>NC_041380.1:64781195-64821364 GCF_002162155.2 Triticum dicoccoides | reverse complement strand
GAAGTGTAGCTAAATCGGAGCAGCATCACAAGCAAGAGCAAGAGCGAGAGCAGCAACACGAGCAAGAGCAATAGCATGAGCAGACCAGGTAGGGGACCGAGAGCAAGAGCAGAGCAGCAGCGCGAGCGAGAGCTAAAGCAGTAGCGGCTCCTACTGTTGTGGATGTCGCCGCCGAGGGAGCGACGCTGTGGAGGAAGTGGCCGCGACGCCGCCGTGGATGGAGCCGCGCCGTGTCGGCTCGGGACCGAGCACCGGCAGCACCGTGAGATCGAATCAAGAAGAAAATGCGGCAATTAGTGTACAACCTCTCTGGTGGCGCCAATTAGGCCGCAGCTTCATCCGAGGAAACGGTGATGATGATGCTCTTCCGGTGGTGCAGGTGAAGACGGCGGTGTGGGAATGGAGGTGGCGCGAAAGACGAGGGGAACATCAGGGCAGCTCCTTGGAGGTGGAGGACGGGGTGGCTGAACTGGCGGGATGATGAGATCGACGACGGATCCTCATCCGGTACGGTGGATGAGGGACGTCGAGGTGTTGCTGTGGACGATGTCGTCGGGGAAGAGGCTCTGGCTGGGTGGCGGACGGAGCAGGGTGTGGGGTTTCGTCGCGGGTTTTCGCGGCCTCGGTGTACAAATGGGTGGGCGGATGGGATGGCAGTGCGGAACCATGGCTTAGAGACGCGCTTGTCCGAAATGTGGGGTAAGTTAAGAAAGTACCCCCACCGATTTGAGGCGGTTCTTTCAATTCAGGGGTACCACGGGCATTTCGCGTGTCGGGATTTCGCAGGAGGTGGGAGTTTTCGTGCGCGTTGTAATTTTGGAATAGCAAGGCGTGGGTTGAAATGGAGGGAGTTGTCGGAGCACAACAAGACAAAGATATATCTTAAATATTTCGGGCTAACAAGGCGCGGGTTGAAGAGGTGGGAGTTTCGCAGCATGATAAACAGAGACGCTAGCTTGAATTTTCGGCATAACAAGGCGCGGCTTGAAATTTCGGAAGAACAAGCTTAACGTGTACCCAAAAAAGACAATTTGCACCTCAACACGCACAACACACACACAAACACCATTTAGACTAGACTAAGGTACACATGCATTGCACGCATGAGATTTGGCAACCAAATTATGAATAAATACCACATTATAGCATGCAAGCTTTGAGTCATATATGCATGATGTAGATGTTCGTTTAATTCTTATAGTTCATTCCATTCAAAATCATCTAGTTTTTATAAGAAAGCTAATCTATTTTAAGATTCATGGAATTGTGCGTCGTAAGACATAAAGTAAAAACAAATAATGGCAAATCATGTAGAAAAACATTTGGGCAATTCTGATATGGAAGATTCTAGAACAAATAAGAAGTGCTTGTGTTTTGATGTTTGTGCATTATGCTTAAGTTCAACCATGGAGTCTTCTAGATTATACATGTGGAGAAATCTGGTGGAATCTAGATGATATCCAACGGCCAGTAGTGCTCAAATTTGCCATCTTTGGACCATCGGATTTGCCTCATCCAACGACCATCTTTCAAAGTTAAAGTTACCCGCACACATATAAAAAATTATATATATATAGGGGTATAGATATAGATATGTGATGCGAAAGCCGCCCATCATCTCCAACTAGAATAGTGTGTCCATGCACGGATGCGACGTGGCCAAATGATGTCTGCCATTGGTATCTCAAATTCAAATCAGTCTGACCTTGTTCAATGTGTATACATTACAACATGCTCGTTTCCAAACCACACCACGCAGGTCTCCGTTATATTCATGCATGCATGGGTTTCAAACATCAGGATCTCTTATTCAAATATTTGAATTCAACTTTACATTGATTATGACCTCACCTATTCTTTTACACCCACACAATAGTCTTCTCTTTATAATTGTACCACTAACTTCCTCTCGTGCATGCATGCACACACACTACCAGTCGGCATTATCCACCGCACGCATGCTATCTTTTTCTTCAGGTCGGTGTCCCATGAAGGCACACACCCACACACATCCTCCTCTCCATCATATCGGGCATTCTTTATCTCTCACGCGTGCATGCGCAACGATCGATGTTCCTCTATGTATGTGTGTGTATATAGCTAGGTCTTTCATAGTTTTCCACACAAACCGATCAATCGATATATCCAGTGAGGTCTCACCCTCTTTCCGACATCCACATCGATCAATATATACCTCTCTATATAGGATTAACATATATAGCTAATACACCCACATTAATTATATATCCAGCGTCCCCCTCTCATCATCTATGCCTTCCGCTTCATCTCTCACACGCATGCACAATGGCGAAGACAGGGGACAATAAGGGCCCTACCCCTCCCCCCTGACATCACTATATATCGAGGCTAATATGAATGTGATCATTAGACAATTGCTGCTAAAAATGGCACGCTACACAGTGTCACGCTACACAGTGTCTCTCCTACAGTTCATGAAGCCACATGGCACATGTGGAGGCGTTGTCGCGACCTCCTTGCGTGGATTGATCACAGTGACGTGCTGCTGGTTCCAGAAGAATTTACTCGTCCTCCCTGAGCCATACTGGCGGTACATGCATGAAGCAAAGATGTGCATGCACGCCATGCACGCACTCATTCCCCCGCACGCACACGTGGGTACATGGACGGACGCAATTTTGTACCAAGATCCACCCCATGTGATAATTTGACGCGTGTAAAGTCGTTCACTTAATTGATGGTCAATTAATACAATGCATGCAAATTGAGTGGACGTGAGGGCGGAAGAAAGACATTATAACTCCACTACGCGCATGCGAGTAGTTAAATCGTGGGTTGCTAGTAGTACTTCCATTGGTCTCCTTCATATTTTGTGCCAATTTTTGATAGTAACATAATATTTACGCATTTGAGCAGTGTAGTACTTGAAATTTATGTTCCGCTAAACTCATCGGGAGCCGTTTCGGGCCTCGAAACCAAAACCATCAATTAATCTTTACCTTGTTCCCATCACATTCGAAAGCCTGCTCACACCTACTAGTACGTACCAAACCTGAACGTGTTCCCACTATGCAGGTATTAGTACTAGTGCTAGTACTTAGGTTATAAAAAGGGGAACTACCTAACCTAAAATTACTCTACCTTTCCTCCTCATAAGTGCTTCTTCTTCGTCTGTAGTTGCCATGGCCAGTGAGCAGAGCTCTAGGTAGAGAACTACTCGTAACAAGGGAGCGGCAACCAAGGCTGCGGAAAAAAGAGGGCTCGCCGCCATGCAGAGACCTCGAAAGATCTCTCACGGGCAGGCGATGGCTCCCAGGAGCGCCCTAGCCACGGAGGCGAACATGCCGAGCCGGCGGAGCTGGAGTCGTTATCCCTCGACGGCATGCCCGATTAGCTCAATAAGCACCTCAATAAGCAGAAGGAGTTCATCCAAGGCTTGATGGAGTTGCTCAAGGAGAGCCTCGACGACATGCCCGCTGAGCTCAATCAGCAGGGGGAGTTGACCGCCGGCTTGGTGATGCTGCTGAAGAAGAGCATTGCCTCGGAGAAGAAGGCGACCGGCGAAATCCTGTGACTTCAGGAGGACAAGGCGAAGCTCTGCCACAAGATCGACCTGTTGAAGGAGAAGAATGCCGGATGGAAGAAGCTGCATGAGAATAGTAGTTCCTTGATGGAGATGTTGCAGGCCCTCGTCATGGAACAGAAGGAGGAGTTGGCGAAGCTCCGCATCGAGCACCCGGCTGCTATCAAGGTACGTAATGCGGCCGTGGAACAGATGATGAAGGCTCGCGTCGAGAAATCCCGCGTCATGGATAGAATGAAGAAGATGGCGGAGGAGACGCGCAAGGAGATGGAGGTCGTGGAGGAGATGAAGAAGCAGTTACGACTCCACGGCGAATTAGATCATTTGGGGTGATAATCTTCCTTCTTATTTTGCTCATGTGTTTCATCTTTTGCTTCGGGTGTTCCGCCGCACCTGTCATGTTCTCTGCGAGGCATGAATAGAACAATGGTTTTTTGAGGGAATGAATAGAACAATGCTAACAATGAGATGACTAGCAAATTAGATCATTTTTATCGCCATATGGCACTGGGCTGCCGTGTTTCATGCTCCTCCGTCGCATTACTACTCCCGTGGAAAACTTAAGTATACCGCACGGTTCTTTGCTCCTCCTCGATCAGGTCATCGGCGCATTTATATGAGCAATCAAATCACAAGGCCCCGCCTTCCAGCAGTAATGAGCCGTCAAATCACAAAGGCCCTCGCCTCTCGTGAAACCGACCAAGCTAGACTGCCCCGCCCTCTAGCCTTTTAAAAAATGTATACTTTTCTATAGCAGTAGTATCGATGGATTGCGCCATGGAGCAAAACTTGAAATTAAAAAAATGTGGTACATATAGAGAGCGCTCGTCGCCAAATTATGCATATAGTACTATTAAAAAGGCTAGTCACAATAATGGTGTCCAGCACAACCCACCCCTCAAATAAAACTAAGAGGGTGCTTGGATACGTTTTAGTCCCATGACTAAAAGTAGTGGGACTAAAACATGCTAGCCTCACCCATGCTTGGATCCAAATACTAAAAAGGCTAAAATCAAGTTAATGAGCATTTATTATCCTCCAAACCCTCCAATCCAGAACTCACCTGTGTTAAAGGAGAGGAGTTAAATGAGTAGAGAGAGGACTAATCCACATTTTAGTAGGGGTACCACTAACTAAAAAAATTTAGTCTCAAGACTAGTTTTAGCCCCTCTTTAGTCAGGGGTGCTTGGAACTTTAGCCACTTAAAGAGACTATTTTTAGTCAGACTAAAATAAGTCCCTTGGATCCAAGCACCCTCTAAGCATCCTGGAATTCTTTGACAAAACTAAGCACCCTGAAATTTTTTGACAACTAAACTGCTGGCTATATGATGTTGGCCATATATATTGTACGTATATAATGTGAAGAAACGAGTGGTAGTACTATACCAACTAAAAGATGAAATGTAAGAAATACTAGTATGTACGTACTGAAGAGTTAAAGTAACGAGAAGAAACATAACATAGTTCTGCTGGGGGCTCAGCACAACACACTCCTCAAATTATATTAAGCACACCTGAAATTAAACTTTGCAACTATTCTGGTAGACACTGCATTAGAACCACCATGAGCAACGACACTGCCACCTTACTCGGAGTCCATGTCCACGTCCTCGACTTCGTCCATGTCCCTCTTCCTCTTGGCCGATACTTCTTTGCTTGAACCGCACACTTGGCTGTTGCTCTTCATCCAACCCTTGTAGATATTGAAGCAAAGGTAGCCATCCATTATATCTAGTACATTCCGCTCGTGCATGACGATGAAACGTGTATGGAGGTTTCTCCAGTTTACCATACGAAGGATGAACCATGGCTCCTGCCAGGGTCAGCATTGAAGGCTGACGAGAGGACACCAGCCGATTCTTCTAGAGGTCGAAGGGGTTGCCTACAACGAGACCTATCCGACGCAGGACATCCCTGTCGTTCTTAAAGTCTATAGTAACGAATTTCACTGTTTTGTCCTTAAGGAAGTTCTTAAAATCTTGGCACTCAACGTCGGCATGGCATATGTGGTAGACCAAGCAAACGTTATGTACGCAAACCTGGATCACGGCGGGCTTCTTCCTCTCTTCGTCCTTTAGATCCTTCTCTGGTCCCAGGACTGTGGTGTACTCAACATCTAGCCCAGCCACCCACTCATCATCTGAGTTTTAGAACATGCGTCTGAAGCGAGAAGGGCATTCTTTCACCATCGTAGAAGAACGGGTGTAGATGATGTCGAACTCATCGCCGGTGATGGTTCTAACCTTGTACTCATCGCCGGTCATGGAGATTTGGGACGCCATGGATTTGGGAGGAGGGTTAGGATTAGTGGAACTACGGTAATGTGAATGGACAGGACGACTAGGAGCGAACCGACATAGTATTGAAGGACGCGCGGGGACGAGTAGGAGCGAACTGCCAGCGTGCAAACGGCAGGGTAGTGGCTTTCCATTCTCCCATGATACGGGCTTCTGAGAGCCTTTGGATCTGAGATCGAACGGTTGCATGGCGTGATTCTAAACCTATGGGTGACTATCCTATCCTGGAGGGTTATTCTGCAAATTTTCAACAACTTAGCATGCGATCGTTTGATCTCAGATCCAAGGGCTGCCAGCAGCCCGTATCATGGTCGCACCTACCACGACCGTCGTGTCACTCGTGCGGTCGCGCCCTTGGAGATTGAACACGGTGCGTTAGGCTATCTGATGTTGGCATGTCATACATAGTCATCACTTAGTCACTCATACTACAACAAGGTTGGCTATAAGGTCAGCTATAAGTGTATTTTTTTTACTCCTCTCTATCTCTTTCTTCGTACTCCCTCTGTCCCATAATATAAGAATGTTTTTGACACTAGTGTAGTGCCAAAAACGTTCTTATATTATGGGACACTGGGAGTACTAGTATTTATTGCATTTGCCAAGGAGTGACCTCTTCCAATGAAATGGTGTTGCTAAGTTTGCTTCATTTAATTAGCTATAGACTCAAAATTGTCTTTTCACCTAGGTACACGCGCTTAGCACCGTTTCTTCCTTGGGTCACCAAACTAGTCTCTCTCTTCTTGATTAACTTGCCACATTAGACTTTATGCCTATGTGGCAAGCTTAAGAACATGTAGGAGCAAGTAAAAGTAAGTACAATAGTGCGCTTTACATGGCATTTTTGCATATGTGGAGGAAAGAGAGGCAAGGAAAAAGTGGAGAAGTGGGCTCTCATGCAAGAGCCAGCCTCTACTACATTGTGGAGCATTGGGAGAGGCACATGTATGGAGGTGGTCAGGAATCGGGAGAATCACGCCGGTCATAGCGCCGCAGTTAAAATGATAATGGCAAGTCAAATCACGAGGCCCCACCTGTCTAGCAGTAACTCGCTGTCAAATCACACAGCCCTATGTTTGCAGCAGCCTACTCCCTCGTCTTCTCGCGTCTCTGTCGAGCCAACTAGGAAGAACTGCCCTGCCGCCTACCGCGCAGGAAAAGCCCCGCCCTCGACTTTTAAATAGTATACAGTATACTAATTTTGTATCCATGGATTGCGCCCGCACCATGGAGCAAAGCATCTAGAAAACAGAGGAGAGACGGTGGTCTTGCAATAGAGAAGAGGGAGAGGCGAGATGGTGGTTTTGGAATGGAGATGATGGAGAGGAGAGGAGGTGGTTTTGCAATGGAGAAGATCAGAAGAGGGAGAGGTGAGACGGTGGTTTTGGAATGGAGATGATGGAGAGGAGAGGAGGTGGTTTTGCAATGGAAAAGAGGGAGAGGAGCGTGCGGCAGTGATTTAGGATTGGACGACAAGGCCGGCGCGCTATGACTGGATCAAAATCAAAATCAATTTACCCTTCAATTAAGAAAGCGACCCCACTTAACGAGTCTCCCTTTTATTCTGGGTCATAATTTACCATGATTTTCGCACATAAAATATATGTTATATGTTGCAAAAATAATACAATTTGAAAGTACATTCAGATACGAACCAAACGATACAATTTTTGGTGACATGCATTCACATTTTGCTTGTCAAATACAATACGTGGTCAAACTTTGACCCAAAATACGCAAAACAACAAAAAAAATACTTCCAAGACCAGCGCCGCTCTTCCGCTCTTCTCCTCTTAAACCACCGCCGCTCCTCTCCTGTTCCAATTTAAATGCAGCGCCGCTCCTCTCCTCTTCCATTTCAAAACCACCGCCCCTCCTCTCCTGTTCCAGTCCAAAACCAGCATCGCTCCTCTCCCGTTCTAATCCAAAACCAGCGCTGCTCCTCTCCTCTTCCATTCAAAAACCACCGCCAGCGAGTGAAGGTGTTGTGGTGTAGTAGATCGATGGAGGAGTACAACCGATACGTGAGGATCACAGACGGCGACCCTGTGAAGCTAGCTAGGATGTTGGAGATACAATCTTGGTTTGACAACAAGGACCAACTAGCAGCGACGGCAACATCCATGGCCAAATATCTGCAACAGAGCGAAAAGGCGGCGATACTCCCGGAGGGAGTCGCGCCAGAGTACATAGAGCTGCTCCTCTGGGTCACAGAGCAAACAGATTCACCGAATCCGATCGTGAGGGAGCGGTGGTGGGAGTATCGATCCCAGATGGAGCATCCACCAGAGATTGAAGGATCGAGCATCTACAGGGTGCTGTTTGTGAGGGTGTCCTGACAGAGCGAGCCGGTGGAGTCTTCGTCGACCGAACCCAACTGCAAGAGGAGAAAAGCAGTTGGCCCGACGACGCTTCCCCGCCATCGTCTCCCTCGCCGTTCACATCGTCTCATGGGGCGGCTATCTGCCGCCGAGGAATAGGAGGGGGCTGCCCCCTCCCCCAGCCCAATAGTCGGGCAGGTTGTGAATTGTCAGGAGGAGCTTAGGGTTGTCAGTATTTGCAGCTTGTGGATTGTGTTTTGTGCTGTGTATTTTAAGAGTACTTTCAGATATGAATGTCTTTTGAATTTCAGATTTGCAGTATTGAGCATATGAAGTATTTTATGAATCCTAGATATCTATTTTTAGCACTTAAAAATGTAGTTTCATAGGAGTATAAAAGTGCAGACAATGTGATTCTCAGAGAAGAAACTGCAAGTTCAGTTTCAGATAAGAAACTGCAACTTTCAGAGGCAGAGCATTTATATTAACACGGCCTTTTCAAACAGGGTTAACATCATGTTGGAAGTTTTATTCATGGTCAAGAATGGAACTACCAGCTAGTTAACATCATGCTGATCAACATTCATGCATAGCACATCTTCATATGATGCACAGTCAAAATGCCCACACAATGTCGAGTGTGCGAAACACAGAGAAAACGAGGGACGAAGTTTTGGCAAGTGTTGGATGTGATTTTTGGCTGCCCCGTCTAGGCTTTCATTTTTAACATACACAGCGCAAGACCTTGGATGGGAGGTCCATAGGCCTGTTTGTATTTTCTTAGGGCCGTCATGTATCGACCGGCCTATGTACCTCCCATCCGGAGTTTTATTTTTGGCAGCCCAATTTATGTATTTTTTTGAAGAAACCGCAGAGGTCTGTTCTATTTTTTATATAAGAATAGGAACGCCATGTCCAACTTATGTTTCCCTTCTAACTATATTATATATATTTAAATTATTTTATATATTGACTGTTTAGTTCACATAATTGGCAAATAGATGACCGCTCTCACAATCCCCTTCGGCCCCGCCACCACCTCCACCCTCGCCGCCGCCCCCGCCACTACCTCCACCCTCGCCGCGGCCATAGATCTCGCCGCCACCCCCTGCCTCCTGACTCCGGGCGCGCCTACCCCCCTCAGCAAGTCCGCTCGCGCGCCCCATGGAGTTGCCGGCCATATCCACGGGGGAATGGCTGGAAGACAGGCAGATGTACAAGATGCATCTCCCACATGTCTACAAAGCCTTCCCGCGAATGCTCCAGCCGCTCAACTCCGTCGCATCGGCGGTGCTGCGGGAGACTCGAGGGAGGAGATGGAGGGAGCGGGCGATGCGGATCTGCGACAACGCTCTCTCCTGGACCCAGTGCACGCGCGAATGGAGGGAAGCAGAGGAGGAAGCTGCGAGGGAGGAAGCCGAGGAGGGACCGAATCCGTTTTCTCACTCGCGCAGGTATGCTCGGATGTGCAAGGATCATGTGGATTGGGAGCTGCTGAATCTAGCCTTGCGGATCTACTTCGAAGGAGATTTCTTGGAGAAGCACGGGATGCCCCACCCCAGGGAGCCGCCGATTGCATTCGTTCGATGGGTGAAAGGAGAAGTGAATTCAGGAGATCCACGTTTTGCTGCGAGATGGGAATGCTTGACTGGACTCATGCCCACCAGCACGCCACTGGAGCCAGAGCAGGTGGATCCCCTACCTTACCTCTCCCCCGAACCTGCAGAATATTGAAATTAGGCTTGCAATCTGCTTCAATTGAGCTGTCTGGTGGTTATTTCTGCTTCTTGAGAGACAACATCTGGTTGGAGGATGAGAAGGAACCAGGAACTCCAATGAATTTCCCCTATCACAATGGGGGGAGCGCCGGTTGGTCAGTGGTACGGCCCACCTCCGCCCCAAATGGGGGCACAATCTGGGCAGGCTCCTGTAATTGCCCAAGATCAATCTGCTGGTGGTTCTGACTCTCAGATCAGTGGGAAATCTCAAGGCAAGAATCAGCAAAAGAAGAGACAGGACATCCAGAAAACTGCTCCTGCCCCTGCTTCGGGCCTTATGGCATACCCTGAGGTGATCTGCTACAACTGTGGGGAACCAGGGCATCATTTGGATAAATGTGTCAAGCCCAAGAGTTGTTTTATCTGCAAAATGGTTACCCATAAAGTTGAGAATTGCCCTGTCAGAAGGAAAACCCACAGTTTTGCTAGATATGTTGGAAGTGCTGCTCCAGGATTAGGGTTCTACCACATAGACCCACCTGATGAAAATGCGTAGTATCATGGCTCCCTGAAGAATGTGGGGATTGTTCTAGTAGAAGCTGGTGAAGTGACCAAGCAGCAACTTGCCACTGAGTTTGCAGACATTTACAAAACCAACTGGCCATGGCCAATCAATGCCCTAGATGAGTGGACATTCTTGGTCAAATTCCCTCCTGAAATAGATGTAGTTCAAGTTGCTGGATACCTCTGTTTTGGTCTCAAAAAGACAATGTTGTAGTCAATATTGAAGTCTGGAAAGGCGGGATTGAGGCTGAAGAGGACCTCCAAGAAACTTGGATCAAGATCAGGAAATTGAACCCCAAGTGGTGTGACTGGACTATGCTGGATCAAATCACTTCCACTCTGGGGGTCTTACTGGATGTGGATTGGCAACATAATTTCAAGTCATTTTATGAAACTGTTAGGGTCAAAATCTTATGTAAAGATCCCTCCAAAATCCCTACTGAAAGGCTTTTTGGAGTTGGGAACAAAATCTACAGGCTACTCATTGATGTGGAGTCCTTAACCCCCACTGAAACTGGCACCTCTACCAACCTCTCTGCTGGTACATATGTCTCTGCAGCTGAAACTGGTACCAATCTTACTGAAGATGCTGAATCCAACAGGAGCTCTAGATCTGAATCAGATAAAGGTCCTGCTGCCAATTCTGGGGACCCTAACATTAGAGGACAGTCTTTTGGCCATAATTAGATGCTTGGAGAAACTACACCCACTTCAGTCCTCAAGACACACCTCCCTGATTCTCCATACACTCCTTAACTCAGCATCCAGGAAAAGATCTTGAATTCTGTGCTTGATGAAACTGATGGATTCAACCTCCTTAGGGAAATGGAGCTCCTGAAAGATGATGATCTGATGGAATTAGAAGGTTTTGTAGATCTACAAGAGGATCAAGAGGCACTTGTTGAAACAACTGAACTCCCAGACAATTTGGACTCAAAATACAACCCTGACTTCCCTGCCCTTCCTAAGGAGAAGCACCTTCCCAAATGGGGTCCTGTTCAAGCCACCAGAACCAGTGCCAGGGTAGCTGGTGACAAGAGAACCATTATTGAAAAGGCTCAACAGCTCAAAGAGGTTCAGAACCTGGAAGTGCAAAAACCCCAGGGTATGAAACACACTTCCTTCTCCAACTTTAATGATCCTTCCTTTAATGCCATTGAATGCTCTTTCTTTATTTACCCTCACCAAAACAGATCTGAAGGCTCTGTTTGTGAGAATTTTTCTCTAGATGGTAGTTCTAGTTTAGACTGCCTTCGATAAAGTTGACCTTGATTTCCTTATGAAACTCCTAGAGCTTAGAGGTTTGGGGGGTAAATGGACTAGTTGGATCCAGCAACTTACTCATGGGGGTTTGTTGGGGTCAAGTTAAATAACCGTGAAAGTGAATTTTTTTCCTTGCTGGTAAAGGCCTTAGGCAAGGTGACCCCATCTCCCCGCTTTTGTTTAATTTAGTAGTGGACGTTCTTATTAAAATGCTGAGCAAAGCTGCTGATCATAGTCTGATTACAGGGCTCTGTCCTGAGGTCTGCCCTGGTGGAATCATCTACCTTCAATATGCAGATGATACCATCCTTTTCTTAGACAATGACTCCACACATGCTAGTAATCTGAAAACTATTCTAACCTGTTTTGAACAAGTCTCGGGCATGAGAATCAACTACTCTAAAAGTGAACTCATCCCTATCAACATGGATGATCAGGAGTTAGCTGACTTCCTCTCTATTCTAGTCTGTAATAAAGGTAACTTCCTCATTAAGTACCTAGGTATCCCTCTCCACTATGATAAACTGAGGAGAGAGGATATTCAACCCCTTCTGGATAAAATCATTAAAAGGATTGCTGGGTGGAGGGGCAAACTTCTCTCTTACAGAGGTAGATTGATCCTCATACAAGCTTGTTTGGCTAGCATTCAGTGTATCTCCTCTCCTTCTTCAAGTTCCCTAAATGGGCAGTGAACCTCATCAATTCTCAGATGTCGCATTGCTCGTGGAATGATTTTGAGGGAAATAGGAAGCTACACATTGCTAATTGGGCCCTAGTCTCTATGAAAAATGATTTTGGAGGCCTAGGCATACCTAACCTCCAAGAAATTAACATTTGTCTTCTAGGGTCTTGGATTAAAAGATTCTATGAGGAAGACATGAAACCCTGGAAGCTTCTTATTGCCCATAAATACCTAGGAAATAAACCTAATATTTTTGTCCCTTCCTCCAACCCTAAGACCTCTAGATTCTGGAAAGGATTAAAATCTATTATGCATGCTGTGAAATTTGGCTACAGATGGAACATAGGGGATGGGAGCAGAACCAGGTTCTGGGAAGATACTTGGTTTGGCACATCCCCCCTGGCAGTCCAATTTTGGCCTATTTACTCTGTCTGCAATGAGCTTAACAAAAGTGTCAATGAAGTTTGGGACGGTCAATGCCCCTTGATTGTGTTTACTGCTTGGAACAAGAGTCTTGTTCTCATCTATTTTTTGAATGTATAGTTGCTAAACATCTTTGGGCCCACATTGAGGAATATTTCTCTAGTTAGATTGGCTCATCCTTCGAATTTGTCGCCAGATTCTGGATTGCTACCAAAAAGTGCTCAGTTTTAAATACTGATAGCTCAGCTGTCCTTTGGTGCCTCTCGAAATATAGAAATGCTATGATTCTCAGTAACACCTCCTGGATTTCCATTCCGCGGGTCTTGAGGTTGATCAGGAACATGGTGAGGAACTGGGCGATTCTCTCCTCCGGATCGAACAAGGACAAGTTGATGAGCTTCGTGGAAACCCTAACAAGATCCCTCCAGAAACCGTTGGCGATCACTTGTGGCTGAACAAGACTCAACCTGCTCTGGGGCTGGACCCGTGGGCTCGTCTCAAGATCTCTGATGAAGATGATGGGCACCTTGCGCCGAAAAAGAGGGACATCCACCATGCTACGCCTTCCATCCCGGTGTCTCCGCTTGCTTACTGGTCGTCGTAGGTTGACACAGCCCCTCGGCTGTAGACCATGAAGGCTTCGCTGGACCCTCCTTATGTCATTTGAGTGCTCTATCCACTCTGCCTTTGGCACCGCTCAGGTGATTTGTGTTATTCAGAGAACTTGTTCATCCACCCCCCCCCTAGTTTGTAGCTTTTCTACCTTTGCTTTTGAACTGCTCTTTGAGCTGCTGTATCAGAATATGTTGTGGTTTCGTTCTCAGCAATGGAACCAGGGAGATGCTCCCTGTTTTTCTAAAAAAAATATTTTATATGTTATTATATATTATTTTTATTGTCATCATATATTTAACAGATACTTACATATGTAATAAAACAACATCCCACATCTTATTAACTTATAAAAATAATTTCTTAACAAATAAAATCCTGGATTGTTTTGGCACGAAAATCCTAGTCATTGTGTACAAAAGCTTGGTAAGATTTAAGGACGAATGTAATAATATCACTTATTATTTAAATATATTTATAACAAAATGCTCAGCCCCTTTTTATTTTTTGATAACATTGTTGGCCCAACCCAACATTATAATTAGAATCAGCCCAGCAAAATCGTGTATTTCGAGAAAGTGCAAATGGCCTGTAATTTTTTAGGAAATAAAATAAATGGGCCGCATGGACGCTACATTATTTGTTCACCCAGCCCAGCTAATGGCTGTAATTCAAAAAAAGATCAAATTGACTGTAAATTCTACCGCAGAAAAAAGAAGACTGTAAATTCTGAAAAAATGGGTTGAATACGTGCCACATTTTTGGAGGCTGAAATGTGGGCCAATAGGTCGAAGCCAACGCAAGTCGTTGTCAATTTAGTCAACAAATGTTTCTGACATGTTAGCCGTTGGATTTACATCCAACGACTGGCATCCATCTTCAATCTCTCGTCTTCTTCCTCCAGCGCCGTCGGGACCACCTCCCGCCTCCTGCTGCTAGCAGCTCTGCTTAGCACGCTTCGCTATGAAGCGCTACTCCACTATTGGCCAGGCCATCCCTCCACCCCTCCACACCTCCTGTTCTTCTCCACCGACCGCCGAACCACACCGCATTAGAACCAGTTAACCCTCGTACACCTCTCTGTCTGCGACTCTACTCCCGCATCTTCCCATCTCCGGCTCGTTGTTGTCCGGGGCCTTGCCGTCGTCCACCACCTTGGATGCGCTCGACGCGGCGTGGTCAACGTGGTCAACGAACAACACCATCGGAAGTAGACTGTGCGTGGAGAGGCTGACAGCTGGGTCCACGGCCGCACACAAGGAAATGCCTCCTTATTACACGCAAAATAATGATTCCTCCACCTGACATCTGGGACCCACCGGAAGGGCCTCTGTATTTCACGAAAATAACGTGCCCCCCGCTGACATGTCGGACCCACCAGCTATCTTCGCACGCAAGGAAGTGCCTCCTTATTACGCACAAAAAATGAATATTCCCCCTACCAGCTGGAACCCAGCATAGTGGGAAGCTGACTTGTGGGCCTACCAATTTGACGGGGGCGGAGGGCTTTGTCAACTTAGTCAATATGAACGATTCTAGCTTCTGTTACCGTACGATGTTCATCCAACGGTCGTAGTGCTTCTTCAACCTCTGGTCTTCTTGCTCCAGCCGCCCAAACCAGCACCGGTCGTGCCGCGTGCTCCTGCCTCCCGTGGCCGGCTGTGATGTCGCGGAGACCTCACCGCCCCCTACTACTCCCACAGCTGGCCAGGCCATCCCTCTACTCACCCACACCCCCTGTTATTCTGAGGCGACAGCAGCCTCACACCGCAGCCGAACCAGTGAACCCTCGTACTCCTCTTCGCGTGGGCATCCACTGCTACGTCTTCCCGGCTCCGAGTCGTCCCCTTCCTAGTCCTCGCCATCGTCCATCGCCGTGGTGCTCTCGGCGTGGCGTAGTCAACATGGTCAAGGAACGACTTCCATCGGACGTGGACTGTACGTGGAAAGTCTGACAGCTGGGTCCACGGCCGCAGCAAGGAAGTGCCTCCTTATTACGCGCAAAATAATGATTCCTCCACCTGACAGCGGGGAGCCACTGGACGGGCCACCGTATTTCACAAAAAAAACATTTCCCCCTGACTGCTGGGACCCACCAGCTACATCTTCGCACGCAAGGAAGTGCGTCCGGGCAAAAAAACGATTCGCCCCCCTGACTATTGGGACCCACCAGCTACATCTTCGCACGCAAGGAAGTGCGTCCGGGCAAAAAAACGATTCGTCCCCCTGACTGCTGGGACCCAACAGCTACATCTTTGCATGCAAGGAAGTGCCTAACAGTCGGGACCCACCTGGTCGAAGCATACGTAGCGTTGTCATTCTGGTCGCGAACGTGTACGTACATATATACTGGTGGATGTAGAGGCGCGCACGTGTCGTAGTAGAGGCGCGTACGTGTCGTAGTAGAGGTGCGTACGTGCCGTAGTAGAGGCGCGTACGTGTCGTAGTAGAGGCGCGCATGTAGCATGTACAGGTACGTACAACGGCCAGGGTGCAAGAAAGAAAATACGGCCACGTATGTGTACATACGGGCGGGGTCTCGAACGCCTACTCGCGCATACGTATGGCCAGGGCTCGTGTACATGGCTGGGTCGGAATGGAGAAACAGTGTCGTCGGTGTGTTCATGGGGAGGCAACGGAATGCGTCATGTTCATGGGGAGGCAACGGAATGCGCCGTGTTCATTGGGAGGCAACGGAACGCGTGGGAGCCAACCCGCTGGGTCGGAACGGAATGCGTGGTCGTGTTCATCGAGAGGGCTTGGACGGAATAGGCGATGGAAACGAGGCCTGGCATACCGCACAACGGAGGAAACTGACCTCCTACGTTCGGAACGGGGTCCTGTTGATCGGGAGGGGTCTAGCGTATCGCAAAACGGAGGAAACGGACCTCCTACGGTCGAAACGGGGGTCCTGTTGATCGGGAGGGGTGTGGCATACCGCAAAACGGACGAAACGGACTTGTGTTGGAGCGCTACGGTCGAAATGGGGGTCCTGTTCATCGGGAGGGGTGTGGTGTACCACAAAACGGGACTCTACGGGATATTGTTCATCTCCATCGTCGACCTCCTC
Source organism: Triticum dicoccoides (assembly GCF_002162155.2). Lineage (NCBI taxonomy): Eukaryota > Viridiplantae > Streptophyta > Magnoliopsida > Poales > Poaceae > Triticum > Triticum dicoccoides. The sequence continues at coordinate 64,804,850 of NC_041380.1, read as the reverse complement.
CAGCCTTCATGGGCTCCTGTTCATCCAGCCTCCACCACGCGCTACTCCACCGACTACTGTTCAACCACCCCTCTACAGGCACCCCTCCACCATCTACTGTTCATCCAGCCCTCCACACCACGGGGTCCTGTTCAACCACCCCTCCACGGGCACCCCTCCATCGTCTACTGTTCATCCAGCCCTCCACCACACCACGGGGTCTTGTTCATCCAGAGGCAATGCCACCGTTCACTGTTTATCCAAACCCCCCGCAACACTCACTATTCATCCCAGAGGCAGCATCGATCGGCTTCAGTTAGCAGCAGTAGCAAAGGAATCACTCGATCGGGTTCAGTTAACAGCCATCGATCGATCGCTCGGGTTTAGTAACGCGTAGCCTGCAGTGCAATCGCTCGGGTTCAGTTATAGCCCAACGCCTCGCTTGGGTTCAGTTAGAGACAACGCCTCGCACACACGTGCGTACGTGTACGAGAGAAACGCGCATCGCTCGGCCCCCGACCTTCCACCGTAATCGTGAACTCCCCGAAATTTTCCTCCCCCTCGCTTCTACCATGGTTTTTCCGTCATGGACGGCCCAAAGAATGTCATGTAGCTGCGTCTCCGGCCCGCCCAGGATGAAAAGCCCATTTTCTGTCATGATTTTTTGTCATAGAAGTAGGAGCCCACCACATCTATGATGATACCAGGTTTTGTCACAATTATCGTCATAGAAGTGTCATATGTATGATAGAAAAAAATTTGTTCGGCCCAAAATGTCACGGATGTGTCTTTTTTTTGTAGTGCATGATATTACAAACATGGGTCTCATGACCCAACATACAAAGTCATACAAGCAACAAGCGGAAGCATAAACCTGTCCGACTACAGGCAGCTGGAAAAAAAAGGAGGCTAAAAAGCCTGTCTATCTACAAGACCCTCCATAGGAACCAGACCTCTATTTGGGATTCCCAAGCTAATCATCGAAGCCCACGTGGAACTACTATTGAGACTAAGTCTCCTGTGCAAAAACATAAATTAAGCAAATGAGAGTACAAATGTACTCAGCCAGACTTACATCAGAACTATCTACTTATGCATCATGTATCAAGAAGGGGGTTGTGGATTTTAACTACATGAAGCTAGCTTTGACTTAGTGGCTATCCTGTGCTACGACTACCAGTAACTCTTTGAGGTGAGAAAGTGTACACGAGTCCACATATTCACCATATCAATACACCACTATGGTTTCTCTCCCGTATCCCTAGGAGAAGGCCATCCATAGCACTCACACTTATCTTGCGTATTTTAGAGTATCAACTTCAAGTTGTCTATGAAACATATAAGTCTTCCAAGTAGTCCATATCCGCGGACGTAGCTATTCAAATAGATCATATTACCCTGCAGGGGTGTACTTCTTCACACGCGCTCTCACTACTTACCACCATATACACGTCATGTATCTCGGTAACCTTCAAGCGGAAGCCTAGCGAGGGTGTCAGCCACAACCTGACTAACCACGTAGTGCTCTAGTCCAGGTTTATCGCATATCTTAGAACTGACCCGCAACAGAAGTCCGGCCGGAGTTTCCATCATGGCCCCAAACGATGTGCGCAGGGTTCCCAAGCCCACCTCGACAAATGGAACTACGCTTGGTACACCGTGACACTGTTCCTAGTCTGTCCCAAGACCACCTGTACCATGTGCCACTTGGTAGACAAATAGCACTACCTATAAACACCAGAAACTATTTGCAACTCCTGGACAGAGATCAAGGCGATTAATAACTCGAGAGGAGTCATATTTCAGGGCCCAATGTGTGGTACTAACTGTCTTGGATCACATGCATAGAACTCAGTTCCTGAGGGCAGTCGCAATGAGACAGCCCACCATGTACTCCTACATGGCCTCTCATTGGTACCTTTACCAAATCGTGTTCACACACTTAGCTCTCAACATCAAAACATGATCACAACATTCCAATTCATTCCCGAATGAATCATACCCGACACAACTCTAAGCAATAGCATGCATAGCAACCAAACATGGATGAGTAGTCACAACATGGCTCAAACAATTCCTAATTATGCTAGACTGTTTTAACTATTTACTGTGACAAAGATAGGTCATGCAGAGGAATGGGTTCAACTACCGCAACAGGTAACAGTTGAATCGTTGTTGTCCTAATGCCATAAAGGAGAGCAGGAGCAAGAGAGTGAGATTGTATTGAAATGACCAAGGGGTTTGTTTGCGTAGCACTTCTAAAGATAGTATAGCTATTAGCTCTTCATCGGTGTCAATGATCACGACGTCGGAACCGTCTTCTACCGAGAAGGAACAACATGAACAAACAAAGGGAAAGAAACACATTCAATGTAATGCACAACAAAATTAATGGCATGACATGTTAAGGTACTGAATTGACCTAATGCAATAGTTAGTCATATTAATTGAAGCAAACATATAACAAATTCCAAATCCAAAACTAATTACCATATATTCCATAATCATGAATTGTCCTATTTGGTGATGTTAACTTTTTCAAACATGCATGAACATGGCATAAACAGATTCTTCATACTTTTTGATAATTTTTCATATATAAATTATTTCATTTGGAGTTACGGTTAAAATTCTATGGGTTTTGAAGTTTGCAACATTTTCTAGAATTTATAAAATCATTTTTGATTTAATAAAAACCAAAACAGTAATTATGACGTCAACCTTATGTCAGCGAGTCAACTGGGTTGATCAAGGTCAAACCTGACGCATGGGGTCCACACATCAGTCGCATTGTGGCTGACCCGGTTTAATCCCGTGCTGACTAGGGTTTGACCAGTAGGGGGCGGCTGTCAACGATTGTGGGTGCTGGTTAATTAGTGTTGATGATGGAATTAGCCAGTGGCTCACCGGCGTCATTCGCCGGCCGACCATTTCCGGCCATGGTCGGACGAGAGGCTAGGCGCGTTGGAACAACTGTAGCGCAGGGCATCCAATGGTGGCGTTAGCATATGACGGGGCTGGCTGGAGAGGTGTCGGCGGCAGAGCTCGGCTCGTAGGGATGGCAGCTAGCAGACGGGAACGATGGCGCAAGCATAGGGGAAGGAGCAGGAGCTCATAGAGGTGCGGCAGAGAAGATGAGCGGGCTCAGGGACAGCTTGAACAAAGTGAATCGAACAAAGGCATTCGTCGTCCATGGCGATGAAAACAGGCTCGATGGCGAGGTTTCAGGGCACGAGGGGACGCCATCTTCAACTTGGAGATGCGGAGGAGAGCGGTGATGCTCTTGGACATTGCAGTGCGACATTCTGACGTCGGTTGTTGGGTGGTCTTGGGTGGTGCTCAAGATCGAGGCTGGAGGAGAGGGAGAAAGGTCCAGAGCGAGGGAGAAGGGAGAGTGGATCGTGGCTGTTTCCAGGCGCAAGGGGTGGCACGGGGGAGAACCAGGAGGTGGCACGGGACGTGGTTGCGGCTGCGTGTGCGGGGGACACGCACCAGTGCCTACTGGTGCAGGGAAGAAGACGGTCCAGCCCCTGGTGGGTTGGGCTGTCCTGCTGGGCCGCCAAGTAAGTCGGGTAATTTCCTTTTCTTTCTATCTTTCTCTTTTTTGTTTTTCTGTTATTTAATCTTTTGCCACTGTTTTTGAATTCAAACAAAATTCAAACAATGCCAAAAATCCTTGAGTACTTTTATGTTGCTTCATGGACTTTTCCAAAAGCACATAAATTACTACAGGGTTATTTGAAAATACTCCCTCCGTTCCTAAATATAGGTCTTTTTAGAGATTTCAACAAGTGACTACATACGGAGCAAAGTGAGTGAATCTACACTCTAAAATATGCCTACATACATCTGTATATTGTAGTCCATTTGAAATGTCTAAAAAGACTTATATTTAGGAACGGAGGGAGTATATCCTAAATATTATGAATATACATCCAAATTCAAATAAAATAATGATTTAAATTCAATGTCCCAAAATATTCCTGAAAAATGTTCCTAAATTTTGGTTTGATATTTAAGTCTCGCCAAAATTCTCAGAATTTTTAAAGGAATTTTGGAACATTGAATGCAATTTTTGGGGTTCTGTGCCCTTTAATTAAATTTTGAGGCTTTGGATTTTTCCTTAATTCAAATTTCTTTGAATTTAAATATGCATGGTGATGCTCACTAATGCAATTATTTATAGGCAATTATTCTAGGGTTGTGACACCGCATTCAGTTAACGTATTGGAAAAATTGGCAGAACTTTAGTATTTTTAATTCGTCATACATTATAGGATAATTTACGTAAATCATTTATTGTTATTTCTTAATGTGGTTAATGGGACGATGTACACTTTTGAATAACCATCTAACTTTGGAACAAAATAAATTGCAAAATTAATTTGGTAATACATAGCTAAAATAAGCATATCCGGATAAGATGCATGGGCTTCCTGAGAGAAACCAAAGTTCTTTGTTACAGAAATTTGTTCCCTCGGTCCATTATAAGCACTTTTTAATGAAAGAAAATACTTGGTTTGATGATGCATTTATGAAAATAGTGCACGTCCTTATTTTGTGAGCGTAGAGTTAAAAGTTTCTCGATATAGCCTCCCCATCTTGGTCAATCCTCCACTATAATCAGATCTCCCCACCTTGACAAAACCATCAACCTAATTTCCATTGCTCATTTTATCCCTCTGTTGGCAATGGGTCGCAAGAAGATTGCCCTCGAGTACATCGACAACGAATCGAGTCGGCGCCGTACCTTGGAGACGCGTGGTAAGAACCTAGCAAGTAAGGCAGGTGAGGTTTCTATCATGTGCAACGCCAAGGCTTGTGTGTTGGTGTACGACGAGGGCAATGCGGTGCCAAAGGTGTACCCGTCCCACGCCGATGCAGTGGATATCCTGAATCAGTGCAAAAACATGCCAGAGGGACAGCTCAAGAAGGCGGTGAACTAGGAAGACTTCCTCACCCAGCGCCTCAACAAGCTCCAGGTCAAGGAAAACATTGTACGAGACCCCGAGATCAGGATCCTGCTACACAAGGCCATGCTCGGCAGTGACCTCCCCGACCTCAAAGTCGATGAAATCACCAGCGTCAGTAGCAGGCTAGAGGAGATCCTCGAGAGAATGGGCGATAGCATTGCAAAATTTAGTGGAAAGCCTCCTGTCTTGCAGCCACAGGCACCATATGTCCCTGACAACATGGACATGGGGTCTTCGGCAACGTATCAGGCATCACCGCTAGCTCCACATGTCCCCAAAAACATGGACATGGGGTCTCAGGTGATGAATCAGGCGCCATCGTCCACTCCATACGTCACTGGAAACATGCACATGGGGTCTCCAATGATGTATCATGTGCCGCCGCTACATGAGGGTTGGCTCGAGAAGGTGAGATCTGGAAGGGACCTCGACGCCCTGGTCCATAATGGCTATAGCACCAATAGGCATGATGGTGCCTACACCAGCACCGGTGTCGGCTATAGCACCAATGGGCACGACGGCGCTGGTACCAGTGCCAACGATGGCTCTTCCGGTGGGATGAAGCCCTTTGATGTGGGGTTTGGTTGGCAATCGGGCGGCGTCGATCCTGAAGAATCATCTTGGAGTCTTTTCCCTCCCATGTAAGGTAGGATGGAGAGAAGTTTTTTTCCCGTAGCGTGCAATGCATGGCCAGCTACGCGCGTCGTCTAGTTTGATTTAGCTTGGCATAGCTAAGAGGCAGGAAAGCCAACCTTAACAAGTTGAGACATTCTGTCTCTCAGTGGTGCTCTTTGAGTCTAGACATTTTTATTTTAGTAGTTAAAATTGTTGTTATAGATTTCTTCCATGGCCGCCATTTTTATTTTAGTCATTGAAACTATCTCTTCCATGGTCTATTTATTTGATCTTTGTTGTTCAGTTGGTCATAACTCATAAGTTGCGTCTACTCTTTTTGTCAACATGTTTTTGTGAGGTATACTATGTTTTGATAATAAAGTTTTTATTTACTCTTAACACGTGAGTGATGCAAGTATGAAGAGTCCACTCCAATTTTGACGTATATAGATGCACACAATCTATACAAAGCTAATAATTGTGGAAACAAAAAACATAACATTGTTTGACACAAAAAGAAGAACAGTTTAAAGCAATCTAAGACAGATCCAAAGTGAACATTGTTCATGTTCGGAAATGATCTCCTTAGCCGTCAGCTCCATCTTAATACATGCCACCATATATAAAGAGCTCCCAGTGCTCCAGATATTGTGGTACGAGCCAAGTGCGGAGCCAATGCGTACATAAGTTAATAACCGACAATGTAGAAAGATATCTTCCATTTGTCAAAACCATAATGTTCATGCATAATGATAGCGCCTAGACCAGGTCCCCCATGCCTACTAAGATAAAAGATCTCATTTTTTATGTATACCTCAAATCCAATTACCAAACAAGTTTTGAAAGCTTTGGATGAATACAAGTTATGCATGACATGTATTATAAGCCATATAACATGAGCATACTTGCTCAAAGAATATGTGCTTAATTTTCTCGTCATGATAGTAGAAACAACATTTCTACTCCCTTGTCAGTTTTTCTTTGCTAGAGTTTCCCTCGTTAAGATGACCCCTCTACGTAAATACCATAGGAAAAACATTAGTCTTTGGAGGAACCTTAAGCTTAAAAATAAACATGTTGTTAATTGGTGCATCAATATCTATAAGATCTGGTACAGTGAGTTCATAAAGAAGAGTCCATCTTGATGTAAGTTCATAGAAACTCATATGTCTCGTGCTACTACCTTCGTCCCAAAATCCAAGACATTTTTAAAATTTGAACTGCAAAAATGTCTTATATTTTCAAATGTAGTATAAATTAACAACATTCAGACACTCTAGTAGATCCTTCCATGCTACTAACAAAGGCCTAAACATGTCACGTCTGAAGTCCACATCTAGCAGAAAGTTACCCAACGCCTCTACTATTATGACATGCTTATGACACAGTAAAAGCCCTAGGTACTAGTAGATGCTAAGGCGGAGCATTGCTCAACTATGAGTCGTGCCAAAACCTAACATGTGAGTCGTCCTTGATAGTGAAGGTTCAAACCAGAAAAGGTGTTGCCAACCCAAAAGTGGAAGCCTCCAGATTTACTTTGGACTTGGGACAGAGCCTTAGAATGCATATATTTATTACCGAGTATATCATGCCATAACTCATAGTCAATAAGAGTCCTAAACAACCATTTACTAAAAAGCATGATAGTTTCAGCCACTATATATTGGATACTAACTAAGCCACATTATTCTTCATCAACGGGATAGAACCGATGCTCCCAAGGAGGTCAACCCGCCTAGAGAGAACCAAGATTATTGTAATAAAATTTTCAAAAGGTAGGTAGGAATCTGCGAGGCATTCGGAGACCACTAGATTTGAATGCATGCCCAACAAAAAATGCTAAAGGGGCAAATGAAATGAGGTTCTCAATGGTCTCTTCATCAATAGCAGTACATAGGATGCAAGAATAATCGATATCAACAGTGAAGTGTCTCCGCTTCAGCATATTTTGTCTATTAAACCTATTATAAATAAGTAGCCACACAAATAATTCCAACTCAATTTTGGCTCTTGGAAGAAAGATGTCATATAAATAACCATGTTAGAACTCATAGAGGTGATAAGAGCCAATCCTCTCTAGAGGAAAGTATCTTCCTTTTACAACTATCGAGACACTTTTCATTGTTTCCTCCAGGTGTTTCCTTACCAATCTACCATAAGTAGGAAATTTATGTTAATGGCACAAATTACCATTCAATTGACCTTTGACATATTATATTTGTCAATGTCTCTTTTTATGGAATATATATGTAAATGGATATGTAAAGCAGACTGTAAGAGGTGCTGGATCGCTTCAATGTTCGTGACGAGCTCGACGAGAATGGCATGGAAATGGAGTGGCAAAATACAAGTTATAAGGATATAAGGTGAATGGGTACAAAAGAAAATAAAAGTGACATACCAGTGATGAGTTACGGTTGGAGCTATAGGTGACAAGTTTACAAGGTTAATATATTTTTATTTTACAAGTGAGACCTATATATGTTGTCACATTGGCTAAATAATGTGAACAAAATAAGGTATGTGTTTTACATTGCATTCAATACTAAACACACAATTCTTCCATGTTTTACAGATTTCAAATGGGTCTGCCTAGACTGTGGGGAGGTAAGTGCAATGGTTTACATGTTTGTGGAGGAGCATGCTAGCAATGATAGTAGGTAAATGAAGTTATAGGGCCATATAAACTGATTTCTAAATTAAAGGTAAGTGAAAAAATCAAGGATGGACATGAGGGCTAGATTTCTACGACACAAGATTAAAAACAATATGATTGGTTTGCCAATATGCAAGTAGGATTTGCAAAATTATAAAGATGATGGTGAGTGGGTAAGGTAAGTTAGACCAGTAGATGTATGAATATCCATTGGTGATGAGGACATAAGGTGGATAATGTTGTTAGCCCACTCAAATGACATTGCATGGCCAGCTACGTGCATCTCGTCTCGTTTGATTTAGTTTGGCATAGCTATGCAGGAAAGCCAGCCTTAATAAGTTGAGACATTCTATCTCGCTGGTGCTCTTTGAGCCAAGTCATTTTTTTATTCTAGTAGTTGAAATGTTGTTATGGATTTCTTCCATGGTCCATTTCTTCCATTTTTATCTCTCGTTGAAACTGTTATTTCGGATCGCTTCCATGATATGTCTGTTTGATCTCCGTTGTTCAGTTAGTCATAACTTGTAAGTTGCACTTGCTCTTTTGTCAACGTGTTTTTGTGAGGCATACTATTTTCTGGTAATAATTTTTTTATTGGCCCTTGATGTTCACTCTGATTTTGAAGGAACTAGATGCACACAACATGTACTAAGACATAATATTCTTGGAAACGAAAACACATAATGTTATTTGACGCAGAAAGAATAACAATAGCAAGCAATCTAAGAAGACAGATTCGAAGACAACACCTTCCATGTTTGGAAAAGACCTTCTTAGTCATCCTCTCCATCTTAGTACATGCCATCATAAAGAGCTCCATGTGCTCCAAACACTATAGTACAGGCAAAGTACGGAGCCAATGTCTACACAAGTAAATAACTGTGGCAGTGAAGAAAATATATTTTATTTGTCAAAACCACATCATTCTTGTATAACCATAACGCCCGAACCAAGGTTGTCGCAGCTACTAAGATAAAAGATCTCGTATTTTTATATATGCCGAATGGCCAATTACCAAACAAGTTTGGGATGCTCCGGGTAGAATACAAATTATGTGCGACCTGTATTATAGGCCATACACCATGTCTACTTACAGTCAAAGAATATGTGCTTAATTGTCTCGTCATGTCATGCCCCCCCCCCCCATTTTCTTTGCAAGATTTTCCCTTGTTAAGATGAATCTTCTGCATAAATGCTATACGGAAAATATTAATCTATAAAGGAATCTTAAGCTTCTAGATCACCTTATTGTTAATAGGTGCATCAGTACTCACAAGCGATGGTACAATGAATTCATGGAGAAATTTCCATCTTCATGTAAAGTCCATCAAAATTTGTATGTTCCATGCTATAAATTAACAACATATAGCTGCTCCATTAGATCCTATTCCAGGCTACTAAGTTCTAATCATGTCATGTCAGAAGCCACAAATGGCGTTCTAATCATGTCATGTCAGAACCACAAATGGGTGCAAGTTACCTACCACCTCTACTATTATGTCGTGCTTATGATGCAGTATATGAAAAAGCCATAAGTACTAGGAACTGAGGTGATGCATTTCCCAACCATGACCTATGACAAAACCAACATGTGATTTGTTATTGCTAGCGAAGGTTCCAAACCAGGAAAGGTGTTGCCTCCTCGTCATCGAACCAACCCAAAAGTGGTACCCCCATATTTAACATGGACTTGCCTTGGATCCCATTTATTTATTACTGAGTATATCAATGCCTTAACTCACCTTATTAGGAAGCTTGAAGCAACCATTGATTTAGAATGACGATATTTTGCCAATATATATTGGATGTCTACACCGCCTTGATTTTTTGGGGCAACAAGATAGATGTTGGCCACTCCCGAGGTGGTTGGCACGTTTACAGAGGACCAACATTGTTGTAATAAGCATTTCAAAAAAGTAGATTGCCATCAAAGATCATTTTAGCTTGGTATCAAAGTAATATGTGAGTCATTCGGAGACCACTGGATTTGAATGACAGGAAATGTTGAGATGCTTAATTGTCTCAGGGTGCAAGAATAATTGATACCAACATTAAATTGTATCTGCTTCCGCATATTTGGTATATTAAACCTATCAAAAATAAATAGCCACACAAATAATTTCAACTTAACTTTGGCACTGGGAAGAGAGACATCATGTAAATAACCATATTAGAACCCATAGAGGTGTTAATAACCACTCATCTCTAGAGGACAAACGTGTCCCTTTCCAACTATAGAGACACTTTCATGCTCCTAAAATCAAACACGTTCTATAAAGAATCATAAAAACAGTCATCATTTTTTTAAAAAAATCTTCAGATTATTTCAAAAAGAAAAGTGATCCTTAGTCTGAAAATTCCTGCCATTCCGAATATGCCTGAATATTGTTCCCCACTATTTATGTGGAAGAGGAAAACGCATTGGGCACGGATCTGGGAAGTGATTGATTACTTGAAAGAGGTAGGTGTGCAGTGAGACGAGGAAAGGGAAAGCGATGTTGGATTTGGTAGTGCCGTGCTGGAAGAGATAAAGAACGGCTTGGTCAGAGACTCAGAGGAGACTTCCGCTTCAGGTAGTACCCTTTTTTCGCCAGCGGAAGAAATGGAATTGAGAACAAACACGAAGCGCACGTGTCGTTCTCCAGTCCAACTAGCACTACTTTCTGCTTAACAACCGTTACGCATTGGATGACTGCACAGTGTGCATAGCCGGTCGTCAATGGCATGCACGGAACTAACTCTTTGAAAGAAACACGGCCACACAAACCACTTTACACTTTTGAAGTGCTTTAACCCGAGCATACGTCTCAAACACTCTGAATTATTATTTCTGGAAATCAGGTTCCTTCCATCATCACGCGAGATGGATTTATTCGGAATACAAGCCGTTCATCAGGAAAAGATGAAAAAGGGATCGGTACAAACAGGTGCTTGTTCCGGCTCCCTGGAGATGCGAGAAAAATCAGAAGCTGTAAAAGGTCCACACAGCCAAAGAAAGAAAGGCGGCAAGCCACAAACAGAGTGTTCCGAGCTCAAAATTATTCGCAGCCGCGAGACCAGAGAGTAGGCTTCCCTGGTCAGGTGGCTTGTAGAATTGGGGACGGGATTTTGTATGGGGATACAATCTGAAGACCCTGTCCACCTTGTCCAGCTTCCACCGAAGTTATATATGATATCAGCATATCAATATAACAACTCCTCGAACACAGGGTCCACGCTGCGCTGCCACTTCGTCTCGTATAGATTCAGAAGCTTCTCGGCAGGTGTCACTCCTGCACAAGAGTAGATTGAGAATTATCATCTGGAGAAGGCGCAGTTCACAGCCCGCCATCGCAAAGCTAGTACTCCCTCCGTCCCAAAATTCTTGTCTTAGATTTGTCTAAATATGGATATATCAAGTCACGTTTTAGTATTAGATACTTCCGTATCTAGACGAATCTAAGACAAGAATTTTGATCATCTAGAGTATTTATCTTGATCAAGTGAATAAAAGTGTCCTGAAAGCATCACCTGTTCTAACAACTTCGTCGACTTCTCTCAGGAAACCAACCTCCTTGTATCCTCTTCTTTCTAATCCATTCTGCACCACCACAATAGGATCGTTATCACAAGCAGCATGTTTGTAGACTTATGGGAAAGGATTAGTAGCCAGAAAATAGGGAGTTACCTTAGCTAACTGGAGAACATCTTCAGCTAAATCTCTTACATACCCATCCCGGAATGGCGTCTTCAAACCAGTTACTGGCACCTGATCAAATAAAACACACGATCACTCACAATTCAAGTAGAAATTTATGCCTCTCAAATCTGCTAGTGCAAATTCTAGTCTTCTAATTGATGTTTCCAAACGACAACAGTTTCTACCACTAAGGATAAAGAGCAGAAATATCTTGAGATACCTTCCGTCTCAACATCTCTCTTTCTTCCTTTGTCCAGTCAGAAGTCATGTCAATAATGCTCTGTAATGATTCGTCGTCATACAACAACCCAACCTGCAGAGAAGGACAAATCAGATGCAAAGCTGATTCTGAGTTTTGCAACGAAATGGAAGTTACTTGTTCCATTTCAAAATATAAGGCGTATTTTGACTGTAATCTCGTATAATATTTAGTTATGGTTACAAGATCAGTCATAAGATGTGCTTTTGAATATGATGGATCCAATCATGTTGTCTATTTAATGTAACATAAACCACATATCATTAAAACTAATTGTTGGTCAAAGCACGAATTTGGACTGTCAAAATATGCCTTATAATTTGAAAAAGGAGGGAGTACTAATTAGTACAGTAACAATGAACATACTGCCCATGTCTGTGCTGTAAATGAGACTCTGTAGATATACATAACAAATGCAGGAAGAGTCAGCAAACAAACCCAAAATGCAGGCAAAGCACACAATCTCCTCCAAGGTCCACCATCAGCACCTCTCATCTCCATGTATCTCTTCAACCTAACCTGCAAGGAGAATAAAAAAGAACAACTGATTGTTGAAGTGAAACAACACCAATTAATATGTCACCATGCCAACCAAATCAAAGGTAAACCTCAGGAAAAATTGTTGTTAGATGGTTCTCCCAATCGTTCAAAGTGGGCAACTCCCCTGGAACCTGCGGGAGCTTTCCTGCCATGAAATCCTGCAAAATACACACAAGCCAAATAAGAGTTCTATAAATTTCCAACAGCTAAAGTCATGTAGCCAAAAGCTTCAAAATAAGATACTCCCTCCGATCCAAAAAAAGTGTCGTAGCTTTGAACTAAGGTTAGTTCAAAGCTGCAACACTTATTTTGGATGAGGGAGTAACATTTACAAAGTTTACAGCATATAACTGCAGAAGTACTAAGATATTAGAGACAGGAAGAGACCCGAAATGACATTCCAGTACAGTCAATGTAAGTCTTGTTCCGGTATACAAAATACATTGGGACGTCCAATGCATAGTCCACATATTGCTCAAATCTGCAACCAAGAACAAATTATAATTAGAACTCGTTTAAACTGAAAGCCTCATTTTATGTAGGAATTGTTGTTGACCAAAATGACGCCATCAATCAAATAGCTGGCATTCTGGATGGCGAACAAGGAGAAGTTTGCATTAATGCATACCCAAATGTGTCATCAAAAACAAAAGGAAGCATCCCCGAGCGGTTGTTATCAGTATCAGTCCATATATGGCTGCAGATGATGATAATGTGTTAGCAGCTCCATACAACAGAACAGCACATTAAGTTCTGAAAGCAATGAAGTAAACACCTTCTTAAACTGAGAAACCCATTTGGTTTTCCTTCTTTAAAGGGAGAATTTGCGAATATTGCTGTCGCGATCTGTTAAACAAGCAAGTCAGGTTAGTGCAACAGCAGCAAAGTAAACTGTCAGGAAGAATGGAAGATAATACAGATACCCACAGGCTGCAATGCAAGGCTAGCACGGAATTTTCTTATCATATCTAGCTCTGAACTGAAATCGAGATTAACCTGCATGCCAGAATAGTGAACTCTTAATTGAACTTGTTTAGTGAACACATGAATATTGTATACTAGCCTGTTTGATATCAAATGAAATAAAGGGCTGTGAGTTGTCAAAACGGCCCATGAACACAACACTAAAAATGACAGTTACCTGTACAGTGCACGTGCGGAACATCATATCAAGGCCAAGAGTACCAACTTTAGGCATGTAATTCCTCATAATTTCATACCTTCCCTACAGAGTAGCAAATTGTATGATCAGACTTCACAGGAACCAGTAACAGTATAATTATGTTGCCTAGGGCAAATATGCCTAAATTACAAGTGAGGTTGTGCATGGAAGAAGACTACAGTGTGGGTTATCGATCATTTTGTGTTAACTGCCAAGTGCTCGATACAGTTGCAGTGGAGGATTTTGCTTAATGGTGTACCAAGCAAGAATGGGTGCATCAAAAGCCAGCATTTCGATATCAGCCCCATGGAACTATGTTGTACTAATAAACTACTAATGTGCAAACCATAAGTACGTTCTTAGATTTGCAACTTCATTTCTCGGAAATTAACTAGACTGGGATATAAATAAAAAAGTAAAAAAGCCCTTTAACAGTCTAGCAACAGCACAAACTTCAAAACCTACATTTATGAGGTTTAAGGACAGAATTACCTTGGGCATTATTGGTATATCAGTCAGGGCCCATTTTGGCTGAAAACCCATTCCAAGAAATCCTACTCCCAATTCCTCTCCAACTGCTTTGACCTACAAAACCGGCAGAAGATTAAATCATAGCATAGAACAGTATAGACCTTCTCCACCAAAAATACATACATCATAGTACAATTAACTTTCAGCAAGTAAAACCTAGAAGGCGAATGTGCAAACAGAACCATGAGACAGTTCAATTTGTTTTTCATGAACCCACACAGTCTAATGGAAACTAACTCCGTGCCCAGTAAGGTTTGGAGGTCTTACAGATGCATGCATAAGATGATACAAACTTCCAGAAGAAACTAGATATTGGTGGCTGTTTAGTTCTCAATATAATTGACACGGTTTGTTGGGATGCGAATATACATTTCACGGCATGGACTTTGTACAATTTTGGGATATGAAATAGGATAATCTGATTAAAAAGAATTTTCTGGTGGGAACTAAATATGACATTATGATATGTCACAGGTGAAAATCCCGCAAAGTTACATTTCATAAATTTCTGTAAAAAGTGAATACTTATACATGCAACAGTTTGCTCACTAATAGATATTTACCTGATAAAGATGTGAATTGACCTCCGCACAAGTTTGATGTAATGTTTCGAGGGGAGCGCCACTAAGTTCAAACTGGCCACCAGGTTCTAGTGAAATGTTTTGCTTTCCCTGCGTCCATATAAATAAGTTGTCACAAAAAACACTATTGAGTGAAAACCATATATATCATATTTCTTTCCAGGCATAGTACCTGCTTGAGACCAATAACATGGTTTTCTTCCATTATCTTGTCCCATTCAAATCTCTCAGACAGCCCATTGAGTATAGCACTGATCTGATCATACGTTATAGGGCGCAACGTTTCGACATCAAAACCAAACTTTTCATGCTCTGTGCCAATTCTGTACAACAAAAAATTTACTCACGGAATGGACCAAATAACTAACTGAAATACTCGGTAGGAATTATACAGGAATAGAACTTCAAGAAAAACAAAAATATATTGTCAAATCTGAAATAATTTGAACACAGGCACCAGAACGATCTTCATCTCCAATAAATTTTATTAAAGGGCAGCCCGGTGCATGTAGCTCCCGCTTGCGCAGGGTCCGGGGAAGGGTCCGACCACTTTGGGTCTATAGTACGCAGCCTTTCCCTACATTTCTGTAAGAGGCTGTTTCCAGGACTTGAACCCGTGACCTCTTGGTCACAAGGCAGCAGCTTTACCACTGCGCCAAGGCTCCCCTTCATCTCCAATAAATTTTATTGATCGAAAAAAATGAGCACACTACATTAACAAGATGTATTAAGTATGCGAAAAGATTCCCGTCAACCGGCCAATTTACAGTGCATCGTTGCCACCTCAGATGCACACCATGCGTCCCATGTGGGCCCTATCACCGTTCATCCTTTTTCTTTCTTATCTTAATCGCTAACGACTGAGAGCCGCTCGTTTCCCTTTTTTTTCCTCGTTCGTCTTCTGTAACATGCTTTCTGTTGAAAATCTACAACATGACCTCTGTTGCAAAAAGAAATCTACAGACGTTTCCGCAACATGATCTCTGTTGCAAAAATTCTGCAATATGACCTTTGTGGCAAAAAAGACTCTACAAACGTTTCCGCAACATTATCTCTGTTGCAAAAAATATTATGTAACATAAATTGTGTTGCAAAAAAAATCTACAGACGTTTCCGCGACATGATCTCTGTTGCAAAAAAAACTGCAACATAATCTATGTTGCAAAAGTTAGGATGCCCGTCAACGGCTTGATGACGCCAGATCTGGCGGCTAGCAACCCGGCCAATCTTTTGAAAAGATCAGTTGGTGGACACGTAGCACGCCCCATTAAGTATAGCATATCTAATCTTAGAGAGACTTTTTCTGTCATTTAGGACAATCATTTGTAAGCTTACTTTTTCCACGTATAGCATATTAACAAGTACTATATCAGTTTTGTGTACATATTGCAATTTTACTACTTCCAGCATTATATGAATGGACGAGCCGCGCCATTCGGCAACAGCATGACACAATGTATCCCCAAATTAGTTCCTAGCCTAGTATAACTATGCTAACCAATACCATGTGCCCCCTTCCGTGAACAACGCAGAGCTTCGTTTGCTAACTAGGCACAAGTAAAGTCACTTCAACGCATCCACCCTCTTATTCCTACAACTACAAGTGCTAACTACTGGCAAACATCACCCAGTTCGTCACTACAAGGCACTGATTCATGTGAAAAAACTCCGCCACTCTAGGGGCGACTGAACAGTAAATACTAAATCCCCAATTGCAGAGCTAAACAGTAAGCTGGGCAGTAAGAATCGGCTGCTCCAGCCATAGAACTACGTTCCACCTCCAACAGTAAGTAGCAGCACCAGCTTCTCACCTCCAGTTCTCCTTGGGCTTGCAGCCGGACGCGAGGTAGGCGACGAGGTCCTCCTTGGTGAGCGGCTCCGTCAACTTGGCCGCCTCCTCCGTCGGGGGGCTGGCCGCAACGGCCCCGCCGCGCCGCCTCCCCCTCCTGGCGGCCGCGGGGAGCCCTACCACCGCGAACCCCTGCCGCCCCCTCCTCCCGCTCGCCGCGCCCCCGTCCGGCTGGACCACCCGCGCCACCGCCAGGCGCGACGCGACCGCCATCACGCCCAGCCCGCCGAACAGAAACCTGAGACACAGAAAAAATCCGCACCAACGTTAATCCAGCGCGAATTGCGGGAATCCGACACGGTGTCGCCATCGAACCCCCGCCCAACCCACCTCGCCGCGCCCACCTAGCGAGAACCTGTCCGATTCTGTCTATTTGCAGGTGGGATTCGCCGCCGCGAGACGGAGACGCGCGGGCCGCCGTCCGCCGCTGCTGCTTGAGAGTCCGGAACGGAGGGGAGTGTGGGGCGTGGGATGGGGGCGGCGTCGGCGCGGTTATAAAGCGGTGGGGGCGGGGCCCGCGCGTCAGCAGCGACGACGCCTTGAAGTGCGCGATGCTGCTGCCGCTGCTGCTGCGCGCGTCATCCAATCCGCTCCTCCCTCCGCGAGTGAGCTGGGCCGGGGCTGCGGGGTGATTTGGACAGCTGGTGATTTACTAATCCTTCCCCCGCTTTCCTTTTTAGTTTTTCCTCGGTGGTGGGGGCGCTGGCCCTAATTATTATGGCTTGTTAATTGCTGGAATTAAGCTTCGCCGATGGTTCTCGTACCCCCACCACCGTCTCATGACGTCGGCGATGAGGTGGCACGCTGGGTGGCACGGCGGCGCCAGGATTTTTCATGCACGGCGATGGTGTTTTGCACGCTGGTTCGTCCTGGTGGTGCCTCAGCTCTCAAAACGACATCCAGAGCACGCGCTTCACCCTCGTGTTGCCGTTCAAGACAAGATGAAAACGGAGCAAAAATGTCGAGAGGAGATGTCAGGTGCTACGATGTCCTGTTGTACATTTGGATGATCATAGATCGAAATGAACCTTGCCCGTCTTCAAGGGCAGGTTCGCCCTGGATCATCGTGGCTTTCCGGACTGTACCGTTGCAAGCATCAGTGCACGTGCGCTTATACTACTAGTGTTTTCTTTTTAACTTTGGGCGACTTTACTCAATTATTTTCTGTTGCATCTCTTTGAGCGGGGACTTTACTCAATTATAACAGGGTCTTTTACAATGGTACGAACAAGGGAGTCGGAAGCTGATCATGCCATAACTTGAAAGTAGTTTTGTTCATAAAGCAAATGTCGAGCTAGCTCATGTCCGGCGCCATTCGCTTCACGACCACAATGCTCGATCATCCCAGTCATCGGCTATCACTACTCCCAAAGATCTAGATATTCTAAAGGATTTATCACAGCGTAAAACTATACATCGCAGTCATCATGTATCGACGATCTTTGACGCTAAAAAATGGTTTTGATAATTTACAGTTCATTTCCTATTTTGTCAACTCTTATCAAGCACATATCACCAAACCCTAAATTTTAGGGCTTTTGTGCCACAAAAACCCTAGCGTGGAGAGGTATATAAGGGAGTAGGCATGGCGGTGGGGCAGCATCGGTATGGTTATTAAGTGGTGGTTGCAGGCCCGACTGTCAACACCACGTAGGAAAGAATGACAACATCACAGTTGTGTCGGTTACCGACGTCTAGAATGACGACATCACAATTGCGTGAGTATCGACATCTAGAGTGACAACAACACAGTTGCGTCAGTATCGACGTCTAGAATGGCGAGATCACAGTTGCTTCAGTTACCGACGTCTAGAATGACGACATCACTGTTGCTTCAGTTACCGATGTCTAGAATGACGAAATCACAGTTGCATCAGTATCAACGTCTAGAATGACGACATCACAGTTGCGTCAGTATCGACGTCTAGAATGGTGACATCACAGTTGCTTCGGTTACCGACGTCTAGAATGACGACATCACGGTTGCGTCAATATCGACATTTAGAATGACGACGTCACAGTTGCGTTAGTATCGACGTCTTGGAGTGTGTTATGTTTTCTGTCGATGTTGCGCCCATCATCAAATCCGCTTTGCCACCGCGGTTGTTGCAGAGGAGAGAGAGTGTAACATGATCTAACTGCTGATTATATATTGTTTTAATATTTATTACATGTATTTCCTTCTTTTCCTTTTTAAATCATTCTTTATAAGTGAGTGGGGTTAGTGTCACTAATGATTATGTCTTGTTAATTGCAAAATTAAGCCACTCCGATAGCTATGTACACCCACAGTATGTTATGACGTGTGCAATGAGGTCGCGAAAACAACTAGAGCTTGGGTGACGTATTATGGAAAGTTTTACTTGCTGCCACAAAAACAAAACAAAAAACCTAGGTTTTGGAGACTTCGAGGTTTCTTGAAAATGACATATAGAATTACGTGTTTTCAAAGAAAAAGGCAGTTTTTTTTTCTTTCCTCATGACGACGTTATTTCGGAGCTCCATTGCAGAGTTGCGTGAAGACGAAGAGAGAGAAAAGAAGAGCAACAAAACCAGAATAAAAGGAGCAACAAACTAGATTTTGCAGCAGACGCAGCGGTTGGAGAGAAGCACATTGGCACAAGTATGGGAGTGAACCCATCCCATTTCCACGGGCAGGTTCAGTCACTGGTGGTGCCTGGTTGATTGGTCTTTTGGTGCCGTACTACTAGAGCATCGAAGCATGTGGCTTATGGTACTTGTTTAATTAGCTTCTTCCCTCTGTTTCTTTCTCCTTCTCGCTGGATGGTCTACGTGCAAAAACAATTCTACTCCAGGGACAATAGCCTTGCCACGTGTGAACACTGCCCGACGCGTAATTGCGGACGAAATTGCGGGGTTCACAAATCCAGAACCACGCCAACGAGGATCTGTTTGGTTTCAAATAAGTCACCAACTTATAAGTCGAAAAATAAAAAAAGTGACTTATTTCGTCAAACAGACTCAATTTATAAGTCACCCTAACTTATAAGTCATAAGTTGCTCCACCCCAACTTAAAACTTATAAGTCACCCTCTTTTACGTGGGTCCCACCATCTTTACATAAAAAACAAGGTGTAAAGGTGTGGTCAGGTGACTTATAAGTCAGGTGACAACCAAACAGACATGACTTATAAGTCACTGGTTTTAAGTCACCTGACTTATAAGTCAGATGACTTATTGGAACCAAACAGGCCCTGAGCCCATTAGAAGTAATCAGTGCTCCTCACATTCTAGCACACAGGCGCGGTGAGGCGCTGGCAAACGGGAGCTTTTTGTTAGACAAAGCTAAGCTTTATTGATCATAATCCACATGGAATGGAATACATCATCAGGATTGGCCAACCAAATGTGACGCTTTGGACCAAGATTATACGAATGCTTAGCTAGACTATGAGCCTCATCATTAACAGTGCGATTTTCAAAAATAAAATTACAACTAAAACTAGAAGCTCGAAGTTTGATTTCTGTAATCACCGAACCATAGGGCCCTGGCTACCTTTTTTATGTCACTGACCACCTGCTTGCAATCGAATGAGATGATGAAGTTGCTTAGAAGGAGATCTTCTGGCAATGCAAGGCCCTCTCGTCACGCGACTGCTTCCAATGTGGTTGGGACCACTAGTCCCGCTATTACCAAAGCTGAGCTACCCGAGTAATTGTCGGCATCGTCCTGACAAACTGCAATAGCAAATCCACCGCAGTCTCGGAGTACAGCGCCATCGACGTGAATTTTTGCATGTCCCACAGGTGTGAGCCAAGGGTCTTGCATGTGATACTCCAGCTGGCGGGGGGGGGGGGGCTCTCAGTTAAATCAGCTGAGGCTATATATGAATCAACTCAAGCTCCCTGATGAACATGTTCACAAATAGGTGCGTAGCTTGTGGACTCTGTGAAATCGCTTCATGGTAAATTTCCGCCTCGATGTCCATATAGCCCAAAGGCAGACCGCCATGCGAATAAACTTGTGGTGAGGCCCGGCCAGCCATGAGTGCAAAAATCCACTATTTTGCATTTGGTTCCATTCTCGTAATCATCTGATCCATGATATCTCCCTCTTCCAAGGCCTAGATGCATCTTGACGATGAACACTCGAGAAGCGAGTGTCTCCGCGAATCTTGTGAGCCACACAAACCATAAGAGCTTGTGGTGGACATATTGCGGTGGTGCTCTCACATCTTCAGTGGGTAGAGACTGTTTTACAAGGCGTGAGAAAAACATTCTAATCTTAGCTGGATCATGAGTACTCCAGAGAAGCTTCCATGATTTCTCCTCATTGCGTGAGCTTGAAGGTCCTGTGGCACGCTCTAGCCAAGCCTCCTACCGGTTCGAGAAGCTTCCCTTTCGTTCAAAATGCCAAGCCCAATAGTCATCAAAATTGCGAGTGCATACGGGAATCACCAAGATAGCTGGAATGCCCATCAGCATGAATGTATGCTCGATCATCTGCTTGTCCCAAGAGGCCATTGCAAGATCAAAATAATCTGGCGCTGGCCTTGGTGGGTTCGCAACTTTACTGTCGTAGGATCGAAGCATTTCATCTCTAGGTATCCAATTGTCCAGCCAGACATTAGTAGAGTTCCCACTACCAATATGCTTAATAAGTCCAAGTCTCAATACTTCCAGTCCTTCCATTATAGATCTCCAAATTTGGCTTGGGTGGGAACCAACCCGAGCATGCAATATCGTTGACGTTGGGAGTAAACACTCTTAAGTATACGAGCACTCAGAGAATCTAGTTGTTGTAAAATCCTCCATCCCTGCTTTGCAAGCATCGCAAGGTTAAACGGCTCAAAATCCTCGAAACCAAGTTCGCCCGTAGCTTTTGGTTGTGTCATAGACTTCCACGATGCCCAGCTAGGTTTCCGATCACCATCCTTACTGCCCCACCAAAACTTCCTTATGAGCATGTTAAGGTGTTCACAAAGCCCCCTGGGAAGTTTGAAGCAAGTCATAGAGAAAACAGGTATAGCTTGCGCCACAAATTTAACCAATACCTCCTTGCCTGCAGTAGATAGAGTTTTCTCAATACATCCCTGAATTTTGCTCCACAATCTATCTTTCAAAAATTTGAAAGCTCTGTTTTTTGAAGATCCCACATCAGAAGGCATGCCAAGATCATTTAAAGTTTCATTTGGAACTTGAAGCACTCCTTTAATATCAATGTGGACACTTTCAGGAACTCCTTTGCTAAAAAAGATAGACTCTTTTCCATAGTTGATTCGTTGTCCTGTGGTTTGACAATAAATATCCAACACCTGGTTGACCTCATTTGCTCCCACACTATTAGCCCTGAAAAACAACGGCTTATCACTACAAAAAGAAGAGATTCACATGCGCCGCCGAGGGTGCCACCTGTAGGCCATGAAGTTGTGATGACTCATCTCTAGATTTTAATAGGCACGAAAGACTGTCTGCCGCTAACAAGAACATGTATGGGGAAATTGGGTCCCCTTGTCGGATGCCTCGTGAAGGAATAAATTGTTATAGTTTCTTACCATTGAACATCACTTAAAATTTCACCGAAGTGACCATGCCCATAACAATATTAATGTCCACCCACCTCTAGGTGAAGCCCAATTTAATCATAATGGCACGAAGGTATGACCACTCCACCCCATCATAAGCCTTCATCATGTCCAACTTAAGGGCACAAAACTGGTTTTTCTTTTCCTGGTTTCTCTTCATGAAATGTAAACATTCATAAGTTGTTATTATGTTGTCAGTGATCAACCTTCCAGGCACAAAAACATATTGTTCCATAGAGATGATGTTAGTGTTGGGAATCGTTGCATGGAAAACAAAAAAAATTTATGCACATGCAATGATCTATCCATGGAGATGCATAGCAATAAGGGGGAGAGTGTGTCCACGTACCCTCGTAGACCGTAAGTGGAAGCGTTTCACAACGCGGTTGATGTAATTGAAATTTCTTCGCGATTCAACCGATCTAGTATTGAACGTATGGCACCTCCACGTTCTGCACACGTTTAGCTCGGTGACGTCCCTCGCCTTCTTGATCCAGCAAGACGTCGAGGTATATGAGTTTCGTCAGCACGACGGCGTGGTGATGGTGATGGTGAAGTGATCTCTGCAGGGCTTCGTCTAAGCACTACGAAAATATGACCGGGGGCGTAAACGGTGAGGGGGGCGCCGCACACGGCTAACAATTGATCTGGTATGTGCTAGGCGCCCCCTCCCACATATATATTGTAGGGGAACGCAGTAATTTCAAAAAATTCCTACGCACACGTAAGATCATGGTGATGCATAGCAACAAGAGGGGAGAGTATTGTCTACGTACCCTCGTAGACCGTAAGCGGAAGCGTCATGACAACGCGGTTGATGTAGCCGTACGTCTTCACGATCGACCGGTCCTAGTACCAAAAGTACAACACCTACGCGATCTGCACACGTTTGGCTCGGTGACGTCCCACGAACTCACGATCCAGCAGAGTGTCGAGGGAGAGCTTCGTCAGCACAACGACATGATGACGGTGATGATGATGCTACCGGAACAGGACTTCGCCTAAGCACCGCTACGATATAACCGAGGTGGATTATGGTGGAGGGGGGCACCGCACACGGCTAAGAGATCAATGATCAACTTGTGTGTCTATGGGGTGCCCCCTCCCCCGTATATAAAGGAGTGGAGGAGGGGGGGAGGGCCGGCCCTCTATGGCGCGCCCTGGAGGAGTCCTACTCCCACCGGGAGTGTGATCCCCCCTTCCCTAGTTGGACTAGGAGAGAAGGGAGGGGGAGAGGGAGGAAGGAAAGGGGACCTGAGGGAGAGGGGGCGCGCGGCCTACCCTG
>NC_041380.1:64765823-64780898 GCF_002162155.2 Triticum dicoccoides | reverse complement strand
CCCGGTACTCCAGTATATGCCCGAACTCACTTGGAACATTTCTGATGTCCAAACATAGGCTTCCAATATTACGATCTTTATGTCTTGACCATTTAGAGACTCCTCGTCATGCCCGTGATCACATCCGGGACTCCGAACAACTTTCGGTTCATCAAAACACATAAACTCATAATACCGATCATCACCAAACGTTAAGCGTGTGGACCCTATGGGTTAGAGAACTATGTAGACATGACCGAGACACGTCTCTGGTAGATAACCAATAGCGGAACCTGGATGTTCATATTGGCTCCCACACATTATACGAAGATCTTTATCGGTCAAACTGCATAATGATATGCGTTGTTCCCTTTGTCATCGGTATGTTACTTGCCCGAGATTCGATCGTCGGTATCTCAATACCTAGTTCAATATCATTACCAAAAAGTCTCTTTACTCATTCCGTAATGCATCATCCCGCAACTAACTCATTAGTCACATTGCTTGCAAGGCTTATATTGATGTGCATTACGGAGAGGGCCCAGAGATACCTGTCCGACAATCGGAGTGACAAATCCTAACCTCGATCTTTGCCAACTCAACAAACACCATCGGAGACACCTGTAGAGCACATTTATAATCACCTAGTTACATTGTGACATTTGGTAGCACACAAAGTGATCCTCCGGTATTCGGGAGTTGCATGATCTCATAGTCATAGGAACATGTATAAGTTATGGAGAAAGCAATAGCAACAAACTAAACGATCATCGTGCTAAGCTAACGTATGGGTCAAGTCAATCACATCATTCTCTAATGATGTGATCCCGTTAATCAAATGATAACTCATGTCTATGGTTAGGAAACATAACCATCATTGATTCAACGAGCTAGTCAAGTAGAGGCATACTAGTGACATTCTGTTTGTCTATGTATTCACACATGTTCTAAGTTTCCGGTTAATACAATTCTAGCATGAATAATAAACATTTATCATGATATAAGAAAATATAAATAACAATTTATTATTGCCTCTAGGGCATATTTCCTTCAGTCTCCCACTTGCACTAGAGTCACTAATCTAGATTACATTGTAATAATTCTAACACCCATGGAGTCTTGGTGCTGATCATGTTTTGCTCGTGAGAGAGGCTTAGTCAACGGGTCTGCAACATTCAGATCTGTATGTATCTTGCAATTCTCTATGTCTCCCTCCTTGACTTGATCGCGGATGGAATTGAAGCGTCTCTTGATGTGCTTAGTTCTCTTGTGAAATCCGGATTCCTTTGCCAAGGCAATTGCACCAGTATTGTCACAAAAGATTTTCATTGGATCTGATGCACTAGGTATGACCTAGATCGGATATGAACTCCTTCATCCAGACTCCTTCATTTGCTGCTTCCGAAGCAGCTATGTATTCCACTTCACACGTAGATCCCGCCACGATGCTCTACTTGGAACTACACCAACCGACAGCTCCACCATTTAATAAAAACACGTATCCGCTTTGTGACTTAGAGTCATCCGGATCACTGTCAAAGCTTGCATCGACGTAACCGTTACGACGAGCTCTTTGTCACCTCCATATACAAGAAACATATCCTTAGTCCTTTTCAGGTATTTCAGGATGTTCTTGACCGCTGTCCAGTGATCTACTCCTAGATTACTTTGGTACCTCCCTGCTAGACTGATAGCAAGTCACACATCAGTTCTAGTACACATCATTGCATACATGATAGAGCCTATGGCTAAAGCATAGGGAACACCTTTAATTTTCTCTCTATCTTCTGCAGTGGTCGGGCATTGAGTCTAACTCAACTTCACACCTTGTAACACATGCAAGAACCCTTTCTTTGCTTGATCCATTTTGAACTTCTTCAAAACTTTATCAAGGTATGTGCTTTGTGAAAGTCCAATTAAGTGTCTTGATCTATCTCTATAGATCTTGATGTCCAATATATAAGCAGCTTCACCGAGGTTTTTCATTGAAAAATTCTTATTCAAGTATCCTTTTGTGCTATTCAAAAATTCAGTATCATTTCTGATCAATAATATGTCATCTATATATAATATCAGAAATGCTACAGAGCTCCCACTCACTTTCTTGTAAATACAGGCTTCTCCAAAAGTCTGTATAAAACCATATGCTTTGATCACACTATCAAAGCGTACATTCCAACTCCGAGAGGCTTGCACCAGTCCATAAATGGATCGCTGGAGCTTGCACACTTTGTTAGCACCTTTTGGATCGACAAAACCTTCTGGTTGCATCATATACAACTCTTCTTTAAGATATCCATTAAGGAATGCCGTTTTGACATCCATTTGCCAAATTTCATAATCATAAAATGCGGCAATTGTTAACATGATTCGGACGGACTTAAGCATTGCTATGGGTGAGAAGGTCTCATCGTAGTCAACTCCTTGAACTTGTCGAAAACCTCTTGCAACAAGTCGAGCTTTGTAGACAGTAACATTACCATCAACGCCGGTCTTCTTCTTGAAGATCCATTTATTCTCTATGGCATGCTGATCATCGGGCAAGTCAACCAAAGTCCATACTTTGTTCTTATACATGGATCCTATCTCAGATTTCATGGCCTCAAGCCATTTTGCGGAATCTAGGCTCATCGTCGCTTCCTCATAGTTCGTAGGTTCGTCATGGTCAAGTAACATGACTTCCAGAATAGGATTACCGTACCACTCTGGTGCGGATCTTACACTGGTTAACCTACGAGGTTCAGTAGTAACTTGATCAGAAGTTTCATGACCATCATCATTAGCTTCCTCACTTATTGGTGTAGGAATCACTGGAACTGATTTCAGTGATGAACTACTTTCCAATAAGGGAGAAGGTATAATTACCTTGTCAAGTTCTACTTTCCTCCCACTCACTTCTTTCGAGAGAAACTCCTTCTCTATAAAGGATCCATTCTTAGCAACGAATATCTTGCCTTCGGATCTGTGATAGAAGGTGTACCCAACAGTCTCCTTTGGATATCTGATACATCTCCAACATATCTATAATTTTTGATTGTTCCATGCTATTATATTATCTGTTTTGGATGTTAATGGGCTTTATTTTACACTTTTATATGATTTTTAGGACTAACCTATTAACCGGAGGCCCAGCCCAAATTGTTGCTTTTTGCCTATTTCAGTGTTTCGCAGAAAAGGAATATCAAACGGAGTCCAAACAGAATGAAACCTTCGGGAGCGTGATTTGTGGAACAAACGCGATCCAGAGGACTTGGAGTGGACGTCAAGCAATCAACGAGGCGGCCACAGGCAGGGGGCGCACCTACCCCCCTGGGCGTGCCCTCCCCCCTCGTGGGCCCCTTGTGGCTCAACCGACCTACTTCTTCCTCCTATATATGTTCACATACCCCGAAAACATCCAGGAGCACCACGAAACCCTATTTCCACCACCGCAATCTTCTGTACCCAAGAGATCCCATCTTGGGGCCTTTTCCGGAGCTCCGCTGGAGGGGGCATTGATCATGGAGGGCCTCTACATCAACTCCATGGCCCCTCCGATGATGTGTGAGTAGTTTACTTCAGACCTTCGGGTCCATAGCTAGTAGCTAGATGGCTTCTTCTCTCTCTTTGGATCTCAATACAAAGTTCTCCTCGATCTTCTTGGAGATCTACTCGATGTAACTATTTTTGCGGTGTGTTTGTCGAGATCCGATGAATTGTGGGTTTATGATCAAGTCTATCTATGAACAATATTTGAATCTTCTCTAAATTCTTTTATGTATGATTGGTTATCTTTGCAAGTCTCTTCAAATTATCAGTTTGGTTTGGCCTACTAGATTGATCTTTCTTGCAATGGGAGAAGTGCTTAGCTTTGGGTTCAATCTTGCGGTGCTCGATCCCAGTGACAGAAAGGGAAATGACACGTATTGTATTGTTGCCATTGAGGATAAAAGATGGGGTTTATATCATATTGCATGAGTTTATCCCTCTACATCATATCATCTTGCTTAAAGCGTTACTCTGTTCTTATGAACTTAATACTCTAGATGCATGCTGGATAGTGGTCGATGTGTGGAGTAATAGTAGTAGATGCAGGCAGGAGTCGGTCTACTTTTCACGGACGCGATGCCGATATACATGATCATACCTAGATATTCTCATAATTATTCGCTTTTCTATCAATTGCTTGACAGTAATTTGTTCACCCACCATAATACTTATGCTAAGTTGAGAGAAGCCACTAGTGAAACCTATGCCCCCGGGTCTATTCTCCATCATACAAGTTTCCAATCTATTTTATTTTGCAATCTTTACTTTCAATCTATATCATAAAAATACCAAAAATATTTATCTTATTATCATTATCTCTATCAGATCTCACTCTTGCAAGTGGTCGTGAAGGGATTGACAACCCCTTTATCACGTTGGTTGCGAGGTTCTTATTTGTTTGTGTAGGTACAATGTGACTCGCGCGTGGTCTCCTACTGGATTGATACCTTGGTTCTCAAAAACTGAGGGAAATACTTATGCTGCTTTGCTGCATCACCCTTTCCTCTTCAAGGGAAAACCTGTTGGGGAATGTAGTAATTTCCAAAATTTCCTACGCACACGCAAGATCATGGTGATGCATAGCAACGAGAGGGGAGAGTGTTGTCTACGTACCCTCGTAGACCGAAAGCGGAAGCATTAGCACAACGCGGTTGATGTAGTCGTACATCTTCACGATCCGACCGATCAAGTACCGAACGTACGGCACCTCTGAGTTCAGCACACGTTCAGCCCGATGACGTCCCTCGAACTCCGATCCAGCCGAGTGTTGAGGAAGAGTTTCGTCAGCACGACGGCGTGGTGACGATGTTGATGTTCTACCGACGCAGGGCTTCACCTAAGCACCGCTACAGTATTATCGAGGTGGACTATGGTGGAGGGGGGCATCGCACACGGCTAAGAGATCAATGATCAATTGTTGTGTCTATGGGGTGCCCCTGCCCCCATATATAAAGGAGCAAAGGGGGGGAGGGTGTGGCCGGCCATAGGAGGAGGCGCGCCGGAGGAGTCCTAGGAGTAGGACTCCCCTCCTTTTTCCTAGTTGGATTAGGACTTGCGGGGGAAGGAGGAGAAAGGGGAAAGGAAAGGGGGGGGGGCACCGCCCCCCTCCTTGTCCAATTAGGACTTGGGGGGGAGGGGCGCGCGGCTGCCCCTTGGCCGCCTCTCCTCTTCCTCCACTTGGGCTCATAAGGCCCAATAGCCTCCGGGGGGTTCTGGTAACCCCTCCGGTACTCCGGTAAAATTACTATTTCACCCGGAACACTTCCGATATCCAAACATAGGGTTCCAATATATCAATCTTCATGTCTCGACCATTCCAAGACTCCTCGTCATGTCCGTGATCACATCCGGGACTCCGAACAACCTTTGGTACATCAAAACACATAAACTCATAACAAAACTGTCATCGTAACGTTAAGCGTGCGGACCCTACGAGTTAGAGAACTATGTAGACATGACCGAGACACGTCTCCGGTCAATAACCAATAGCGGGACCTGGATGCTCATATTGGCTCCTACATATTCTACGAAGATCTTTATTGGTCAGACCGCATAACAACATACGTTGTTCCCTTTGTCATCGGTATGTTACTTGCCCGAGATTCGATCGTCGGTATCTCAATACCTAGTTCAATCTCGTTACCGGCAAGTCTCGTTACTCGTTCCGTAATACATCATCCCGCAACTAACTCATTAGTTGCAATGCTTAAGTGATGTGCATTACCGAGAGGGCCCAGAGATACCTCTCCGACAATCGGAGTGACAAATCCTAATCTCGAAATACGCCAACCCAACAAGTACCTTCAGAGACACCTGTAGAGCACCTTTATAATCACCCAATTACGTTGTGATGTTTGGTAGCACACAAATTGTTCCTCGGTAAACGGGAGTTGCATAATCTCATAGTCATAGGAACATGTATAAGTCATGAAGAAAGCAATAGCAACATACTAAACGATCGTGTGCTAAGCTAATGGAATGGGTCATGTCAATCACATCATTCTCCTAATGATGTGATCCCGTTAATCAAATGACAACTCATGTCTATGTTTAGGAAACACAACCATCTTCGATTAACGATCTAGTCAAGTAGAGGCATACTAGTGACACTCTGTTTGTCTATATATTCACACATGTATTATGTTTCCGGTTAATACAATTCTAGCATGAATAATAAACATTTATCATGATATAAGGAAATAAATAATAACTTTATTATTGCCTCTAGGGCATATTTCCTTTAGTCTCCCACTTGCACTAGATTCAATAATCTAGTTCACATCGCCATGTGATTTAACATCAATAGCTCACATCACCATGTGATTAACACCCATAGTTCACATCGTGATGTGACCAACACCCAAAGGGTTTACTAGAGTCAATAATCTAGTTCACATTGCTATGTGATTAATACCCAAAGAGTACTAAGGTGTGATCATGTTTTGCTTGTGAGGGAAGTTTAGTCAACGGGTCTGCCACATTCAGATCCGTATGTATTTTGCAAATTCCTATGTCAACAATGCTCTGCACGGAGCTACTCTAGCTAATTGCTCCCACTTTCAATATGTATCCAGATTGAGACTTTGAGTCATCTGGATCAGTGTCAAAACTTGCATCGACGTAAACCTATACGACGAACCTTTTGTCACCTCCATAATCGAGAACCATATCCTTATTCCACTAAGGATAATTTTGACCAATGTCTAGTGATCTACTCCTAGATCACTATTGTACTCCTTTGCCAACAGGGCAGGGTATACAATAGGTCTGGTACACAGCATGGCATACTTTATACAACCTATGGCTGAGGCATAGGAAATGACTTTCATTCTCTCTCTATCTTCTCCCGTGGTCGGGCTTTGAGTCTTACTCAGTTTCACACCTTGTAACACAGGCAAGGACTCTTTCTTTGACTGTTCCATTTTGAACCACTTCAAAATCTTGTCAAGGTATGTACTTATTGAAAAACTTATCAAGCGTCTTGATCTATCTCTATAGATCTTGATGCTCAATAAGTAAGTAGCTTCACCGAGATATTTCTTTGAAAAACTCCTTTCAAACATTCCTTTATGCGTTGTAGAATAATTCTACATTACCTCCGATCAACAATATGTCATTCACATATACTTATCAGAAATGCTGTAGTGCTCCCACTCACTTTCTTGCAAATACAGGCTTCACCGCAAGTCTGTATAAAACTATATGCTTTGATCAACTTATCAAAGCGTATATTCCAACTCCGAGATGCTTGCACCAGTCCATAGATAGATTGCTGGAGCTTGCATATTTTGTTAGTACCTTTAGGATTGACAAAACCTTTTGGTTGCATCATATACAACTCTTCTTTAATAAATCCATTAAGGAATGCAGTTTTGTTTATCCATTTGCCAGATTTCATAAAATGCGACAATTGCTAACATGATTCGGACAGACTTAAGCATAGATACGAGTGAGAAACTCTCATCGTAGTCAACACTTTGAACTTGTCGAAAACCTTTTTGCGACAATTCTAGCTTTGTAGATAGTAACACTACTATCAGCGTCCGTCTTCCTCTTGAAGATCCATTTAATCTCAATGGCTCGCCGATCATTGGGCAAGTCAATCAAAGTCCATACTTTATTCTCATACATGGATCTCATCTCAGATTTCATGGCCTTAAGCCATTTCGCGGAATCTGGGCTCATCATCGCTTTCTCATAGTTTGTAGGCTCGTCATGGTCAAGTAACATGACCTCCAGAACAGGATTACCGTAGCACTCTGGTGCGGATCTCACTCTGGTTTACCTACGAGGTTTCGGTAGTAACTTGATCTAAAGTTACATGATCATCATCATTAGCTTCCTCACTAATTGGTGTAGTAGTCACAGGAATAGATTGCTGTGATGAACTACTTTCCAATAAAGGAGCAGGTACAGTTACCTCATCAAGTTCTACTTTCCTCCCACTCACTTCTTTCGAGAGAAACTCCTTCTCTAGAAAGGATACATTCTCAGCAATGAATAACCTGCCTTCGGATCTGTGATAGAAGGTGTATCCAACATTTTCTTTTGGGTATCCTATGAAGACACACTTCTCCGATTTGGGTTTGAGCTTATCAGGTTGAAACTTTTTCACATAAGCATTGCAACCTCAAACTTTAAGAAACGACAGCTTAGGTTTCTTGCTAAACCATAGTTCATACGGTGTCGTCTCAACGGATTTAGATGGTGCCCTTTTAATGTGAATGCAGCTGTCTCTAATGCATAACCCCAAAACGATAGTGGTAAATCGGTAAGAGACATCATAAATTGCACTATATCAAATAAAGTACGGTTATGATGTTCGGACACACCATTACGCTGTGGTGTTCCAGGTGGCGTGAGTTGCGAAACTATTCCGCATTGTTTCAAATGTAGACCAAACTCGTAACTCAAATATTCTCCTCCACAATCAGATCGTAGAAACTTTATTTGCTTGTTACGATGATTTTCAACTTCACTCTGAAATTCTTTGAACTTTTCAAACGTTTCAGACTTATGTTTCATTAAGTAGATAGACCCATATCTGCTCAAATCATCTGTGAAGGTCAGAAGATAACGATACCTGCCGTGAGCCTCAACACCTATCGGATCGCATACATCAGTATGTATTATTTCCAATAAGTCAGTTGCTCCCTCCATTGTTCCGTAGAACGGAGTCCTTAGTCATCTTGCCCATAAGGCATGGTTCGCAAGCATCAAGTGATTCATAATCAAGTGATTCCAAAATTCCATTAGCATGGAGTTTCTTCATGCGCTTCACACCAATATGACCTAAAAGGCAGTGCCACAAATAAGTTGCACTATCATTATTAACTTTGCATCTTTTTGGCTTCAATGTTATGAATATGTGTATCAGTACGATCGAGATCCAACAAACCATTTTCGTTGGGTGTATAACCATAGAAGGTTTTATTCATGTAAACAGAATAACAATTATTCTCTAACTTAAATCTATAACCGTATTGCAATAAACATGATCAAATCATATTCTTGCTCAACGCAAACACCAATAACATTTATTTAGGTTTAACACTAATCCCGAAAGTATAGGGAGTGTGCGATGATGATCGTATCATTCTTGGAACTACTTCCATCACACATCATCACTTCACCCTTAACTAGTCTCTGTTCATTCTGCAACTCCCGTTTCAAGTTACTACTCTTAGCAACTGAACTAGTATCAAATACCGAGGGGTTGCTATAAACACTAGTAAAGTACACATCAATAACATGTATATCAAATATAGCTTGTTCACTTTGCCATCCTTCTTATCCGCCAAATACTTGTGGTGTTTCCGCTTCTAGTGACCAGTCCCTTTGCAGTAGAAGCACTTAGTCTCAGGCTTAGGTCCAGACTTGGGCTTCTTCACTTGAGCAGCAACTTGCTTGCTGTTCTTCTTGAAGTTCCCCTTCTATCCCTTTGCCCTTTTTTTGAAACTAGTGATCTTGTTAACCATCAACACTTGATGCTCTTTCTTGATTTCTATCTCCGTCGATTTCAGCATCACGAAGAGCTTGGGAATCGTTTTCGTTATCCCTTGCATATTATAGTTCATCACGAAGTTCTACTAACTTGGTGATGGCCACTAGAGAATTCTGTCAATCACTATTTTATCTGGAAGATTAACTCCCACTTTATTCAAGCGATTGTAGTACCCAGACAATATGAGCACATGCTCACTGCTTGAGCTATTCTCCTCCATCTTTTAGCTATAGAACTTGTTGGAGATTTCATATCTCTCAACTCGGGTATTTGCTTGAAATATTAACTTCAACTCCTGGAACATCTCATATGGTCCATGACGTTCAAAACGTCTTTGAAGTCCTGATTTTAAGCCGTTAAGCATGGTGCACTAAACTATCAAGTAGTCATCATATTGAGCTAGCCAAACGTTCATAATGTCTGCATCTGCTCCTGCAATAGGTCTGTCACCTAGCGGTGCATCAAGGACATAATTCATCTGTGCAGCAATGAGGATAATCCTCAGATAACGGATCCAATCCGTATCATTGCTACTAACATCTTTCAACTTAGTTTTCTCTAGGAACATATCAAAAATAAAACAGGGGAGCTAAACGCGAGCAATTGATCTACAACATAGATATGCTAATACTACCAGGACTAAGTTCATGATAAATTAAAGTTCAATTAATCATATTACTTAAGAACTCCCACTTAGATAGACATCCTTCTAGTCATCTGAGTGATCACGTGATCCAAATCAACTAAACCATAACCGATCATCACGTGAAATGGAGTAGTTTTCAATGGTGAACATCACTATGTTGATCATATCTACTATATGATTCACGCTCGACCTTTCGGTCTCAGTGTTCCGAGGCCATATCTGCATATGCTAGGCTCGTCAAGTTTAACCTGAGTATTCTGCGTCTGCAAAACTGGCTTGCACCCGTTGTAGATGGACGTAGAGCTTATCACACCCGATCATCACGTGGTAGAGCTTAAAGCACGTCGGTAGAACCAGTCTCGCGTAAGACACCACGTGATGACATGCTGGTAAGCAGTGTGACTTATATCACCCACAACTCACTTGTGTTCTACTCGTGCATATAACATCAACGCATAAAACCAGGCTCGAATGCCACTATTGGGGAACGTAGTAATTTCAAAAATTTCCTACGCACACGCAAGATCATGGTGATGCATAGCAATGAGAGGGGATAGTGTTGTCTACGTACCCTCGTAGACCGAAAGCGGAAGCGTTAGCACAACGCGGTTGATGTAGTCGTACGTCTTCACGATCCGACCGATCAAGTATCGAACGTACGGCACCTCCGAGTTCAGCACACGTTCAGCCCGATGACGTCCCTCGAACTCCGATCCAGCCGAGTGTTGGGGGAGAGTTTCGTCAACACGACGGCGTGGTGACGATGTTGATGTTCTACCGATGCAGGGCTTCGTCGAAGCACCGCTACAGTATTATCGAGGTGGACTATGGTGGAGGGGGGCACCGCACACGGCTAAGAGATCAATGATCAATTGTTGTGTCTATGGGGTTCCCCCTGCCCTAGTATATAAAGGAGCAAGGGGGGGGTGCGGCCGGCCATAGGAGGAGGCGCACCATAGGGGGGTGCGGCCGGCCATGGGATCTCGTGGATACAGAAAGTTACGGCGGTGGAATTAGGGTTTTGGCTCCGTATCTGGTAGTTTGGGGGTACGTAGGTATATATAGGAGGAAGGAGTACGTCGGTGGAGCAATAGGGGGGCCACGAGGGTGGAGGGCGCGCCTAGGGGGGGGTAGGCGCGCCCCCTACCTCGTGCCCTCCTCGTGATTGCTTGGCGTAGGGTCCAAGTCCTCTAGATCATGTTCATTCTGAAAATCACGTTCCCGAAGGTTTCATTCCGTTTGGACTCCGTTTGATATTCTTTTTCTACGAAACCCTAAAATAGGCAAAAAAACAGCAATTCTGGGCTGGGCCTCCGGTTAATAGGTTAGTCCCAAAAATAATATAAAAGTGTATAATAAAGCCCAATAATGTCCAAAACAGAATATAATAAAGCATGGAACAATAAAAAATTATAGATACATTGGAGACGTATGAAGCATCCCCAAGCTTAATTCCTGGTCGTCCTCGAGTAGGTAAATGATAAAAACAGAATTTTTGATGTGGGATGCTACTTGGCATATTTTCAATGTAATTCTTCTTAATTGTGGTATGAATATTCAGTTCCGGAAGATTCAAGATAAAAGTTCAATATTGACATAAAAATAATAATACTTCAAGCATACTAACTAAGCAATTATGTCCTCTCAAAATAACATGGCCAAAGAAAGTTCATCCCTACAAAATCATATGGTTTAGTCATGCTCCATTTTCGTCACACAAGAATGCTCTCATCATGCACAACCCCAATGACAAGCCAAGCAATTGTTTCATACTTTAGTAATCTCAAACTTTTTCAACCTTCACGCAATATATGAGCGTGAGCCATGGATATAACACTATGGGTGGAATAGAATAATGATGGGGGTTATGTGGAGAAGAAAAAAAGGGAGAACGTCTCACATCAACGAGGCTAATCAATGAGCTATGGAGATGCCCATCAATTGATGTTAATGCAAGGAGTAGGGATTGTCATGCAACGGATGCATTAGAGCTATAAATATATGAAAGCTCAACAAAAGAAACTAAGTGGGTGTGCATCCAACTTGCTTGCTCACGAAGACCTAGGGCATTTGAGGAAGCCCATTGTTGGAATATACAAGCCAAGTTCTATAATGAAAAGTTCCCACTAGTATATGAAAGTGACAAAACAAAAGACTCTCTATCATGAAGATTATGGTGCTACTTTGAAGCACAAGTGTGGTAAAAAGGATAATAACATTGTCCCTTCTCTCTTTTTCTCTCATTTTTTGGGCCTTATCCTTTTTTGGCCTTTATCCCCTTTATTTTATTGTTTTCCTCACTTGGGACAATGCTCTAGAAAATGATGATCATCACACTTCTATTTACAACTCAATGATTACAACTCGATACTAGAACAAAGTATGACTCTATATGAATGCCTCCGGCGGTGTACCGGGATATGCAATGAACCAAGAGTGACATGTATGAAAGGATTATGAATGGTGGCTTTGCCACAAATACTATGTCAACTACATGATCATGCAAAGCAATATGACAATGATGAACATGTCATGATAAATGGAACGGTGGAAAGTTGCATGGCAATATATCTCGGAATGGCTATGGGAATGCCATAATAGGTAGGTATGGTGGATGTTTTGAGGAAGATATAAGGAGGTTTATGTGTGAAAGAGCATATCATATCACGGGGTTTGGATGCACCGGCGAAGTTTGCACCAACTCTCAATGTGAGAAAGGGCAATGCACGGTATCGAAGAGGCTAGCAATGATGGAAGGGTGAGAGTGAGTATAATCCATGGACTCAACATTAGTCATAAAGAACTCACATACTTATTGCGAAAATCTACAAGTCATCAGAAACCAAGCACTACGCGGATGCTCCTAGGGTGATAGATTGGTAGGAAAAGACCATCGCTCATCCCCGACCGCCACTCATAAGGAGGACAATCAAACAACACCTCATGTTTCAAATTTGTTACATAACGTTTACCATACGTGCATGCTATGGGACTTGCAAACTTCAACACAAGTATTTTTTATATTCACAACTACTCAGCTAGCACAACTTTGATATCACTACCTCCATGTCTCAAAACAATCATCAAGCATCAAACTTCTCTTAGTATTCAACACACCCATAAGAAAGTTTTTACTAGTCTTGATTATCTAGCATATTAGGATTATTTAAGTAAATTACCATGCTATTTAAGACTCTAAAAATATTCTAAGTGAAGCATGATAGAATAATAGTTTCTATAAAACAAAACCACCACCGTGCTCTAAAAGATATAAGTGAAGTACTAGAGCAAAAACTATATAACTCAAAAGATATAAGTGAAGCACATAGAGTATTCTAATAATTTTCGAATCATGTGTATCTCTCTCAAAAGGTGTATACAGCAAGGATGATTGTGGTAAACTAAAAAGCAAAGACTCAAATCATACAATACGCTCCAAGCAAAACACATATCATGTGGTGAATAAAAATATAGCTCCAAGTAAAGTTACCGATGGAAGTAGACGAAAGAGGGGATGCCTTCCGGGGCATCCCCAAGATTTGGCTTTTAGGTGTCCTTAGATTATCTTGGGGTGCCATGGGCATCCCCAAGATTAGGCTCTTGCCACTCCTTGTTCCATATTCCATCAAATCTTTCACCCAAAGCTTGAAAACTTCACAACACAAAACTTAAAGTAAAAAATCTCGTGAGCTCCGTTAGCGGAACAAAACAAAACACCACTTCAAGGTACTGTAATGAACTCATTCTTTATTTATATTGGTGTTAAACCTACTGTATCCCAACTTCTCTATGGTTTGTAAACTATTTTACTAGCCATAGATTCATCAAAATAAGCAAACAACACACGAAAAACAGAATCTGTCAAAAACAGAACAGTCTGTAGTAATCTGTAGCTAACGCAAGATCTGGAACCCCAAAAATTCTAAAATAAATTTCTGGACGGGAGAAATTTATCTATTAATCGTCTGCCAAAATAATTAACTAAATATCACTTTCCAAATAAAAATGGCAGCAATTCTAGTGAGCGCTAAAGTTTTTGTGTTTTACAGCAAGATTAAAAAGACTTTCCCCAAGTCTTCCCAACGGTTCTACTTGGCACAAACACTAATTAAACACAAACAAAACAGAGGCTAGATAATTTATTTATTACTAAACTTGAGAAAAAAGCAAGTAATAAAAATAAAAATAAAATTGGATTGCCTCCCAACAAGCGCTATTGTTTAACGCCCTAGCTAGGCATAAAAAGCAAGGATAGATCGGACGCGGAGGAATTGATCCCGAGCACACAGAATCTCGGTATCGGGACCGCTGGGTACGGTGTAGCGATTCGCATGAGAAGGCGCACGTGACTCCGCGCTGGCACATGTGAGGACGTGGCAAAGATACATTGAGGGAGTAATCCTCCTGGGCGGTGGGCCAGAACATGGTTTACATTCCAGGCCGTGGCTGGGTTGCCGTCAGAGCCGTGGCTCGACACGGCGGCGAATTCCTGATCCGTGGATTACTGTGGGCTAGCGTCGTCAATGAGGCAGAGTAAATGAAGATGGATGGTAGGTGCGTCTGGATAGGTCATTACTCGGGCACTCGTCGGTGGCCTTCTATCGGGGTCCATAGGCGGAGTCAGTGGCGGAGATTCTGGGGTTCCTAGGCGGAGTCCTTGGCGGCGATTCAGGCGTTCCTAAATCTATCTGCCGGCGGCCATGGAGTTCTTCATGCAGCCGTGCAACAGGTGCGTAAAATCGTTCTTTGCTCTGTGCGGCCTTCGGTCAGATAGAGATGGGAGATCTAAATCGATAGTACAAATTTGTTTGTTTGCAGTAGAACTTTGATTGAAGAGGTGACAGACAGTGATTTGCCAATGCAACCAGCTCATCACACTGTTCGTTCGCCGGTCACGGACGGATTAGCAGCCGCTAAT
>NC_041380.1:64754565-64765415 GCF_002162155.2 Triticum dicoccoides | reverse complement strand
GTCGGCCATAGCACAGGCAGGAAGTGGAGACAAGCCACAGGCTTCAGAAAACTCAATCGATCAGATTGATCCGAAGACACCTGAGTGGACACGCAGGTATGGAATTGTAGAATTAGACTGGAGTAATTTATGGTCATGCATACCATGGGGAAGCCTGAATCTTGTTCGCTTGTTTTAGAATTGGGACAGAAGTAAAATTAGTAAACTAGTTGGAAATGCGATGGCTCGATGGTCGTAGCTTGTACTCCCTCCGTCCGGAAATACTTGTCATCAAAATGGATAAGAGGGGATGTATCTAGACGTACTTTAGTTTAAGATACATCTTTTTTTATCCATTTTGATGACAACTATTTTCGGACGGAGGGAGTATGAACCTAGCAACCAACCATCAGCTCGCAGGAATGGTAGTCCGCCACCCAGGGACGACACCGAATTGTTGGCTGCAGCAGTGCAGGGATCTTCAACATCAGCAGCTCCGGCAATGGGTCTCCAAACAGCGACCCATGCACTCGGTCCAGTCGACTTTGCGCAGCAAATACACAGGCGATATCCAATGTTCGTGAGCGTCCTTATTGCAATTTTTTCTTTCCAGACTTCATTGCTTGCTAAGTTTCTTCCCA
The DNA here is from genome assembly GCF_002162155.2 of Triticum dicoccoides. Taxonomy (NCBI): domain Eukaryota; kingdom Viridiplantae; phylum Streptophyta; class Magnoliopsida; order Poales; family Poaceae; genus Triticum; species Triticum dicoccoides. Next base: position 64,764,795 of record NC_041380.1, on the reverse strand, counting down.
TACACCATGTCTCTTACACCACTGGTACAGGCTGCATAAGGGTATGTCGTTCTCTCATATCTATTTCTGCTTCCTTACCTGCAGGCATCGGATGTCATCTCCATCTTACTGAAGGAGCAGATTGCAAGGTGCCAACGTGAAATCAATACTGCCCGCTTTAATGTGCAAGCCGATATGATTAAGTTCGTAGACAAACTAATGGATGCGATTAGCAAGAGGTGCATATGTTGCACTGCAAGGGGTTTTACCGACTGCCCAGCTAGAGCTGTTGATCTGAACATTGGTGCCCAACCTGTTGTATTCAAGACACCGGCCGGTCCTAAAATCCCTGGTGTCCGGCTTGACATGTCAGCATGCTCTGGTAAGTACACGTCATGTTGATCCATTCGGCACGATACAGCCAGTGCTACCTGCCAAGATGCAACAAACTAAACACGAATGTTCGTTCATACAGCTGGCACCTGCTGGCACCTCAACTGTACGGAGACTCCATGAGGAAACAACCCCCTGCCAGCAGGAGAAGAGGCAGCGGACCGATGAAGGTTTGTTGTCTATAATTACCGAGCAAATTTTATCATTTGTGAAGCAGACCCTTAAGGCAATTAGTGAGCTCTTCATCGACCTCCCAAATGATGGGAGCACTACTGTGTTCGGTGCGAGGAAAAAAGAGCTTCCTGGCCGAAAATATGTACACAGGCCTGGGTTCCAAAGAGATCCGTGGACTAGGGGGGTCATTCCGTATCCCCCTCAGCCTGCTGTGTCGCAACTTCTATCTGACTTTTCACCTCCGCGCCTCGCAAACATCTTACCAGGTACTACTGAATGCTCAGATAGTTGCACATCAGTACTTTCCCAATTGATCTACATTTTCATCACATATACTTTTTTTCTCATCCCTACTGACCTTTCTGGCATACATCCACATGCTCATTGCAGCAACTGCCTTGTTCACGAGCATCCAAGGTTCATACGGATATCAGGTGTCGCCTTGAAAGAACAGCTCGCAGGCGAGGCGGCAATTGACCATGAGCTCTTGTCAGTTATCCTACGATGATATTCTCAGGCTGACCAAGCAGCAGATCAAGAATCCCCGTATTTATCATGGAGGCACCCACTCGAGCCCAACTTCTCAGTGAGCATCGTGCACGCTTGTAATTTTGATGGAACTATGTGGCAATGTACTCACACCATTGTCTTTCCAAACTATTTCATTTGCAGACTCTTGTGCTGTCAGACTCCGACTATGTTCACAGTGTGTGCATTCAGAAGCAACTGGGAGCTGATGATATCAAGTATGACATCACCTCACCACAGATGGTACGATCACGTAGGTTCATCCTTGTTACATTTCGCACCAGGGTTCTACAACAAGGCTAGTTTTCAATGGTCCCAGCATAGACACGATTCCAACTTCTTTCCTGTTTTCAGTTCTTCACACCTGTGCGGCGACCCGAAGGTTGGATGGTACTTTTCTGGGACATGGTCAGACGGATGATGACCGTCATCGATCCGATGTACTCAAAGAAATTTCCAAAACCTCCCACGCAGCTTCGAGACGAAGCAATAGCTTGGAATCTAAATGCTCGGTGTTGGCAAGTGCCACGTCTCCACTCCTCTGGTTCTCCTAATCTAGCTCTCCGGTGATTGTAAGCTGCGGCCTGATGAGGCACTGCAGCCGGATCTGCAGCAATCGGTTGCTCAGCTCAGCCTGGAACTCCTCGCTGGAACGCATGTATCCACACAGCCCCTTCTGCAAAAATTAGAATGAATTAAGAGATGCAGAAAGATTAGAAAGCATGAATCCAGCTGACCAGCAAGAAATCCACGAAAAAACGATTTTGTGTATAAAACTTTCATCCCTATTGACACACTTGTAGAATCGACGACCGCCGTTTACACCGCTCCGAGCAACCCAAGTGTACACCCGGTCCTTGAAGTCCCTGCAGGGCACTAGAGGCAAGATCTCGTCATGGCCTGCGGTGGAGGAAGATGAGGACATGCCTAAGAAGCGTTGGAGCTAACAATGGGTGGAATCAGAATCTGGTTGGATCTGGGAGAGAGATCGGGTGGATGGGTGGACTTATGTAGATGAGGAACGTGACGGAGGAGGTTGGAAGGTCCAACGGGTGGATGCATTGAATGTAATTGACGGCGTTAGCCCAGAATCTCAATCGACGCGGCTCATAACGTGCAGGTATTCCTGGTCCGCGTCAAGCATTCCTGACGGCATAACAAATGGGCTGGCACACATGTGGGCCAATGCGTTAATAATTACAACATAATCCTGGATAACATCTAGGCCCACACTGACAGCAGCGCACATCGCGAGATATTCATGCGGTACAGATTCCGGGACTCTGTGAGCTCGGGCTCACATTAGCACAATCGGGATAGATCTAGGTATTGCCATCTTTGGTAGGCAATCCATAAGTGGCTCTCATAATAGATTCATAAGGTAATTTAATTTTCTTTCTAGGAAAGTGTTCCATTCCTTTCCTTAATGGAAATTGGAATTTAATATTTCCTTCCTTCATATCAATAATTGCACCGATCGTTCTAAGGAAAGGTCTACCAAGAATAATAGGACATGAAGGATTGCAATCGATATCAAGAACAATAAAACCTACAGGCACATAGTTCCTATTTGCAACAATAAGAACATCATTAATTATTCCCATAGGTTTCTTAATGGTGGGATCCGCAGGATGCAAGTTTAAAGAGCAATCATCAAAATCACGGAAACCTAACAAATCGCACAATGTCTTTGGAATCATGGAAACACTGGCACCTAAATCACACAAATCATAGAATTCATGGTCTTTAATTTTAATTTTAATAGTAGGTTCCCACTCATCATAGAGTTTTCTAGGGATAGAAACTTCCAACTCAAGTTTTTCTTCATAAGATTGCATCAAAGCATCAACGATATGTTTAGTAAAAGCTTTATTTTGACTATAAGCATGAGGAGAATTTAGCACGGATTGCAACAAGGAAATACAATCTATCAAAGAGAAATTATCATAATTAAATTCCTTGAAATCCAAAATAGTGGGTTCATTAATATTTAAAGTTTTGACTTCTTCAATCCCACTTTTAACAATTTTAGCATCAAGATCTAAAGATTCTGAATTTTTGGAGCGCCGTCTAGGTAAAGGTGGATCATGTTCAGTCCCATCATTATCAAGATTCATATTGCAAAACAAAGATTTAATAGGGGACACATCAATAACTTTTAGATCTTCATCTTTATTATCATGGAAACTACAAGAACACGCTTTTATAAAGCAATCTTTCTTAGCACGCATCCTAGTGGTTCTTTATTTGCACTCATCAATGGAAATTCTCATGGCTTTGAGAGACTCATTGATATCATGCTTAGGTGGATTAGATCTAAGTTTCAAAGAATCAATATCAAGAGAAATTCTATCAACGTTCCTAGCCAACTGCTACCTCTTGAGCACTGCGTTGGTTTCCCCCGAAGAGGAAGGGATGATGCAACAAAGTAGCGTAAGTATTTCCCTTAGTTTTCGAGAACCAAGGTATCAATTTAGTAGGAGGCTACGCGCGAGTCCCTCGCACCTGCACAAAACAAATAAATCCTCGCAACCAATGCGATAAGGGGTTGCCAATCCCTACACGGCCACTTACGAGAGTGAGATCTGATAGATATGATAAGATAATATTTTTGGTATTTTTGTGATAAAGATGCAAAGTAAAATAAAAGCAAAGGAAATAACTAAGTATTAGGAGATTAATATGATGAAGATAGACCCGGGGGCCATAGGTTTCACCAGTGGCTTCTCTCAAGAGCATAAGTATTCTATGGTGGGTGAACAAATTATTGTTAAGCAATTAACATAATTGAGCATAGTTATGAGAATATCTAGGTATGATCATGTATATAGGCATCACGTCCGAGACAAGTAGACCGACTCCTGCCTGCATCTACTTCTATTACTGCACTCATCGACCGCTATCCAGCATGCATCTAGAGTATTAAGTTAATGAAAACAGAGTAACGCCTTAAGCAAGATGACATGATGTAGAGGGATAAACTCATGCAATATGATGAAAACCCCATCTTGTTATCCTCGATGGCAACAATACAATACGTGCCTGCTGCCCCTACTGTCACTGGGAAAGGACACCGCAAGATTGAACCCAAAGCTAAGCACTTCTTCCATTGCAAGAAAGATCAATCTAGTAGGCCAAACCAAACTGATAATTCGAAGAGACTTGCAAACATAACCAATCATACATAAAAGAATTCAGAGAAGATTCAAATATTGTTCATAGATAGACTTGATCATAAACCCACAATTCATCGGTCTCAACAAACACACCGCAAAAAGAAGATTACATCGAATAGATCTCCACAAGAGAGGGGAAGAACATTGTATTGAGATCCAAAAAGAGAGAAGAAGCCATCTAACTACTAACTATGGACCCGTAGGTCTGAGGTAAACTACTCACACTTCATCGGAGGGGCTATGGTGTTGATGTAGAAGCCCTCCGTGATCGATGCCCCCTCCGGCGGAGCTCCGGAACAGGCCCCAAGATGGGATCTCGTGGATAGAGAAAGTTGCGGTGGTGGAATTAGGGTTTTGGCTCTGTATCTGATTGTTTGGGGGTACATAGGTATATATAGGAGGAAGGAGTACGTCGGTGGAGCAAAAGGGGGCCCACGAGGGTGGAGAGCGCGCCTAGGGGGGGGGGAGGGGTAGGCGCGCCCCCCTACCTGGTGGCCTCCTCTTTTGTGTCTTGACGTAGGGTCCAAGTCTCCTAGGTCTTGTTCGTTGAGAAAATCACGTTCCCGAAGGTTTCATTCCGTTTGGACTCCGTTTGATATTCCTTTTCTTCAAAACCCTAAAACAGGCAAAAAACAGCAATTCTGGGCTGGGCCTCCGGTTAATAGGTTAGTCCCAAAAATAATATAAAAGTGGATAATAAAGCCCAATAATGTCCAAAATAGTAGATAATATAGCATAGAGCAATCAAAAATTATAGATACGTTGGAGACGTATCAAGCATCCCCAAGCTTAATTCCTGCTCGTCCTCGAGTAGGTAAATGATAAAAACAGAATTTTTGATGCGAAGTGCTACTTGGCATAATTTTAATGTAATTCTTATTAATTGTGGTATGAATATTCAGATCCAAAAGATTCAAGACAAAAGTTCATATTGACATAAATATAATAATACTTCAAGCATACTAACAAAGCAATTATGTCTTCTCAAAATAACATGGCCAAAGAAAGTTCATCCCTACAAAATCATATAGTTTAGTCACGCTCCATTTGCGTCACACAAGAATGCTCTCATCATGCACAACCCCGATGACAAGCCAAGCAATTGTTTCATACTTTAGTAATCTCAAACCTATAAACATTCACACAATATATGAGCGCGAGCCATGGACATAGCACTATGGGTGGAATAGAATATAATGAGGGGGGTTATGTGGAGAAGACAAAAAGGAGAAAGTCTCACATCAACGAGGCTAATCAATGGGCTATGGAGATGCCCACCGATTGATGTTAATGCAAGGAGTAGGGAATGCCATGCAACGGATGCACTAGAGCTATAAATGCATGAAAGCTCAACAAAATAAACTAAGTGGGTGTGCATCCAACTTGCTTGCTCACGAAGACCTAGGGCACTTGAGGAGGCCCATTGTTAGAATATACAAGCCAAGTTCTATAATGAAAATTCCCACTAGTATATGGAAGTGACAAAACAAGAGACTCTCTATCATGAAGATTACGGTGCTACTTTGAAGCACAAGTGTGGCAAAGGATAGTAACATTGTCCCTTCTCTCTTTTTCTCTCATATTTTCTCTCTTTTTTATTTGGCCTTTATCTTTTTTTATATGGCCTTTCTCTTTTTTTTATAATTCCTCACTTGGGACAATGCTCTAGAAAACGATGATCATCACACTTTTATTTATTTACAATCCAATGATTACAACTCGATACTAGAACAAAAGATGACTCTATATGAATGCCTCCGGTGGTGTACCAGGATATGCAATGGACCAAGAGTGACATGTATGAAAGAATTATGAACGGTGGCTTTGCCACAAATACTATGTCAACTACATGATCATGCTAAGCAATATGACAATAATGAATGTGTCATGATAAACAGAATGGTGGAAAGTTGCATGGCAATATATCTCAGAATGGCTGTGGAAATGCCATAATAGGTAGGTATGGTGGATGTTTTGAGGAAGATATAAGGAGGTTTATGTGTGAAAGAGCGTATCATATCACGGGGTTTGGATGCACCGGCGAAGTTTGCGCCAACTCTCAATGTGAGAAAGGGCAATGCACGGTACTGAAGAGGCTAGCAAAGATGAAAGGGTGAGAGTGTGTATAATCCATGGACTCAACATTAGTCATAAAAAACTCACATACTTATTGCAAAAATCTACAAGTCATCAAAAACCTCGGCACTACACGCATGCTCCTAGGGGGATAGATTGGTAGGAAAAGGCCATCGCTCGTCCCCGACTGCCCCTCATAAGGAGGACAATCAAATAACACCTCATGTTTCAAATTTGTTACATAACGTTTACCATACGTGCATGCTACGGGACTTGCAAACTTCAGCACAAGCATTTCTCAATTTCACAACTACTCAACTAGCACGACTTTGATATTATTACCTCCATATCTCAAAATAATCATCAAGCATCAAACTTCTCTTAGTATTCAAAACACTCATAAGAAAATTTTACTAATCTTGAATACCTAGCATATTAGGATTTTAAGAAAATTACCATGCTATTTAAGACTCTCCAAATAATCTAAGTGAAGCATGAGAGATCAATAGTTTCTATAAAACAAATCCACCACTGTGCTCTAAAAGATATAAGTGAAGTACTAGAGCAAAACTATATAACTCAAAAGATATAAGCGAAGCACATATAGTATTCTAACAAATTCCAAATCATGTATGGCTCTCTCAAAAGGTGTTTACAGCAAGGATGATTTTGGTAAACTAAAAAGTAAAGACTCAAATCATACAAGACGCTCCAAGCAAAACACAAATCATGTGGTGAATAAAAATATAGCTCCAAGTAAAGTTACCGATAGAAGTAGACGAAAGAGGGGATGCCTTCCGGGGCATCCCCAAGCTTTGGCTTTTAGGTGTCCTTAGATTATCTTGGGGGTGCCATGGGCATCCCCAAGCTTAGTCTCTTGCCACTCCTTGTTCCATAATCCATCAAATCTTTACCCAAAACTTGAAAACTTCACAACACAAAACTCAAAGTAGAAAATCTCGTGAGCTTCGTGAGCGAAAGAAAACAAAACACCACTTCAAGGTACTGTAATGAACTCATTATTTATTTATATTGGTGTTAAACCTACTGTATTCCAACTTTTCTATATTTTATAAACTATTTTACTAGACATAGATTCATCAAAATAAGCAAACAACACACGAAATCAGAATCTGTCAAAAACAGAACAGTCTGTAGTAATCTGTATCTAGCGCAAGATCTAGAACCCCAACAATTCTAAAATAAATTGCTGGACGTGAGAAATTTATCTATCAATCATCTGAAAAAAGAATTAACTAAATAGCACTTTTCAAATAAAAATGGCAGCAGTTCTCGTGAGCGCTAAACTTTCTGTTTTTTACAGCAAGTGTAACAAGACTTTCCCCAAGTCTTCCCAATGGTTCTACTTGGCACAAACACTAATTAAACACAAAAAACACAAACTAAACAGAGACCAGATAAATTATTTAGTACTAAACAGGAGCAAAAAGCAAGTAATAAAAAAATTGGGTTGCCTCCCAACAAGCGCTATCGTTTAACGCCCCTAGCTAGGCATAACAAGCAAGGACAGATCTAGGTATTGCCATCTTTGGTAGGCAATTCTTCAATGAGGTATCTTCCATCTTTAGGAATTTCTTTCTTTTTATTGATTATCAAACTTTTAGGCACAAGATCTAAAAAATCATTTGTAACAAATGGTTCCTTAATGATAGCAAAAAGATTGGGATGAATACTTATAGATTTGAGATCCGCAGTTTCCTTACTAGAGGATTCACCCTTATTTTTAGGAACATACATAAGCTTGGCAATTTTAGTGGGAGGACTTGGAGTATTCTTTACGGAAGAAAAAGTGGTTCCCAAGTTGGTAATAATGTCCTCAAGTTTATCGATTCTAGTGGAATCATGATTTATTTTCTCATTAACTATGGGTTCCTTCTCTTTAATATTTTTCAAAGTGACTCCTACTTTAGATCCATATTGAGAGATTCGGTTGTGGATCTTTTTATCCAAATTTTCAGTTAACTCTACGGTAGCAACCTTATTTTCAATAATTTCAAGTCTTTGCATTACATGCTCCAAAGTTAATACAGTTCCATTAACCAAAAGAGGGGGTGAGCCAAACGAATCTATCATCTATACCAATATAAAAAGACGCAAATGGGCAGATCCAAACCATCTTGGTCGTCAAATCATGTTATCTAGTGGTTCAAATCGCTCCAATGTTGAGCACCAAACACGTTTAACGCTCTAATTACCCACCACTGCCATTGGTTATAAACATGTTTTGACTCAACGCTATCCCTTGAAATCTGCCATGTAATTAATATCCTACCATTCCCGTGAAAAAGTAATTGATATCTTACCAAATACCAACGTGCAATAGATATATCTTACCTAATATAATGTGCAACTAATATCCTACCTAATATAAACGTGCATTGCACGTACATTATTACTAGTAGCATTATAAGAATCAAAAGTATGGCTACCCAAGAAGTTCCCTCCAGTAATAGTATCAAGGACATATCTGTGCCAAGGAGTAACGCCTACATAAAAATTGCGAAGAAGAAAGGAAGTAGATTGCTTCCTGGTAGATCTATTTTGAGCAATGCAAATTCTATACCAAGCGTCCTTTTGATTTTCCCCCTCCCTTTGCTTATAATTTAGAATTTCATTCTCGGGAGACAACGAAGAAGATAAGGGGCTAGCCATAACGACAAGCAAACGAACTAACACACAAGCAAAACAAAAAGCAAGCGGGCAAAAGGAGGCAAATAGAGAAAGAGAGGGAGGATAAAGAGAAAGGGCGAATAAAACGGCAAGGGTGAAGTGGGGGGAGAGGAAAACAAGAGGCAAATGGCAAATAATGTAATGCGGGAGATAAGTGTAACACCCACGATGCGGCTATATCTCCCACGTGTCGGAGCACGACTTAGAGGCATAACCGCATTGTAGGCAATGTCGCAAGAGGGGTAATCTTTACACATCCCATGTACTGAATAAGAAAGAGGTACATAGTTGGCTTACAATCGCCACTTCACACAATAACATAAATATAGCATTACAATCACCCAGATACAATCAAGGTCCGACTACGGAACCAAAATAAATACAATCCCAAATGCGTAAGATTCCTGATCGCTCCAACTGGGCTCCACTACTGATCGTCTGGAAAGGAAACGTAGTAACATCCTGAGTCCTCATCGAACTCCCACTTGAGCTCAGTCGCATCCCCTGGAACGGTATCATCGGCACCTGCATCTGGTTTTGAAAGTAATCTGTGAGTCACGGGGACTCAGCAATCTCACACCCTCATGATCAAGACTATTTAAGCTTATGGGTAGGTAAAAGGTATGAGGTGGAGCTGCAGCAAGCACTAGCATATATGGTGGCTAATCTTATGCAAATGAGAGCGAGAAGAGAATGGCAAGGCACGGTCGAGAATCTATGATGAAGAATTGATCCTAGACTACTTACGTTCAAGCATAACACGAGATCGTGTTCTCTTCCTGGACTCTGCCGAAAAGAGACCATCACAGCTACACATGCCGTTGATCCATTTTAATTAAGTTAAGTTTTAGGTTTTCTACAACTGGACATTAACAAGTTCCCATCTGCCGATAACCGCGGGCACGGCTTTCGAAAGTTCAAAACCCTACAGGGGTGTCCCAACTTATCCCATCACAAGCTCTCACGGTCAACGAAGGATATTCCTTCTCCTAGGACGGCCCGATTAGACTCGGAATCCCGGTTACAAGACATCCCGACAATGGTAAAACAATACCAGCAAAGCCACCCGATGTGTCGACAAATCCCGATAGGAGTCGCACGTATCTCGTTCTCAGGGCACAACGGATAGGTCAAGCTACGAGTAAAACCAACCCTCAAGTTGCCCCGAGGTGGCCCCGCAGGCTGCTTGTTTCGGACCAACACTCAGAGGAGC
>NC_041380.1:64714958-64754389 GCF_002162155.2 Triticum dicoccoides | reverse complement strand
TAAAGATGACCCTTGAGTCCGCGAAATCCAAGGGAAAAAGGCTAGGTGGCAAATGGTAAAACCAAGGTTGGGCCTTGCTGGAGGAGTTTTATTCAAGGCGAATTGTCAAGGGGTTCCCATTATAACCCAACCGTGTAAGGAACGCAAAATCAAGGAACATAACACCGGTATGACGGAAACTAGGGCGGCAAGAGTGGAACAAAACACCAGGCATAAGGCCGAGCCGTCCACCCTTTACCAAGTATATAGGTGCATTAAAGTAAACAAGATATAATAATGATATCCCAACAATAGTCATGTTCCAACAAGGAACAAACTCCAATCTTCACCTACAACTAGCAACGCTATAAGAGGGGCTGAGCAAAGCGGTAACATAGCCAAACAACGGTTTGCTAGGACAAGGTGGGTTAGAGATTTGACATGGCAATATGGGAGGAATGATAAAACATGTGGTAGGTATCGCGGCATAGGCATAGCAATAGAGCGAGCAACTAGCAAGCAAAGATAGAAGTGATTTCGAGGGTATGGTCATCTTGCGTGCAACGTTCTCCGAGTTGACGTAAGCTTGATCCTCGTAAGCGTACTCAATGGGTTCCTCGATCACGTACTCGTCTCCCAGCTCTACCCAAAGCAAGAACACAAGCAAAGGGAACCACAATCAACCACGGTGCAATGCGCAAGCAACATGATGCAAAACATGGCATGATATGCGGGAAGTAATATGCAATGCATATGCGTGCTCTGGAAGGAAAAGATTGAACCAGGCCTCAACTTGGAAAACCAAGGGCGCCGCTGGAAAGATGAGTTGATTTTGGTCGAAATCGATATAAAGATCACCGGAATCGGATGCACGGTTTGCAAATGACAAGCAAAACAATAATGGCACAAAGCTGCGATTAACTGCACGATGCCATCTAAATGCATCAAGAAAAATAAGCTACTGCACTCTAACATAGCAACAAAGCACATGGCACTGATCCACTCAAGATGCTTGACAAAATATGAACACTAAGCGACGGCTATATCACACAATAGCAGGTTTAAACAAGCATGGCAAAAGTGCAAAAGATATCAGGTTCACAGACTTAGTGAAAAATAATCAGGATTTAACATCAGGAAGCAATGTTTAGAGCAAGATAACAACATGCTACAGGAACATATCATGGCAAATCAAGGCATGGCATGAAACTACTCAAAGCATATAACAAAAGTCCCTTACTGACCATAAGCCAAAAGGGATCAGAAAATACAATGGCAACCATGTAAACATAGCAAGTTTCGTTAACAGATTCAGACTTCGCAGAAAACTGGACATGGCAAAAACAGAGTTACGTAGGCATGTTTGTGAGCTCGATGCACTCACCTCAAGGCATTGCATGACAAACTAAGCATACACCCAGCAAGAAGACATGATCAAGAAGCTAACGAAGACAAGAACCAACTCATAGCATGCATGGAACAACTACAACAACCTCGACAAAATTGATTAACACGTAAACAATCTGCCAGGAACATTTTATAGCAAAAGTAAAGCAAGATTGAGTCATGCTAGGGCACTCCATAATTGCAAACAAAGACATGGATGCATAGAGCATAACAATATCTCAAAATCATCCTTACTAAACATGCTCAAAAGAGACATGGATCACTCTGTAGCAACAAGAATACATGGCATAAAAATATCATCAGGGAAATGACTTAGAAGAATTCTAAGTCCCTGAAATCAGCATCATCACGAGAGATACTTTGCATGCTTGTTCTAGTCACCACATTTATCACAAAAAATACATGGCATACACCCCTGTAAAGATGGCATGGCATAGCCCAAAACACATGTATGGCTCAAGTTCATAGGAGCCACACATTAAACATGGCAAAAATGACAAATGTCCATAATCTGATAAGAAACAGAAACTAACATTACATAGCACTCTTGCAACAGCATTTAGGGCATCAATATGAACTCAAACAAGCATAGTGCAATGGAATGAAATGAAGAGGACCTCGAGACGAACAATTTGATATATCACACACGCAAAATGGAGCTACGGATGATGAGATATGATGCGATGAACAATGCTGAAAATATGGAAAACTGGGGACTTAGAGAAAGACAAAAGTCAACCCTAATCCTCTCAGATCCAGATCTGAGGCACAAATTTCGATGATCACTAGAAAACGCTGTAGCGGCCGGAGCTCGACGAAGACGGCGACCGGAGACTCGCCGAAGTCGAGGGAGCCGGTGGCCGGACTTGGGGATGTCAGATCCGGTCGGAGTCGGAGAGGACGAGGCGGCGAGGTGGCCGGCGTCGGTCGGTGGCGGCGGCCGGCATGGCGGCGAGGAGGCGTGGCGGCTGGAGAGTGGCGCGGCGGAGGCGATGGGCGGCACGGGGAGATGTCGGCGGAGTCGGGTGGCGGCGGATCCCGCGGGGATCGGGCGGCGGCGACTTGGGCCTCAGGGGCCCGCCTCGGGCCTGACGGGCCGGCGGCGAAGTGGGCGCAGGCGCGCCACGTGGCGACAGGCGATTGGTCTGGGCGGTGGTGCGGACGCGTCCGGCGCCCGGCGGACGTGTCCGGCACGCGGAGGAAGGGGGAGACTAGGGTTTGATCCGGGATTTTTGGGGGGAGGCACCTATTTATACCTAGAAGAAGGTAGGAGTGTCCAAATGAGGTGCGGTTTTCGGCCATGCGATCGTGATCGAACGACCGAGAGGATGGAGGGGGTTTAGCTGGGTTTTGGGCCACTTTGGAGAGGTGTTGGGCTGCAACACACACGAGGCCTTTACGGTTCCTCGGTTAATCGTTGGAGTATCAAACGAAGTCCAAATGGCACGAAACTTGACAGGCGGTCTACCGGTAGTATACCAAGGCCGCTTGGCAAGTCTCGGTCCAATCCGAGAATGTTTAACACCCGCACACGAAAAGAGGTAAAAGGAGACGCCGGAGGACATACGAGTGCCGGAATGCAAAACGGACAACGGGGAAAATGCTCGGATGCATGAGATGAACACGTATGCAAATGAGATGCACATGATGACATGATATGAGATACATGACATGGACAAAAACAACATGAAGGAAAAAACCCAACCATGAGGGAATAACATAATTTAGTGCCAAAAATGGCAAGAGTTGGAATACAAATATGGCAAGTTACATACTGGGCGTTACAACACTCCACCACTACGAAAGGATCTCGTCCCGAGATCTAGGACTGGAAAACCCCCAGATATTCGGAACGGAGGTGGTCCTCGCGTTCCCAGGTGGCTTCACGGTCGGAATGATGTGACCACTTCACTTTCAGGAATTTGATAGACTTGTTGCGAGTCTTACATTCAGTTTCTTCAAGAATAGCAACGGGATGCTCATGATAAGACAGGTCTTCTTGGAGATCAATCTCTTCAAAGTTGATGGCGTGGTCAGGTGTCTTGAAACACTTGCGGAGCTGAGACACGTGAAACACGTCGTGCACGTTTGCAAAGTTGGATGGAAACTCAAGTTGATAGGCGAGATCGCCTCTTTTTCCAATGATCTTGAAAGGACCCACGTATCTAGGGGCAAGCTTCCCTTTGATACCGAAGCGACGAGTACCTTTCATTGGAGAGACGCGGAGGTAGACATGGTCTCCGATCTCGAAAGCCAAGTCACGACGCTTGCTATCATAGTAACTCTTCTGGCGCGATTGCGCGGCTTTGAGATTTTCACAAATGATTTTGCACATTTCTTCAGCCTCTGTGATCAAGTCATTTCCAAGAAGTTGGCATTCACCAGTCTCTGACCAGTTAAGAGGAGTACGACACTTTCTGCCATAGAGAATCTCGAATGGGGCCTTGCCCGAACTCGCTTGGAAGCTGTTGTTGTAGGAGAACTCGGCATATGGAAGACAATCTTCCCACTTCATACCGAAAGAAATGACACATGCCCTAAGCATATCTTCAAGAATTTGATTGACTCGCTCGACTTGGCCACTAGTTTGAGGATGAAAGGCTGTGCTAAAGCGAATGTTGGTGCCCATGGCCTTCTGAAAGGAATCCCAGAACTTAGAGGTAAATATGCTTCCACGATCTGAAGATATCAACTGCGGAATGCCGTGCAAAGAGACAATCCTGGAGGTATATAGCTCTGCCAACTGAGTTGTTGTGATAGATTCTTTGATAGGCAGAAAATGAGCCACTTTAGTGAGCTTGTCGATGACAACGAAGATAGCATCATTGCCACGCTTGGACTTGGGAAATCCAGTCACGAAGTCCATCTCAATATGGTCAAACTTCCATTCTGGAATGGCAAGTGGAGGAGACCAGCTGGTCGTTGGTGTTCTGCTTTCACTCTTCTGCAGACATCACATTCATTCACGAACTGAGCAATCTCGCGCTTCATTCGAGTCCACCAATATGACTGTTTGAGGTCATGGTACATCTTTGTACTTCCAGGGTGAATAGAGAGGAGTGAATTGTGAGCCTCGTTCATAATGACTTTACGAAGGTCACCCTTAGGAACAAAAATTCGATCCTCGAAGAATAGAGTATCTTTGTCATCAAGGCGATAGCACTTGTACTTGGGTTGGCTCTTGGCAATCCCAATCTTCACCTTCTTCACCATAGCATCAAGAAGTTGTGTCTCAAGAATCTGATCTTCCAAAGTAGGAGAGACTTGGAGGTTGGCAAGGAATCCTTGAGGAACAACTTGGAGATTAAGTTTGCGGAAAGCTTCACAAAGATCTGGTTGGTAGGGCTTGAGAATCAAACTGTTGCAGTAAGCCTTCCTACTCAATGCGTCAACAATTACATTGGCCTTCCCTGGAGTATATTCGATACTCGGATTATACTCTAGAATCATTTCGACCCAACGAGTCTGCCTGAGGTTGAGGTTGGGCTGAGTGAAGATTTACTTGAGACTCTTATGATCAGTGAAGATGTCCACTTTTCTTCCCAACAAGAGATGTCTCCATGTTAAAAGAGCATGGACAACTGCCGCCAACTCAAGGTCATGAGTGGGATAGTTCTTTTCATTGGGCTTCAACTGGCGAGAGGTATAGGCCACGACTTCCTTCTTTTGCATTAACACAGCATCGAGACCTTGAAGGGAAGCATCACAAAAAACCTCGAATGGTTTGGATTCATCTGGAGGAGTCAGAACTGGAGCAGTGACTAACTTCTCTTTGAGGGTGTTGAAAGCGATGTCACATTCAGGAGTCCAGACATACTTCACATGCTTCTGGAGGAGGTTGGAAAGAGGCTTCGTGATCTTAGAGAAATTCTCAACGAACCTTCGACAATAGCTTGCAAGCCCAAGGAAGCTGCAGAGCTGCTTCACATTCTGAGGCGGTTCCCAATTCACAATTGCAGACACCTTCTCAGGATTAACAGCTATGCCCTTGACGGAGATGATATGCCCAAGGTAGAGAACTTCATCGAGCCAAAACTCGCACTTTGAAAACTTCGCATAGAACTGATGTTCTCTGAGTTTGTCCAGCACCAATCTCAAGTGGTTGGCATGATCCTCCTTATTCTTGGAAAAGACCAGAATGTCATCGAGATAGACCAAGACGAAGTCATTTGTGTAGGGGTTGAAGATGAAGTTCATCATGCGAGAGAATGTTGGAGGAGCGTTGACAAGGCCGGAAGACATGACAGTGTATTCATATGAACCATAGCTTGTTCTGAATGCTGTCTTTGGGATATCTTGTTCACGAATGCGAATCTGATGATAGGCCATACGGAGGTCAAGCTTGGAGAATACTTGAGCACCTTTGAGTTGTTCGAAAAGCTCATTGATGTTGGGAAGTGGGTACTTGTTCTTTATGGTCTTCTTGTTCAATGGACGGTAGTCGACACAAAGTCGGTCCGTTCCATCCTTCTTCTTGACAAAAGGACACCACAACCCCAAGGAGAAGATCTCGGTCGTATGAGACCTATACGCTCTTGTTCATCGAGTTGTTTCTTCAGCTCCTTCAACTCTTTCGGTCCAAGCTTGTAAGGACGTTTGCAAACAGGTTCCATGCCAGGCTCAAGATCAATGATGAATTCAACAGGCAGGTGAGGAGGCATTCCTGGAAGCTCTTCTGGAAAGACGTCTTGATATTCACAAATGACTGGAATCTGAGAGATGGCATCCAACTCGCCCTTCTCGTTGAGAGAAAACAGTCGAATGGTATCGTCAAGAGCGACAAAGACAATCACATCCTCAGACGAGTGTGTCAATTGAATCTGCCTGGCAGCACAATCAAGCCGAGCCTTGTGCTTAGAAAGCCAGTCCATGCCGAGAATTAGATCAATATCCGAGTTACCAAGGACCATTGGAGAAGACAGAAACTTATAGTCACCCATCTTGAAAGAAACGTCTCGAACCACCAAACTGGCCCTCAACCGTTTACCCGGAGAAACGATATCCATTGATTTGCCCAAATGAGAAGAAGTGAATTCGTTCTTGGCAAAAAATGGTTTTGACATGAAACAATGCGATGCACCAGTGTCAAAAGGAACTTTTGCAGGAATATCATTAATAGGAAGGTTACCCATGATCACTTCTGACGAGTCCTCTGCCTGAGCTGCCTTCATCATGTTGACCTTGGCATGCTTGGGATTATGCTTGACCACTGCATTGCTAGAAGATCTCACAGGAGGAGGAGGAGGAAGATGCCTCTGGTTGAAGCATTTGTTTGCATATTGACCCTTCTGCTGACACTTGTTGCACGTAACCTCAGAAAGCGGCCGGTGATACGGAGCACTTGACCTTGGAGCATGAGACGAAGCCTTGTTCTGATAGCCTGGGTTGGGTGGGTGGGAAGATTCATTGCCACCTTTGCTCTTCTGCTGATAAGGCTGACGGAACGGAGGAGGAAGAGGCAACCAATACTTTTGCTGCTTAGCTACCACTTGAGTTGAAGAAGAAGAAGGAGTTGCATCCCTGACTCTCTTCTTGGAAGCATCACGCTTGAGCTGAGCAGTCTCTTGCTTTAGTGCCATATTGTAGAACTCATCATACTACGGCTCAAAAAGCACAAGAGCTAGTTGCAGATCTTCTCTGAGGCCACCTCTGAACTGATAAATCATGCTCTTCTCGTCAGGGACATCTTGCTTGGCGAAATGAGTGAGCTTCTAGAACATGATGTTGTATTGGTAAACAGACAAGCTGCCTTGCTTCAGATTGCGGAACTCCTCACGCTTGCTCTCAACAACACTCTGAGGAATGTGGTGAGCTCTGAAGTCTTGGCGGAAATCATCCCAGGTAATCACACAACCTCCTCTGGAATCTTTGTATTGTTGATACCACTCTGCAGCTTGGTCTTTGAGTTGGAACGAAGTAAACTTGACAAAGTCCTCAGGCCTGATGTTGCTGCACTTGAAATGTTTGCAGATATCCACGAGCTAATCATCAGCGTCTGTGGCCTCGACATAGTTACTGAAGGTCTTTGGCTGGTTTGTGAGGAACTAGTTGAGTGTAGCAAACTGAGTTTGATTGTTGCCATTGCCTTGATTTCCTTGGTTGCGCTCTTGCAAGAGTTGCATAATCAGCTGTGTGTTGGCGTTGGTAGCGGCCATCATAGCTTGCCATGCCTCCGGAGGTGGAGGTGGTGGTGGCGGTTCTGGATTCTGACGCGTTGGAGGAGCCATCCTGAAGAGGGTGATATCCGTTAGCATCTTGAAAGACATATATTCAAAGCTGAATCAAATGGATCGAAATTGCAACATATAGTCTTAACATTCGAACAAGAATGAACGAATGAATTCCAAATTAAATGGTCACACTTCCATAAATTGAGAAGCCACTTAGATAGAGGTAGATGAATAAAACAACAAGGTACGGATATGAACAAATACTTGGTAAGGATTACCCAATCACAAACCAAACATCTGTGGAAGAAACACTAGAGCTACATGAATTCCCACCTATGAAACTCCCGAAATTTTCCGGTTATGCAATCAGGTGTTGGGGATACAGGGGAAGCATAATATCTCACCCAAAACTAGCAAGTCCTACATCCAGTTGTATCCATCCTTCAACACATAACCAAGAAACCTTCGGAAATCATTTACCTCAACCTTCGAAAAGCATCCGTTATACGAGTTATGGCAATACTCCCGAACTCCCGCCCAGTACTGGGTGGCATCGAGGTTATCTCACCAACAACTGCATAAAAGAGATTTTTGATGTCGGCGAAACTCAGGTATTCCAGAACTGCAACAATAAAATTGTGACGACAACACCTCGGAGCTCAACTCCCCAGGACACTGCCACAACCCCTAAATGTCAGGAGGCACCAAGAACAATGTTCTCGTCACAAAACCATCGAAATGATTCCAAGATACCCGCGTGATCCTAAATTTTTTAGTGAAATTTGAGAAGAGAAGAGTCAAAACTCTAAGTCAGGATGCCTCACCAGAGCGACGAAGGGACTGAGGAGTAAAAAGAATCCTACTCTCCGATGTATATAATCCTAAAAGACTCAAAACATTTTTCTAGACTCAACAACGCCAGTGATTCGATCAAGCAGGGGACTTGGGGATATTACTATTAGCTAAAACCTGCCCAGGAGGGGCCGGGTCAGCCCCAATGGCGGGTTACACAAGAAGCCCAGTAAACATCCAAGATTGTAGTTTATTAAGTATTATAGAAGGCCCAAGGGCCTGAAGGCGGTTTAAGGCCTGATATTATGAACCGCCATATGTAAGGAAAGACTTGTAAAGAAAGGCATGTAAAGAAAGTCACCGAGCCGGACACGATTATGAGCCGGCCGGGACTCTGTAGACCACCAGGCGTCAACCCATGTATATAAGGGGATGACCCGGTGGCGGCTTAGGGAAAGAGACAACAAATCGATAACCAAGCCGGCGAGTTGAGCCTCTTGGAGATCGAAATCATAGCAATACCAAACCCAACTAGACGTAGGCTTTTACCTTCATTGTAAGGGGACGAACTAGTATAAAAACTCTCTCGTGTCCTTTGTGCCGATTAACCCCTTTAAGCTTCCTAGTGAGATGGCCCTACGACTAAGTCCTTGTTCTAGGTCATCTGCCATGACAATTCCACGACAGTTGGCGCCCACCGTGGGGCCAGCGCACGGTGGATTTGAGTTCTTGAAGGGCAGCTTCGAAGGGCTCAAGGGATACGCTGTGGGCCGGATGACCAAGAGTTGTCACGGCAAGCTATACATCAACGGCGAAGGCTGGGGCCCTGAGGCCGGCTCAATCGAGTACGGGTACCGGGTCCCCTTTGGCGAAATTCACGTTTTCATCGGCCAGATCGGCGAGTCGGGCCCTAAGCCGGACGTCCACACCAACCTCATCGAAACGGCTCAGCGTGCAAGGACCGCCCGTGTTCAATCTATCGTGAAGCATGCCTTCGTAGGCTGCATCCACAGCGGTGAATACTCTGAAGGATCGGTGGAGGGCGGTGAGACGACCGTCTGTTCTGACACTGCATCATCAACGGGCGAGACAGACTCTTTGTACCAGCTAGAAGACGGCATGCTCGGGGGCTGTTCCGATGGCAGCAGTATTCTGGACCCCCTTGAGCCGCCAAATTAGGCCGGAGTCTTCATGGCAGGGACACAGCCCGGCAGAATTCTACCGCAGCGGCAGCAACGGCTACCGGGTCGGCTGCAGCCGGGTCAGGAGACCCCGCGCGTCCCCCGGCTCAGATTCTAATGGATCTCATGGATAAACTGACAACTCTGTTAACCGCCGTGGTAGAGCCGGCGGATAAAGCCCAGCACGACGCAGAGGTGGCACGCGTGTGTGAGGAGATGGTGATAGCTAAGGAAAATCTAGCCGCAGAGGAAACTCGGATGGCGGCAAAACGAGCGGCTTTGGATGCTCGTGCTCAACAACTTCAAGCGGAGACTTTCCGGCTCTCGGTGGACCTTAACGCATCAAACGAAGTCATGAGGAGGAGGCATCAGAAAACTCAATCACGTCTGCCTCTGACGCTTGATCCGAGGAACCTGTTCCATACACCCGGGGCCGGGGGGAGCAACCCGCCGGAGGCAAACCGGATCACGACACCCGGTGCACCGGTTCAGCCACGTGCCACAGAGCCACCTCGCATAATTACCGCTCCACCTCATTACATGCCAACACCGCCAGGTCACTTCTCCAACCCTTTGCAAAACCTCATCGCAGCCTTGGCTCGTTTGGCGGCTCTCCCAATGGAAGGCGACTCACCAGCAACAATTGAAACATGGAGGGTCAGAGAACTTCTTCAAACGGCTCTGGCGCAGTAGGATGCGTACTCCTATAGTCGAGACAGGATCCACTCAACTCCTTGCCCAAGCCGGAGCCCGAGTTACAGTAGGCATATGGAGTCCGCAGATATGTCAAGCAATGCTCAACGCCACAACTAGCCATACAGGCATGAGCCGGTGCGGGCTGGAGCCCTTAACTTGGTGGATCAGGAGAGGATTCATCAAGAGGCGGAACGAGCAGCTCAAATGCAGCAGATCAGGCGGCTCATCGAACCTTTCTGGCTTATCCAGCAACCTCGGTTGAGGCAGGAGTGGCCACAAGAACCGGAGGCGTGCCTTTCTTGGTGCCAGCCATACGCAATGAGCATTTGCCAAAAGGACTTCAAGGGGCCTCGTAAAGTACCTAATACACGGCTGACCTACAGCCGGGGGCTTGGATTGAGAGTTACGAGATGGCTATGGAATTGTTGGAGGCCAGTGATGCTGCAATGGCCAAGTATTTCACCATGATGTTAGATGGAACAACTCGTACTTGGTTAAAGGGATTGCCACCCAATTCTATCGGCTCATGGGCGGAGTTGAAAGCCCGATTCATCCAGATCTTTAAGGACACGTGTAAACAGCCTATGTCGATTGTGGACCTGACCAATTGCAAACAAGAGGATGGTGAATCCACAACCCATTGGGTGCGCCGGGTCAAGGAGATAATACATTCATATGATAAGATGGATGCCGGCTCAGCAGTGTTAATGTTGGAGAAAAATTGCCGTTTTGAACCTCTGAAGCAGAAGCTGGGGCGGCTCAAGCATGACTGTAATGACATGGGAACGTTGATGGCAGCTCTTGTCAAGTATGATGGTTCTGATACTACCAAGGACCCGGTGTCTGACGAAGAAAAGGCAACTAAGGGAAAGAAGAACGACAACGGCAAGGGTCACCAACATAACCCGGCGAATCAGGGAGGTAATAAACGTAAGGCTGATGAGTTTGTTGCTAACACTAATGCACACGGTGGTAATCAACGGCGCAAGGGTAGACAACCCCCTCGGTCGGGCGGGTCAGGTCCCACCCTTCAGCAGTTGTTAAATGAACCTTGTCCAAAGCACGACACCCGGGAGAAGGCAGCCACCCACCTGTGGAAAGATTGTATGATCATGAAGGCATTTAAAAATTCAAACACGTTTGATGGAGGTCATGGCCCGGGCGCCGGTTCAGGCGGAGGAGGTTTTCACGGTTAAGGTTATCCTGGTCACCAAGGAGGATATAATCAGCAACCCGGCCAAGGCAATCAACAGCAGCAATCCGGTTATCAGAGCAACCCGAAGCAGCTGAGTAGTGGGCAATACCATGTATTTACCACCAGTTTATGTAAGAGAGACCAGAAACTTCACAAGAGGGCAGTCAATGCCGTTGAGCCGGCGATTCCACGTTATCTATGTTGGTCCGAACAGCCTATTGTGTGGAGCAGGGAGGATCACCCGCCCCGGGATGATAATCCGGGTCACTTGGCCTTGGTAGTGGCACCTCAGGTTGGTGGATACAAGTTTACTAAGGTACTTATGGATGGAGGCAGCAGCATCAACATCCTCTATTATGAGATGTTCCACCGGATGGGATTGATTGGTAAAAATCTTAAACAATCCAACACTGTCTTTCACGGTGTGGTACCTGGTAAGTCGGCATACCCAGTTGGTAAGATTGAGCTGGAAGTAGCCTTTGGGGATGAGTATGAATCTAGAGCGGAAAAATTGACCTTTGAGGTGGTTAAGATCAAGAGCCCATATCATGCTCTGTTTGGGCGGCCGGCTTATGCCAAGTTCATGGCTCGGCCGTGTTACGTGTATTTATAGCTCAAAATGCCGAGTCATAAGGGCACCATTACAGTACATGGGAGCCGGAAGATAGCCTTGGAGTGTGAAGAAGGTGATGCTACCTATGCTGAATCTGTTTGTGCAACAGAGGAGTTAAAATTTTACAAGGATCATGTTGACCCGGCAGACATGATGTCATTAAAGAAACCAACAACAGAGCATGAGCCGGTGTTGAAATTCAAATCAGCTGATGACACTAAGATGGTTGACTTTGTGCCTGGCGACTCATCCAAACAGTTCATCATCAGCGCAAACTTGGATCCGAAATAGGAAAGCGCGCTCATCGAGTTCATCCGTGAGAACCGGGACATCTTTGCATGGCAACCTTCAGACATGCCGGGTGTCCTGAGGGAACTCGCTGAGCACACTCTTAATATTGAGCCAAAGTTCAAACCGGTTAGACAGTTTCTCCGACGGTTCAATGAGGAAAGACACAAGGCCATTGGAGAAGAGGTGGCCTGGTTCTTGGCGGCCGGGTTCATCGTAGAGGTCTTTCACCCAGAGTGGTTAGCTAACCCGGTGCTCGGACTCAAAAAGAATGGCACCTGGCATATGTGTGTAGATTACACCGATCTGAACAAAGCTTGTCCGGCTGATCCTTTTGCTCTCCCCCGTATTGATCAAATCATTGATGCTACGATAGGTTGTGCACATTTGAGTTTCTTGGATGCTTATTCTGGTTATCATCAGATTAATATGGCGGTCAAGGATCAGGAAAAGACAGCCTTTATTACTCCTTTTGGAGCTTTTTGCTATGTGTCTATGCCCTTTGGGCTTAAGAGTGCCCATGCGACTTACCAGCGGTGTGTGCAGAATTGTCTTCACGATCAAATTGAGCGCAATGTTCATGCTTACGTGGATGATATAGTGGTAAAATCTAGGAAGGAAGATACCTTGGTCACAGATATGAAATAGACTTTCGATAATCTCTGGATTTACAAAATGACGCTTAACCCGCCAAGTGTGTTTTTGGAGTCCCAGCTGGCAAGCTCTTGGGTTTTTTGGTGTCCAACTGAGGTATTGAAGCTAACCCAGAGAAAATCAAAGCAATTACGTCTTTAGCCAAACCAACGTGCATCAATGACGTTCAACGGCTGGCGGGTCGTGTTGCGGCCTTGAGCCAGTTCATAAGCCGGTTAGGAGAGAAGGCAATGCCTTTGTATTAGATGATGAAGAAAACAGATGATTTTATTTGGAGTGATGCTGCAAATACTGCTTTTGAGGATCTGAAGGCACAGCTTGCTGAGCCGCCGGTTCTTGCTGCTCCAGTTGAAAAAGAGCCATTGTTATTATATGTGGCCGCTAACTCACGGGCTGTTAGTGTGGCTATTGTGGTGGAGCGCAAGGAGGCTGGCAAGGAACATCCGGTTCAACGGCCGGTTTACTATGTCACTGAGGTGTTGATTGAATCCAAGCAACGATATCCTCATTGGCAGAAACTCATATATGGAATATTCATCGCAAGCCGGAAGCTTAAACATTATTTCCAGGGTCACCCGATTACGGTGGTCAGCTCTGCTCCTTTGGGAGACATCATTCAAAACAGAGAAGCCACTGGACGAGTTGCCAAGTGGGCAATTGAGCTTGGGTCTCATGGATTGAAGTATGTGCCACATACTGCAATCAAATCTCAAGCACTGGTTGACTTCATCAATGACTGGACAGAGATGCAGATGCAAGAAGAGAAACCAGACAACACGTATTGGACTATTCATTTTGATGGGTCCAGACAGTTGGAAGGCTCGAGGGCTGGAGTTGTGTTAACTTCCCCACAAGGTGACAAATTTTGTTATGTGTTACAGTTGATGTTTCCGTGCACCAACAACGCAACAGAGTATGAAGCCTTGCTCCATGGTCTTCGAGTTGCGAAAGAGATGAGTTTGAGCCGGGTCAGATGTCTTGGTGACTCAGATCTAGTGGCTCAACAGGTATCTGGCAAGTGGGATTCCAAGGACCCTCTCATGGCGGCTTATCGCCGGGAGGTTGATGCTGTTCCAGGGCATTTAAAAGGTTATCAGGTGGAGCACATTGATCGTCGAAAGAACGAAGCGGCTGATGCCCTAAGCCGGTTGGGCTCTCAGCGTAAGCCGGTGCCACCTAACACCTTTTTGGATATTTTGCATAACCCCTCTGTCAAGTTGCCCACAGAAGAAGATTTAGTTGTTCCTGACCCGGAGGCGCAGTTGGTGGCGGCTCTTCACGTCATCCCAGATTGGACAGTGCCGTTTTTGGCTTACATGACCCGAGGAGAGTTGCCAGCGGATGAGACCCTGGCTCGACAGATAACCTGGCGGTCTAAGTCAATGACGATTTCAGATGAGAGTTATATCATCGCAGTGTTTCCGGAGCGTTTCAGTGGTGTGTTTCTCCCGAAGAAGGTCAAGAAATCCTTCGTGAGATCCATGAAGGTGATTGTGGTCATCACGCTGGGTCAAAATCTTTGGTGGCCAAGGCGTTTCGTCACGGTTTTTACTGGTTGACGGCTCACGCTGATGCAGAAGATCTGGTCAGTAGATGTGATGGATGTTAAAAATTTGCAGGACGAGCGCATGTGTCGGCTCAAGAGTTCTGGATGATTCCAATCACTTGGTCGTTTACGGTCTGGAGGCTTGACATGGCGGGACCTTTTAAAAGGTCCAAGGATAAAAAGACACATCTCTTGGTGGAACTTGATAAATTCACTAAGTGGGTTGAGGCGGAGCCAGTGAGTAAGTGTGACGTGGCCACGGCGGTTCAGTTCATGAAAATGGTGATCTTCCGTTTTGGTTTTCCACACAGCATTATCACTGACAATGGCACTAACCATCCCAAGGAGCTATGGAGGAGTTTTGTCAACGTGAACACATCCGGCTTGATGGTTCTTCTGTAGCTCATCCTCAATCCAATGGTCAAGCTGAGAGAGCCAATCAGGAATTTTTGAAAGGTATAAGACCCCGGATTATGGTTCCCTTACAGCAAACGCCGGGTTGTTGGGTATAGGAATTACCCTCGGTGTTATGGAGTATCAACACCACACCTAACAGGTCGACAGGTTACACACCTTTCTTCATGGTTTATGGAGCAGAAGCAGTGTTGCCTAGTGACATCCGTCATGACTCGCCCTATGTGGCGGCTTATGTTGAAGCTAATAATAAGCAAGCAAGACAGGATGCACTTGACTTGTTGGATGAAGAAAGAGACCTAGCAGCGGCCCGGTCAGCAATTTATCAACAGGACCTGCGCCGATATCATAGCCGCCGGGTTAAGTCCCGGACTTTTCAGGAAGGCGTCTTGGTGCTCCGGCTCATCCAGGATCTATCAGATGCACACAAGTTATCCCCACCTTGGGAAGGGCCCTTCGTGGTCAGTAAGAACTTAAACAACGGGTCATATTACCTCATTGATGTTCGAGAGCACATAGACTAACATAAGTCGGAGGATGAGACCCGCCGGCCGTGGAACATTGCTCAACTTCGGCCATACTACACCTGAGCTACCGGCTCTCATCATGTAAATACTTTAACATTGTATATACCATGTTAAGCAATAAAGTAAGACCATTGGTCTCTTTTCTTTTCAAAGATTATGCATCTTGGTTAGTTCTTATTTTTCAAATGACTATTAAGGAGCTGATCATATTTGAATCAAGTTTAACCTTTTTGGTCCAACTTATGATCGTATCCGAATCTAGCTGCAATCTGATGGTCACTTGGGGGCTTCCTGTTCAAACATAGGTCGTATTCGAACCAAAGAGAACATAGATGTCGTAACCCTCTTGATCGGCTCAAGGCCAAACTCACTTGGGGGCTTCCTGATCGTATTCGAATCATAGCTTAACCCCTTTTGGGTCCGACTTGGATCGTATTCTAATCAGGGTCGTTAAAAACCTCTCAAGGTCATTTGGGGGCTTCCTGTTCGAACATAGGTCGTATTCGAACCAAAGAGAACATAGCTGTTGGTACCCTCTTGATCGGCGCAATGCCAAAGCCACTAGGGGCTATATGGTCGTATTCGAACCTTAGCTTAACCCCTTTGGTCCGGTTTACTGATCGTATTCGAATCAGAAACCCCCAACATTTTGAATACAGGGTTAAATCATGCTTATTATATGTTACTTGCTTTTTAGTTTTTGTGGTTTCAATATTACAAACAATTAGCCTGGTCTTCTTCACGGGCTCGACTATTTGACAATACAGTTGCCCGGGTCATTCACACCGGCGACTTACTGATCAAAAGATGCAACCTATCAAGGTATAGTAATCATTGAGTATTCGAAAAAGCATTGGCTTCTTATAAAGATTGAATTATCAAATTCATCACCTGGGTTATTTAAACCGGCGGTCTGAGGCTCAAAAGGGACAAGGTATGGTTATTACTTATACGCATTAACTAAAGAGTTAGCCCTTGTCCTTTATTTATATTTGTCTCTGGTTCTTAATGTGGTAAATGTATTGGCCATAAATTGGGTGTTTTAACCCGTTTGGTTCTAAGCCGCCAAGCCAGTCTTTTCCTTGTATTTACAGGAACAAAGTTCAAACATTGCAGAAACAAACATTAAATACGATGCATACATTGGCATCAGGAAACAGACTCCCATAAAAGGTGTTTTATGCGCGACGGCATACGCAAAGCATACGGTATTTTCACAACTAAGTTATTACAAGGCTTTATAAGCCCGTGAAGATGATCATTGTTCCTCCCTCGCCGGTTGACCACCTTCTGTTGGCTGGAAGTTGGGTTTTGACCAATCAAAACCGTTCACGGCGACAAATTCGGCTTCATCATCGATCAGGCTGACCGAGTCAACTTCCGGGGCAAATGTATCTTCTCTCACCAGTGGGATCAAATCTGTTACCTTGTATGAGGGAGTGGGCATCTTCTTATTCTCACTATCAAAACCCGGCTGGTATTTATCAACATTAGTATCATCTCCAAGGGTAGTTGCTTGAGGCTGGACTCCGCGCACGCAAGCCATGAAGTCATCCCGATCAAAAGGAGACCTGACTTCCTTCACGGTGGGATAGCCTCTTGCCACGTCCGCCGAGTCTAGGTCTGGCACCCAAGCCTTGGAGTGGCTCAGGGTAGTCAAAGCCCCGGCTCGTGCGCAGGAGCGTTTTACTTCTTGAAACCTGGCAGGAAGGATGGACAGTTTCTTCAGGACGTCGCTGAGCCGGTTTGGTCCTTGATTAGCAGGAGAGATGGCGGCCAGAGCCCGCTGTGTGCCAATATACAGTTGTTCAACCAAAGTATATACTGCCTTCAGTTTAATCAACGGGTCTTGGCTCAGATTTTTGCTTCGCGGACCTGCATAAATTTTACACGCAAAGTTAGTTGGCGGATTAGACTCCGGATTGGCAAACATCACACAAAATTTAGTCAGACAGCTTACCAAAGATAGCAGCTACCGTTTGAGACACTCGGCCCTTTAACCCATTCAACTCTGTTGAAATCTCTTTCAGAGCTGTTTCGGCCGTCTCAGCACGTTGGGTCAGAAGCGTTTTTTCCTCTTCCAAAGTTTTCTCCTTGGTAGCAAAGCTGGTCCTTAAATTCTCCGTTGCAGAGAGACTTATTTTCAGTTTGGAGTTAGCGGATTTGATTTCTGTCTCCTGACTCGCTAGCCGGGTCTTCGCATCAGTCAATTGAGAGTTCAATTCAGATAAGGCATTCTGCAAAACATTCAGATGAGTCAAGATTTGGTTTCCAATTCAAAAATCACGATTCAAGTCACAAGTACTTTACAAAAAACCACTTGACACTTGGGGGCTAATGTATGCCAAATCAAATTTCTACGACTCTACAGACATATTTAAGTCCCAAGTACCTTACAAAGTAACAGCACTTGGCACTTGGGGGCTAATGGATGCAGTTCAGCAAGTTTCTTAAAGGATAAACCGGAATATTAAGTCCTTTGAATACGGTACCAAACAATTTAAAGTACCGGTTCATTTATGATCAAAATAAACCGGCCCTTGGGGACTACAGGTGAAGTTGTGTTCTATTAAAGACAAGAAAAATTTCAAAGGTAAAGGTCTCGGCCTATATTTTAAAGTCTACAGGTCATTCCGGTTCCCTCATAATCTGAAGACTTGGGGGCTGAAGGAATATAGATAAGCCGGAAAAGCATACCTCGTATTTCAACTGAAGCTGTTTGACCATTTCAATCTCAGAGTCGCGGCTGGAGTATACATGGTTGAGATAGCCGGATAAAATGTCATTGGCATTGAGATGGTCATAGTTGGCAACGTCAAAGTGAACTTTTTGCCTCTCCAAAGCCTCTTGTTTTGCTGTACACCAAGCCAACACGGTTGAGTTCCCCGGTTCAATGAAGCGGCTCCCAGTAATCTGAACATCTAGTGCAGGAGAAGACGGCGGGTTGGCTGAGCTTGACGGTCCAGTTGTGGAAGGATTCACAGTGGTTTCGTCAAATGACGGCTCAGGAGGATTTGCTTCGGTGTCAACATGCGGGTCTTCTGGAGCGTCAGCTAATGGAGAAGGCGGCCTAGCTGGGTCAGATGCTAGCACCGGCGGGTCTTCCGCGGGCTTAGCTGCCTTCGCTTTTTTGGATTTAGCTTGATCACTAAGAAAAAAGGTTGCAGGATTGTCAGTATAAATATACAATTGACCAAACCAAAAGAAAGGAGGATTTCTAATTACCCGGGAGCAATCTTGAAAGCCGGGAATTGCGTTTGCGATGAGTTGCCAGAAGAGCGAGACACCTCCTGAAAGGATAAAAAAGAATTAAAAGAAATACAAGGAGAAGGATCCATTAAACAGAGTTAAAGACAGAAATAAGTAAACCTCATTCGGACGTTTCCGAGGAGTTTGTTGAAGAACGGCAGCCAGTTCATCCTCAATCCCCGCTTGATGGCGGCTTTCATGTTGCTGCTTTTTCAAACGAAAGTTGGTATCCAAGTTAGCTAAAGGGTTAGAAAACCTTACTTTACGGATCACTCGTCGAACTTTGTGTCTTGGTAAGGGCTCTGAGTCGGAGGAAATGATAGTTACCTCTGCTTCCCCGGCCTAACTGGCCCCAGTGTCATCCTGGTAATGATCAGTGTCAATAATATTGTTAAAAAAATGGCCAAGGGAATCAAGGGCTAGCTCCAAATCAGACGTGTCATCAAGCTTCATCAAATCTTCAGTAGTGGTTTTCTTTTTCTTCTTCGACTTCCTGGTCGTTTTCTTGGCATTCATGGCGGAGGCTTTCGCTTTCTTGGCAGCCTCGTGGTCATATTTCACTTTCCAAAAGTCAGAGTTGGCCTGCAGATAGGCAAAGACAAGATAAAAGGTCAGTGCTAAACAATACGACTAGGTAAAATACAAAGGAAAAGAGATCAGAATATCCTTACTTCTGGCACTGGGTTAAGCTTATAGAAGGGATTTAACCCAACAATATTGCAATCTTCATATTTCCCATTCACCAAAAGGTTTGACATTGAGACAATGTCTTCTTCGGTTAGTTGAACCGGGCTATGACGAAGGGAGTCGTCCGGGCCTCCACCATATTCATACATCAACTTTGACTGGCGGCTTAAAGGAATAACCCGCCATGAGATCCAACAGCGGGTCAGATCAACTCTAGTCAACCTGTTCCCTAACAGAGTGTTGATCTTTTTGATGGATGGCATCAATCTCTTGTGTTCAGCAACAGTGAGTTTATCTGGAAGTGCGAACTTGGAGTCAAGACGATCGGGGCGGTAACCCGGCAGTGGCTTCTCGTTTGCTGGTGAGATGTCCTGACAGTAGAACCAAGTTTGGTTCCATTCCTTTGGGTGACTTGGTAAGACTATGAGAGGGAAGACAGCACCCTGCCGACACTGAATTGAGATGCCTCCAAGCTCTAAGCTAAGGCCGTTGGTGCACTCGTTCTGTCGGTTCAGATAAAAGTATTCTCTAAACAGCTCTACGGTCGGCTCTTGCTGAAGATACACCTCACAGAGCACTTGGAAGTTACAAATATTAGATATGGAATTGGGCCCGATGTCTTGAGGATGGAGTTTGAAAAAGTGAAGGACCTCTCTGAAGAATTTTGAGTCGGGCGGTGAGAAGCCACGGTTCATGTGGTCAGTAAAAACAATCACTTCGCCGTCTCTTGGATTGGGTCGTTCTTCTTCCGGGTCAGGGGCACGGTAAGACATGACGGCTTTTGATGACAAAAATCCTATGATGAAGAACTCTTTTAAACATTCCTCAGTTATGGTTGAGGGAACCCAGTTACAGATGGTTGGCATTTTGGACGGCATGATGTGCAAGGAACTGAAAAAAATAGCATGTCGGTTCAGTTTAACGATGAGATTAACATTTAAGGGATGAAGATGCAAAACAAATAATAGCGGCTTAACTAAGGGCTAATGACATATAAGGAAAATAAAGCCGGTGCGGTAAGCCGCCATGACTATAGATTCTTTCAGAAAGTGGATTCAGCTAAGTATTGGGACAAACAAGTTTCCCAAAATGGTTGATATTATTTCAGATCAAATGGAGGTTCAAAATGAAAAACAATTCTAGACCTAAAAATACAGTCCAGATGAGTTCATCAGATCTAAACATAGCTCTTGTACCAGAAAAAGGAGTCTGCTAATATCAAAAGGAGGCACCAAATAGCTACTGCATGAACGTACATCTCTTTTGGATCAGAAAGAGGAGGCTGTAGAAGAACTATGAAGAACTATGATGAACTACAAAGAATATGCAGGAGCTTGGAAACCCTAATGAAGATCTGAGGCATGAAAGAAGAAAGCTTACGGTTGCAGGTCTACTGCGGAGGTCGCCGCGGGTTCTCTGGATCAGTTCAGGTCGATGCAGCGGCCAGAGTCGACGATGGAGATAAGGCGCGGCGGCGGCGAAGCTCGAGCAGTAGCAGGGTCGCGAGAGGAAGAAGACAGAGAGAGAGAGAGAGAGAGAGAGAGAGAGAGAGAGAGAGAGAGAGAGAGAGAGAGAGAGAGAGAATAATGAGGAAGGCCGAGGCAAGCCTATTTATAAGGAAAGATGCGAACAGACGGGCATGAAAATCGAGGGAGAACCGAATAATGGTTATCCAGCTATATAGGCGCCTCGATTCTCGATAAGCATTAAAGATAAAAGATCCGTTGGAAGATGACGTCATGAAAATCTTTTTCGTTTTCAAGAGATGACGTCATGGCGGGTTACAAGGGAATTTCAGTAAAGATAAGAAGATGGATTTTTTGGCTAAGTATGGAACATTGACAAAGAACAAAGTTCAAAGTCAACTTGGGGCCTAATGTTGGGGATATTACTATCAGCTGAGACCCGCCGAGGAGGGGCCGGGTCAGCCCCAATGGCGGGTTACGCAAGAAGCCCAGTAAACATCCAAGATTCTAGTTTATTAAGTATTATAGAAGGCCCAAGGGCCTGAAGGCGGTTTAAGGCCTGATATTATGAACCGCCATATGTAAGGAAAGACTTGTAAAGAAAGGCATGTAAAGACAGTCACCGAGCCGGACATGATTATGAGCCGGCCGGGACTCTGTAGGCCACCAGGCGTCAACCTATGTATATAAGGGGACAACCCGGTGGCGGCTTAGGGCAAGAGACAACAAATTGATAACCAAACTGGCGAGTTGAGCCTCTTGGAGATCGAAATCCTAGCAATATCAAACCCAACTAGACGTAGGCTTTTACCTTCATCGTAAGGGGCCGAACTAGTATAAAAACTCTCTCGTGTGCTTTGTCCCGATTAACCCCTTTAAGCTTCCTAGTGCGATGGCCCTACGACTAAGTCCTTGTTCTAGGACATCTGCCATGACAATTCCATGACAAGGGGGCTCCTAAGTCGGGGAAGGCTCTGATTACCAACTTGTAACACCCACGATGCGGCTATATCTCCCACGTGTCGGAGCACGACTTAGAGGCATAACCGCATTGTAGGCAATGTCGCAAGAGGGGTAATCTTTACACATCCCATGTACTGAATAAGAAAGAGGTACATAGTTGGCTTACAATCGCCACTTCACACAATAACATAAATATAGCATTACAATCATCCATATACAATCAAGGTCCGACTATGGAACCAAAATAAAGACAACCCCAAATGCATAAGATCCCCGATCGCCCCAACTGGGCTCCACTACTGATCGTCTGGAAAGGAAACATAGTAACGTCCTGAGTCCTCATCGAACTCCCACTTGAGATCAGTCGCATCCCCTAGAACGTTATCATCGGCACCTGCATCTGGTTTTTGTCGTGGAATTGTCATGGTAGATGTCCTTAGTGTCAGGACTTAGTCGCGAGGCCAACGCATCTATGTGGTAGCTTGAGAGGGGTTGAGCGGGACGAGAGACACGATGTTTTACCCAGGTTCGGCCCCTCACGGTGGAGGTAAAAGCCTACATCCTGCTTCATTGATATTGATGATGATCACGGTTACAAGAGTGCTCTATTTCCAGAGCTATTATCTAAACCTAACTTGTCCAACTTGTGGAACTTGTGAATCCTCCCCTTTTTGGGGAGCCCTGCCCCTCCTTATATATGTTGAAGGGGCGGGTTACATGTGGAGTCCTATTAGGATTAGGACTAGTCTATCTTCTAATACAAACCGGATATAAGTCCAGGTCTTAACTCCTTGTAGGACAAATATTCCTCATGCCTTTCCTCTTAAACCGGCCCACCATTAAACGTGAACCAGCCTTCTGGGCCTTGGGCCTTGTTATCCGTCTGTCCCGCACGCCGGACCACCAGTGAGTCATAATGACCAGGTGGGTTGCTTGTAAACCGCCAGGTCAGGGCGGGTCGCTAGTAACTCGCCAAGTGTCAGCGAGGTCTTCAGATAAACCGCCAAGTCCTGGACGGGTTAACTTCCGGCCGGTTTACGCCGCGGGGTATATCCCCGACATTATCCCCCAAGTTTAGCTTGGATTTATTCATGGTAAACTTATGCTGCAAAATAAACACAAGAACAAATTTGACAGGTTATGCTCCGGGTTAAGAATTTTTGTAAACCGGTACCTGATCATCCTTAAGTCCTTGTTATTTCCTCCTTCTGAGAAATCTGGGTCAACAGACCAGCTTCATAATCAATTTGCCGACCTTGGTTTGTCACCGAGAAATATCGTGAAGAATAACTCCTTTGACTCAGCTCCCAAAGCGCCGGTTTAAGAAACATGGGTCTGAAAATACTTATCTGATATTCAACCGGTTTGAAGACTTAAAACTTGCCGGTTTAATATTACCAAAATAGCCGGTTTATAAATATTGATGGCGCCGGGTCATAATTGTTGTCGACACCGGGTCATGTAATTGATCTTCCTGATTTGCTCAAAACTGATAAAATGAAGATGTTCCTCCTTTATATGGATAATACATGTAGCCCCCAAGTCTTAAGAGGAGAACATAGTGATAACTTAAGACTTGCTCCAATAAGTGTTTCAACCTTGAAGAAATCCGCTTTGTTCATCTCAATCATAGTCAGAATTGAGTATTCTACATATGTAGCCCCCAAGTGCCGGGTTGTCCTGCTTGCAGCAACCTGGGACTTGAAATTGCCTTATTCTCATAAAAAACTTCAACTAGGGTAGCCCCCAAGGGCCGGGTCATTATGCAATAATGAGCAGGAACTTTGTAAATATAATTATATAGATTTTAGCAGTGATGTGTAGCCCCCAAGGGTCGGCTTAGTAAGATAATACTGAACCGGGACTTGATATATACTTCAATGAAAATAACATCATATGATGTAACTCCCATCATGGGGCTTGAACCCACGTCCACAAGGTTAAGAGCTTTGTGCTTTACCAACTGAGGAATGGACCCTTCAACATAATGGATAAAAACTTGTGTACCTTGAATTGTTGACAGGAGCAATTGGTAGCCCCCAAGGGCCGGCTCATTATAATATGATGAGTCGGGTCTTCAGTAAGACTAAAAATGACTTGGCATTAGCCCCCAAGTATCATGATGCATGCTTGCAGCGACATGAGACTTGCATGTAATCTCGATTTGAATAATGTAGCCCCCAAGTGCCGGATTGTAAGCCTGCAGCGACTCGGGACTATTCCTTCCATTGTAGAATAAATCATATCATTTGATAAAATAATAACCATTGCGCTAAAGCGACTTTGAAAACTCAATAATACCGGTTATTAATAACCAAAAAAATCTAGCCATGTTGGCTATTCAAGATAATATAATCTGGTATGAAAACCTTATTCATTCAATATCATAATGAAAATCCAGCCAACTTTGGCTATTTGAATAATATAACCCAATGATTTATAAGCGCATGATTCCAATGGCACAATCCAAATATATATACTGGCGACTTATAGTCCAAAGCCAGGCCGGTTTAACAAACCTGTTTCTGCATACAACAAGTTTAAAATGTCCTGGCAGTTTACCGCCGGACGGGTCATAATGCCCAACATATAACCTGGGTTTATAACCAAGGCTGCACTTAAGAATAATCAAATATGAAATACATCATACCTGTGACATTGAATCACATTGTTGGTTTTACCAACTTTTTATGGTAAAGGTGATAACCCCAATCTTGAGTACTGATAACTCCTTCCATATTGTGCCGGTTTATGATAAAACTGCACCGGGTTGTGATAGACACCGGATTATCCATATATAATACTGACGACTTGTAGTCGAACCGGACTGGGTTAATAATCGCCGGATTATAATTGGTCATGTACTAACAACTTGTAGTTGAAGGTCGAGCCGGGTTGATAAACACCGGTTTACTCCATAAGAGGATGTTAACAATAAGGATCAAACCGGGCAAATAGTCTCCGGATTGACGTGAACTATGTTCCTTCAATTGATTGGTTGAAAACTTTGTCGGTTTAAAAAAACGCAATAAAAAAAGAAAAAAAGTATCTTGCAAAGAAAAGTGCGAAGCAAAAGCAATGACAAAACCGTTTGCAAAAAAGGTTTATTTGAGCTGATCAAATGGCGTTACCATGGCCGAACACGACCAAACTCCCGTTAGGTGTAACTATGTTTCTAGTCAGCCAGGTCCCCAAATGAAACCGTGGCATTTATGCCGGCCAAGTGGCATGGCAATGGTTCGGGTTCGACCAAGCCCCCAAGTGATTCTGTGGCCTTAGTCCGATCAAGAGGCATGACTGGTTCAGACATGACCAAGTCCCCAAGTGATCTGGTGGCTCTCGCCTATCAAGAGGTATTGTATTGGTTCGGACACGACCAAACCCCCAAGTGATATAACATGATGCTTCTGAAAAGCTAACTGAAGGGTAAACCGGAGGCCGCTTTAGAACAACTCCGTGTAACCACACATGATGTACAAGAACAAATACCCCGCTTTAGCTGAGGTTCCCATGTGATCAATAATATGTCATGGCCAGTAAGGCAGAATACCCATGCTTGAACCGCACATCATGGCAGCAGGTCCTCTTTGGCAATTTTTAACTTTTTGCAAGAGATAAATTCTTCTAAACCGGGATCTTGAACCGGATATTGAGAGCTTCAAAGCTTTGTGGGAGACATCTTTCCCTTGAACCGGATTTTAAACCGGAATCTTCATTTTCAGCGGGAAAATTTCTGACGGCCTTTAAACTCGAACTTGCGAGAGGTTAATTCCTTTTTGAACCGGACATTGTTAAACCGGATTTGAGCGCTTTAGAGCTTTGTGGGAGAACAGATTTCCCTTGAACCGGACTGTAAACCAGATATTTGAGAGCTGCAGTCAGACTGACTTCCCTTGAGCCGGATTTTAAACCGGAATCCTTTCTGATGACCCGGATCTTCTTCATTGAACCGGGATTTTGTAACTGTCATATACTTTCTAAACCGGAAATTTTCTGACGGCCTTACTTTCATCAATATAATAGTAGCCTCCGGGACCGGGTTATCCTTTCCTCCATCGTCCTGGGGTTCTTAAATTTGCTGAAACTGGCAAGATTCGCTGAGTCATGTCATCGTAGCCCCCAAGTCTCAAGGTGACTCGAGGAGTTGGCTTGAGATTCTCCAGATTTGACCGTGATATAAACCGGCATAACTTGTATATCATTGGTGTTGATAACGTGATATGAATCCACAGAAGGTTGAGGTGACTGCGGCGGGTTATAAATGATCCCGTATGAGCCGTGTCAGCAACTCGGCCAATGGTTCCTTCCAACTGGCGATTTGAAGTTAACCAAACTGTAGTGGCGGTGACTTGCGTGCCTACCTATTGAACCATCCAGTGCAGACGGCGGCTGATAATATATGATAATTTACCTCTAATTTGTTGGAAGAAAACCGGGCTTCCTAAGTAGTGACTTGCTCATAGTCAATAAACAGTTCATCCAGACAAGTGCGGCCCGGTATGTTGATGTAGACCAGGCCGTGAGAGACGGATGACAAAGACGACCGCAGCATCAGAGGCGGCTCAGACAGATAAGTCGGCCGCGGCATTGTACGCCGGTGCGGACGGGAGAATCGGCCGCAGCGTTTGTAAACCGGCGCGCACGCGTAAACCGGCCGCGAGAGCGGACGGGCGAGTCAAGCACAGGCGCAGTCCCAGCTAATCGATGTAGACCGGGCTGTACGGACGGCAGCTTGTACGCGTCCATTCACCGTGTAATGTGGCACGGACGACCACCGGGCAGGACGTTGCCAGTGCGTACTCCGTACCCATGGTATAAACCATGTTTTATAATGAATAATTATCCTGCATGTCACAATATCCGGTCCAAAGTAATTGTTCCCTTGATAAAAACAATATATACCAAGAAACTAGATTTAGATGGATATCACCTAATGTTTTTTGTTCGGACAACGGATGATCTGTTCGTCGCGACAGAGACGGTTTACGTGTCTGGCGACTCAATATGGTCCCGGCGGTTCAAGCAGAAACCCTTCGGGTTATTCTCCAGGACTTTAAACGCCCGGCACGGGCGGTGCAGATGTCTACGTCTCCTTTGACGCCGGTGCACGAGGACCGGATTATACCTTGGTCATGAGTCAATTGACCTGTGTACAACATAGCATACCAGTAAAAGTTTAGAAAAATAGCACCTGGTATTCTTGTCAAATAAACAGGGATGTTGGTGTTGAATGAATTTTCCGGTAGCCTGGCATGGTACAGATGCTTGCACGGCCTCCAGTGTCAATGTATGTTGGACTGCAAACTATCGGGCCCTTCACACGTTCATCGGACACAGTCGTGTAGACGGGCGGGTACAGGAACAGCGTCTGACCACAATAATCCTAGTGCCTTCACTGTGGAGCAGTAATGGAGTATTTGATTCATCACTTTGACTAGTCTTGTCCTTCACGTGATGGATGATGGTCCTTCTTGGAGACTGTGCGATTGTGCTTTTCAATTAGCACTAGTGTAAGTGTTTGGAGAGCAACCATCCACGGAGAAGTATCTCGCCGCATCATATTTCTTGTCTCCTACTCACTCTCCTTCTCTCTTTATTTTTTGCTCACAGAGGAAGCGGACGAGAGCAGCCGGCTGCAGACGCCGGTGACGCATGTAGGAGGCATATAAAAGCAGTGAGGTGAGCGGAAGGAGACGAGGTCGGCTGCTCGGAGCGACGGCTCGCGGTGCAGCAGGGCGGCTTGGCTGTGGGCACGTGAGGCGGGTCACGACGGAGGTTGGCGATTCAAGACGAGGCCGCGGGAGCCGCTCGGAGGCGAGGCTTCAGCCGCGGCCGCGGCGAGGGCGAGCGGAGGAAGTGACTTGTGGTCATGCAGTAGAGGCGGCAGAGGCGGAGAGCTGGTCGGCGCATGTGGCGGAGACGACTCAGGGTCGAAGTGGCTCTGCAGCGAGGCAGGTCCGGGGCGACTTCAAGTGTGGCGCAGCCGCGGGTGAGGTGACACGCCGGCGGTGGTGGCTCGTGAGTAAACTTGCGGGCGAGGCGCAGGCCGAGGCCAGCTTGGCGCGGCTGTTGCGGCTCCCGGCTCCCGGCAGAGGCGGAGGCGAGTCAAACAGTCGAGCCCGGGTCCGCGGAGACGTCCGCTTCCGAGTCGTGGCTGGATCAATTGGTTCTCGTCCGTGTCCTTCTCCAAATTGTGGTCTTCTTTCCTTTGCCATGTATGTACTAGTGGGGAACAATGGAAGTGCTTGAGGATTCTTCAGACTTGACCCGGTCTCTCACCAGAAAAAACAACAATGGTAATGACGATCGCTTTCCTCGGTATTTTAAATATGTGAGACTTGAGTACATGAAACATCTCAAAGAAGAAGTCCTCTGAACTCCTGTCCATCTCGGCAATGCACGGTAGCAGTAGTGCAAATTGATCTCCTCCTGGATTCAACTTGCAAAGGCGGCGGCTCAAGGCGCAGCCCTGAACTTTTGTATTACCTTTAAACCTCACTAGTCATAATCTGTTCGATGAAACTTGAAGCTGACGCAAATCCCTTCAAACCATCTTCTTCATCCAGAAAATTGTGAACTCCCGATCCCTAGGAGAGATCCCTCCAAGAACTCAACAACACCGTGCGCAGGCCCCACGGTGGGCGCCAACTGTCGTGGAATTGTCACGGCAGATGTCCTTAGTGTCAGGACTTAGTCGCGAGGCCAACGCATCTATGTGGTAGCTTGAGAGGGGTTGAGCGGGACGAGAGACATGATGTTTTACCCAGGTTCGGCCCCTCACGGTGGAGGTAAAATCCTACATCCTGCTTCATTGATATTGATGATGATCACGGTTACAAGAGTGCTCTATTTCCAGAGCTATTATCTAAACCTAACTTGTCCAACTTGTGGAACTTGTGAATCCTCCCCTTTTTGGGGAGCCCTGCCCCTCCTTATATATGTTGAAGGGGCGGGTTACATGTGGAGTCCTATTAGGATTAGGACTAGTCTATCTTCTAATACAAACCGGATATAAGTCCAGGTCTTAACTCCTTGTAGGACAAATATTCCTCATGCCTTTCCTCTTAAACCGGCCCACCATTAAACGTGAACCGGACTTCTGGGCCTTGGGCCTTGTTATCCGTCTGTCCCACACGCCGGACCACCAGTGAGTCATAATGACCAGGTGGGTTGCTTGTAAACCGCCAGGTTAGGGCGGGTCGCCAGTAACTCGCCAAGTGTCAGCGGGGTCTTCAGATAAACCGCCAAGTCCTGGCCGAGTTAACTTCCGGCCGGTTTACGCCGCGGGGTATATCCCCGACAGTTTTGAAAGTAATCTATGAGTCACTGGGACTCAGCAATCTCACACCCTCGCGATCAAGACTATTTAAGCTTATGGGTAGGTAAAAGGTATGAGGTGGAGCTGTAGCAAGCACTAGCATATATGGTGGCTAATCTTACGTGAATGACAATGAGAAGAGAAAGGCAAGGCACGGTCAAGAATCTATGATCAAGAAGTGATCCTAGACTACTTATGTTGGAGATATTACTACCAGTATGACCTGCCCAGGAGGGGCCGGGTCAACCCTAATGGCGGGTTACATAAGAAGCCCAATATACATCCAAGATGATAGTTTATTAAACATATAGAAGGCC
This sequence comes from Triticum dicoccoides, assembly GCF_002162155.2. NCBI lineage: Eukaryota > Viridiplantae > Streptophyta > Magnoliopsida > Poales > Poaceae > Triticum > Triticum dicoccoides. The sequence continues at coordinate 64,724,927 of NC_041380.1, read as the reverse complement.
CAAAGGCCTGGGGCCGGCTTAAGGCCCGATATTGTAAACCGCCGTATGTAAGGAAAGACTTGTAAAGAAAGGCATGTAAAGGAAGTCACCGAGCCGGACACGGTTTTGAGCCGGCCGGGACTCTGTATGCCACCAGGCGTCAACCCATGTATATAAGGGGACGACCCGGTGGCGGCTTAGGTTAGGAAACAACCAAATCGATAACCAAGCCGGCGGTTTGAGGCCCTTGGAGATTGACAATTCAGCAATACCAATCCCAACTAGACGTAGGCTTTTACCTTCATCGTAAGGGCCGAACTAGTATAAAAACTCTCTCATGTGTCCCTCGTCCCGATTAACCCCTTTAAGCATCCTAGTGCGATGGCCCTACGACTAAGTTCTTGCTCTAGGACATCTGCCATGTCAACTCCATGACAGTTGGCGCCCACCGTGGGGCCAGCGCATAGTGGATTTGAGTTCTTGAAGGGCAACTTTGAAGGTCTCAAGGGATACGCTGTGGGCTGGATGACCAAGAGTCATCGCGGCAAGCTCTACATCGACGATGAAGGCTGGGGTCCTGAGGCCGGCTCAATCGAGTACGGGTACCGGGTCCTCTTCGGCAGAATTCACGTCTTCATCGGCCGGATCGGCGAGTCAGGCCTTGAGGCGGACGTCCACACCAACCTCATCGAAATGGCTCAGTGTGCCAGGACCGCCCGTGTTCAATCTGTCGTGAAACATGCCTTCGTAGGCTGCATCCATGGCGGTGAATACTCCGAAGGATCGATGGAAGGCGGGGAGACGACCATCTGCTCTGATACTGCATCATCAACAGGTGAGACAGACTCGTTGTACCAGCTGCAAGACGGCATGCTCGGGGGCTGTTCCGATGGCAGCAGTATTCCGGACCCTCCTGAGCCGCCGAATTGGACCGAAGTCTTCATGGCGGGGACGCAGCCCGGGCAGAATTCTACCACATCGGCAGCAGCAGCTACCGGGTTGGCAGGAGCCGGTTCAGGAGACCCTGCGCGCCCCTGGCTCAGATGCTAATGGACCTCATGGATCGGCTGACAACTCTGTTAACCGCTGCGGTAGAGCCGGCGGATAAAGCCCAGCACGACGCGGAAGTGGCACGCATGCGGGAGGAGATGGTGCAAGCTAAAGAAAATCTAGCCGCGGAAGAAACCCGGATGGCAGCAGAACGAGCAGCTCTGGACGCTCATGCTCAGCAACTTCAAGCAGAAACTTTCCGGCTCTTGGTGCATCTTAACGCATCAAACGAAGTCATGAGGAGGAGGCATCAGAAAACTCAGTCGCATCCGCCTCTAACGATGGATCCGAGGAACCTTTCCATACACCCGGGGCTGGGGGGAGCCACCCGCCGGAGGCAAACCGGGTCACGACAGTCGGAGCACCAGTTCAGCCACGCGCCATGGAGCCACCTCATGTAAATACAGTTCCTCCTTGTTATGTGTCAACACCTCCGGGTCACTTGCCCAACCCCCTAGAAAACCTCATCGCAACGTCGGCTCGTTTGGCGGCTCTCCCAATGGAAGGCGACTAGCCGGCAGCAATTGAAACCCGGAGGGTGAGAGAACTACTTCAGACAGCTCTAGCCCAGCAGGATGCATACTCCTACAGTCGAGATAGGAGTCATTCAACTCCTCACCCAAGCCAGAGCCCGAGTTACAGTAGGCACATGGAGTCTGCAGAGATGTCAAGTAATGCTCAACGCCACAACCGGCCATATAGGCATGAGCCGGTGCGGGCGGGATCCCTTAACTTGGCGCATCAAGAGAGGATTCGTCAAGAGGCGGAATGAGCGGCTCAAATAGCAGCAGAGCAGGCGGCTCATCAAACCTTTCTGGCTTATCCAACAACCTCGGTTGAGGCAGGAGTGGCCACAAGAACCGGAGGCGTGCCTTGCTTGGTACCGGCCATACGCAATGAGGGGTTGCCAAAAGATTTCAAGGGGCCTCGTAAGGTGCCTAATTACACAGCTGACCTACAGCCGAGGGCTTGGATTGAGAGTTATGAGATGGCTATGGAGCTGTTGAAGGTTAGCGATGCTGCAATGGCCAAGTATTTTACCATGATGTTGGATGGAACAGCTCGAACCTGGTTGAAGGGATTGCCACCCAATTCTATCAGCTCATGGGCAGAGTTGAAAGCGCGGTTCATCCAGAACTTTAAGGACACGTGTAAGCAGCCAATGTCGATTGTGGACCTGACCAATTGCAAGCAAGAGGATGGTGAATCTACAACCCATTGGGTACGCCGGGTCAAGGAGATAATACATTCATCTGATAAGATGGATGCCGGCTCAGCAGTTTTGATGTTTGAGAAAAATTGCCGTTTTGAACCTCTGAAGCAAAAGCTGGGGCGGCTTAAACGTGACTGTAATGACATGGGAATGTTGATGGCGGCTCTTGTCAAGTATGCCGATTCTGATACCACCAAGGACCCGGTGTCTGACGAAGAAAAGGCAACGAAGAGAAAGAAGAACGGCAACGACAAGGGTCACCAGCATAACCCGGCGAATCAGGGAGGTAATAAAGGTAAGGCTGATGAGTTTGTTGCTAATACTAATGCGCAGAGTGGTAATCAGCGGCGCAAGGGCAGACAACCCCCTCGATCGGGCGGGTCAGGCCCCACCCTTGAGCAGTTGTTGAATGAACCTTGTCCAAAACACGACACCCGGGAGAAACCAGCCACCCACTTGTGGAAGGATTGCACGATCATGAAAGCATTTAAAAATTCAAATGCATTTGATGGGGGACACGGCCCAGGTGGCGGTTCAGGTGGAGACGGCTTTCAGGGTCCGGGCGCCGGTTCAGGCGGAGGAGGATTTCACGGTCAGGGTTATCATGGTCACCAAGGAGGATATAATTAGCAACACGGCCAAGGGAATCAACAGCAACAATCCGGTTATCAGAGCAACCTGAAGCAGTTGAGTAGCGGACATTATCATGTCTTTACTACCAGTTTATGTAAGAGGGACCAGAAACTTCACAAGAGGGCTGTCAATGCCGTTGAGCCGGCAATTCCATGGTATTTATGTTGGTCGGAGCAGCCTATTGTGTGGAGCAGAGAGGATCACCCGCCCCGGGTTGATAATCCGAGACACTTGGCTTTGGTAGTGGCACCTCAGGTTGGTGGGTACAAGTTTAGTAAGGTGCTCATGGATGGAGGGAGCAGCATCAACATCCTCTACTATGAGACGTTCCGCCGGATGGGATTGACGGATAAAAATCTTAACAATCCAACACTGTTTTTCACGGTGTGGTACCTGGTAAAACGGCATATCCGGTTGGTAAGATTGAGCTGGAAGTAGCCTTTGGGGATGAGTATGACTCCAGAGCAGAAAAAATAACCTTTGAGGTGGTTAAGATCAAAAGCCCATATCATGCTCTGTTTGGGCGGCCGGCTTATGCCAAGTTCATGGCTCGGCCGTGTTACGTATATTTGCAACTCAAGATGCCGGGTCATAAAGGCACCATTACAGTACATGGGAGCCGGAAGATAGCCTTGGAATGTGAACAAGGTGATGCTGCCTATGCTGAATCTGTTTGCGCAACAGAGGAGTTAAAATTTTACAAGGATCATGTTGACCCGGCAGACATGACGTCATTAAAGAAACCAACGACAAAGCATGAGCCAGAGTTGAAATTCAAATCAGCTGATGACACTAAAATGGTTGACTTTGTACCTGGCGACTCATCCAAACAGTTCATCATCAGCGCAAACTTGGATCCAAAATAAGAAAGCGCGCTCATCGAGTTCATCCGTGAGAACCGGGACATCTTTGCATGGAAACCTTCAGACATGCCGGGTGTCCCGAGGGAACTCGCTGAGCACACTCTTAATATCGATCCAAAGTTCAAACCTGTCAGATAGTTTCTCCGACAGTTCAATGAAGAAAGGCGCAAGGCCATTGGGGAAGAGGTGGCCTGGCTCTTGGCAGCCGGGTTCATTGTGGAGGTCTTTCACCCTGAATGGTTAGCTAACCCGGTGCTTGTACTAAAAAAGAATGGCACCTGGCATATGTGTGTGGATTACACAGATCTAAACAAGGCTTGTCCGGCTGATCCTTTTGCTCTCCCCCGTATTGATCAGATCATTGATGCTACGGCGGGTTGCACACGGTTGAGTTTCTTAGATGCTTATTCCGGTTATCATCAGATTAAGATGGCAGTCAAGGATCAAGAGAAGACAGATTTTATAACTCCTTTTGGAGCTTTCTGCTATGTGTCTATGCCTTCTGGGCTTAAGAGTGCCCAGGCGACTTACCAGCGATGTGTGCAAAATTGTCTTCACAATCAAATGTGGCACAATGTTCATGCTTATGTGGATGATATAGTGGTGAAATCCAGGGAAGAGGAAACCTTGGTCACGGACCTGAAAGAGACTTTTGATAATCTCCAGGTTTGCAAAATGATGCTTAACCCGGCCAAGTGTGTTTTTGGAGTGCCAGCCGGCAAGCTCTTGGATTTTTTGGTGTCTAGCCGAGGTATTGAAGCTAACCCGGAGAAAATCAAGGCAATTACATCCCTAGCCAAACCAACCTGCGTTAATGATGTTCAGCGGCTGGCGGGTCGTGTGGCTGCTTTGAGCCAGTTCATAAGCGGTTAGGGGAAAAGGCTATGCCTCTGTATCAGTGGATGGAGAAAACGGATGTTTTTGTTTGGAGCGATGTTGCCAACGCTGCTTTTGAGGATCTGAAGGCACAGCTGGCTGAGCCGCCGGTCCTGGCTGCTCCAATTGAGAAAGAGCCGCTATTGTTATACGTGGCTGCCAACTCACGGGCTGTTAGTGTGGCTATTGTGGTAGAGCGCAAGGAAGCTGGCAAAGAGCATCCAGTTCAGCGGCCGGTTTATTATGTTAGTGAAGTGCTAATTGAGTCTAATCAACGATATCCACATTGGCAGAAGCTTGTTTATGGGGTGTTCATGGCGGGTCGGAAGCTTAAGCATTACTTTCAGGGACATCCAATCACTGTTGTTAGCTCTGCTCCTTTAGGAGATATTATTCAAAACAGAGAAGCCACAGGACGAGTCGCCAAGTGGGCAATTGAGCTTGGGTCTCATGGGTTGAAGTATGTTCCACGTACTGCAATTAAGTCTCAAGCCCTGGTCGACTTCATCAATGACTGGACATAGATGCAGATGCCAGAAGAAAAGCCAGACAACATGCATTGGACTATTCATTTTGATGGGTCCAGGCAATTGGAAGGCTAGGGGGCTGGAGTCGTGCTAACTTCCCCACGAGGTGACAAATTTTGTTATGTGTTACGGCTGATGTTTCCTTGCACTAACAATGCAGCCGAGTATGAAGCCTTGCTCCATGGTCTTCGAGTGGCAAAAGAGATGAGCTTGAGCCGGGTCAGATGTCTTGGTGACTCAGATCTAGTGGTTCAACGGGTATCTGGCAAGTGGGATTCCAAGGACCCTCTCATGGTGGCTTATCGCCGAGAGGTTGATGTCGTTAAAGGATATTTTAAAGGTTATCAGGTGGAACACATTGACCGTCGAAAGAACGAAGCAGCGGATGCTTTAAGCTGGCTGGGGTCTCAGCGTAAGCCGGTACCACCTAACACCTTTTTGGATGTTTTGCATAACCCCTCTGTCAAGTTGCCCACAGGAGAAGATTTAGCTGTTCCTAACCCGGAGGCGCAGTTGGTAGCGGCTCTTCATGTCATCCCAGATTGGACGGTGCCGTTCTTGGCTTACATGACCCGGGGAGAGTTGCCCGCGGATAAGACCCTGGCTCGACAAATAACCCGGCGATCTAAGTCCATGACAATTTTGGATGGAGAGTTATACCATCGCAGTGTTTCCGGAGTGTTTCAGCGGTGTGTTTCCCCCGAAGAAGGTCAAGAAATCCTTCGTGAGATCCATGAAGGAGATTGTGGTCATCACGTTGGGTCAAAATCTTTAGTGGCCAAGGCGTTTTGTCATGGTTTTTACTGGTTGATGGCTCACGCTGATGCAGAAGATCTGGTCAGTAGATGTGATGGATGTCAAAAATTTGCACGACGAGCACATGTGCCAGCTCAAGAGCTCCGGATCATTCCAATCACTTGGCCGTTTGCGGTCTGGGGGCTTGACATGGTGGGACCTTTCAAAAGATCTAAGGATAAAAAGACACATCTCCTGGTGGCAGTTGATAAATTCACCAAGTGGGTTGAGGCGGAGCCTGTGAGTAAATGTGACGCAGCCACGACGGTTCAGTTCATGAAAAAAGTGATTTTCCGTTTCGGGTTTCCACACAATATTATCACTGATAATGGCACTAATTTGTCCCAAGGAGCTATGGAGGAATTTTGTCAACGAGAACACATCCGGCTTGATGTTTCTTCTGTAGCTCACCCTCAATCCAATGGTCAAGCTGAGAGAGCCAATCAGGAAATTTTGAAAGGGCTCAAACCCCGGCTTATGGTTCCTTTACAACGAACGCCGGGTTGTTGGGTAGAGGAATTACCCTCGGTATTATGGAGTATCAATACTACGCCCAATAGGTCTACGGGTTACACACCTTTCTTCATGGTTTATGGAGCAGAAGCAGTATTGCCTAGTGACATCCGTCATGACTCACCCCGTGTGGCGGCTTATGTTGAAGCTAATAATGAACAAGCCAGACAGGATGCACTTGACTTTTTGGATGAAGAAAGAGACTTAGCAGCGGCCCGGTCAACAATTTATCAACAGGACCCGCGTCGTTATCACAGCCGCCGGGTTAAGTCCAGGGCTTTTCAGGAAGGCGACTTGGTGCTCCGGCTCATCCAGGATCTTTCAGATGCACATAAGTTATCCCCACCTTGGGAAGGACCCTTTGTGGTCAGTAAAAATTTAAACAATGGGTCATACTACCTCATTGACGTTCGAGAGCATGTAGACTCACGTAAGTCAGAAGAGGAGACCCGCCGACCATGGAACATTGCTCAACTTCGGCCATATTACACCTGAGCCACGGGCTCTCATAATGTACATACGTTCACGTTGTATATACTATGATAAGCAATAAAGTAAGGCCATCGGTCTCTTTTCTTTTCACAGACTATACATCTTTATTATTTCTTATTTATAAATGACTATCAAGGAGCTGATCATATTTGAATCAAGTTTAACCTTTTTGGTCCAGCTTATGATCGTATCCGAATCTAGCTGCAAATCTCATGGTCACTTGGGGGCTTCCTGTTCAAACATAGGTCGTATTTGAACCAAAGAGAACATAGTTGTCGTAACCCTCTTGATCGGCTCAAGGCCAAAACTCACTGGGGCTTCTTGATCGTATCCAAATCATAGCTTAACCCCTTTGAGTTCGACTTGGATCGTATTCGAATCAGGGTCGTTAAAAACCTCTCAAGGTCATTTGGGGGCTTCCTGTTCAAACATAGGTCGTATTCGAACCAAAGAGAACATAGTTGTCGGTACCCTCTTGATCGGCGCAATGCCAAAGCCACTGGGGGCTATATGATCGTATTCGAACCTTAGCTTAACCCCTTTGGTCCGGTTTACTGGTCGTATTCGAATCAGAAACCCCCAACCTTTTGAATACAAGATAAAAATTATGCTTGTTATTTATTGCTTGCCTTTTAGTTTGTTGTTGTTTCAATATTACAAATAAATTAGCCTGGTCTTCTTCACCGGCTCAATTATTGGACAACACAGCCGCCCGGGTCATTCAATCCAGCGGGTCAAGGATCAAAAGGTATGGTCAAGGATCAAAAGGTATGAGCTACTAAGGTATAATGATCATTAAGTATTCAAGAAGCATTAGCTTTTCATAAATATTGAGTTATCAACTTCAATCACCCGGCTTATTTAAACCGGCGATCTAAGGATCAAAAGGGATCAGGTATGGTCATTACTTATACACGCTTGCCTGCTACGTTAACTGAAAAAGTTCGAATTTCTATTTGTCTCTATTTTATCGAGGTAAATATATTGGCTCTAAATTAGGTGTTTAAACCCGTTTGGTTCTAAACCACCATGCTAGTCTTTTGTTTGTATTTACAGGAACAAAGTTCAAACATTGCAGAGATAAGCATTAAGTGATGCATAGGCCAACATTAAACATTGGCATCTGAAACACAGGTTCACATATAAGTATTTTATGCACGATGGCACAAGCAAACATGCGGTGTTTTAACAGCTAAGCTATTACAAGGCTTTATAAGCCCATGAAGATGATCATTGTCCCTCCTCGTCGGTTCACCATCTTGAGTCTGCTGGAAGTTGGGTTTTGACAAATCAAAGCTGTTCATGGTGACAAATTCGGCTTCGTCGTCAATCAGGCCGACCGGGTCAACCTCCGGGGCAAATGTATCTTCTCTTACTGGTGGGGTCAAGTCTGTTACTTTATATGAGGGAGGGGCCATCTTCTTATTCTCACTATCAAAACCCGGCTGGTACTTGTCCACATTGGTGTCATCTCCAAGACTAGTCGCCTGAGGCCGAACTTCGCGGACGCAGGCTATGAAGTCATCTTGATCAAAAGGAGACTCGTCCTCCTTCACGGTAGGATAGCCGCTTGCCACGTCTGCTGGGTCTAGGTCTGGCACCCAAGCCTTGGAGCGGCTTAGGGCAGTCAAAGCTCCGGCCCGCGCGCAGGAGCGTTTTACTTCTTGGAACTTGGCAGGAAGGATGGACAGCTTCTTCAGGACGTCACTGAGCCGGTTAGGTCCTTGATTAGCAGGAGAGATGGCAGCCAGAGCCCGTTGTGCGCCGATATACAATTGTTCAACTAAAGTGTATACTGCCTTCAGCTTAATCAACGTGTCTTGGCTCAGATTCTTACTTTGCGGACCTGCATATATTTTTAACAGAGTCAGTTGGCGAATTATACTCCGGTTTGGCAAAAAATATACGAAAGATCAAATCAGGCAGCTTACCAAAGATAGCAACGACCATCTGTGACACCTGACCCTTTAAACCGTTCAGCTCTGTTGAAATTTCTTTCAGAGCTGTTTCGGCTGTGTTAGCCCGTCGGGTCAGAAGTGTTTTCTCGTTTTCCCATGTCTTCTCCTTGGCAGCAAAGTTGGTCTTCAAATTTTCCGTTGCAGAAAGGCTTATTTGCAGTTTGGAGGTGGAAGATTTGATTTCTGACTCCTGACTCGCTAGTCGGGTCTTTGTGTCAGTCTATTGAGAGTTCAATTCAGACAAAGCATTATGTGAAACATTTAGATAAGTCAAGACTTGGTTTCAAATTCAAATATCCAAATTCAAGATTCAAGTCTCAAGTACTTTTGTAACATCCCAAATTTTCAATTTGGAATGTTATACATTAGATCATCATTGCATATCATGTTTTATTGCTTTTCTGTTCCGTAATCCTCGAAATCCTAAGCAACTCAAGGACCCTCGGAGAGAGTTGGGGATTTCCCGGTTTTCATATTTGATTCATTTATCAAATTTTGAAACAAGGATTTTGGTTTTAATTATTTTTCTCTCCGAAAATATTTCATATTAAAATACAAGAGAGGAGATAATATGACTTCTCCAAAATAAATGAAATATTGGAGGAAAATATTAAAATCAAATATTTGTTCTATTTGGATTTTATTGCAATTTTGTTTGCATTAGAAAAATTGCACGTTTTCAAAATTGCATTTTAGGGCCAAGAAAATGTTCATCTCATCCTACATATTTTATTTAGACGGTGAAAATTTATTTTGGCATTTTTAGATTTTTATTTATTTTTCTAGGATTTTTTTTCGGTCGGCGAATTTTTTTTTTTAAGTTCCCGCGCCCGACTGGGCCTAAGGCCCAGCCGAGCCAGGCTGCCGCCGCCGCCTTCCCCGCGCGCGCGCCGCCGCCGCCGACTCGGACGAGGAGTCCGAGCCGGACTCCACCGCCGCCGCCTTGGCCCCTCCTCCAAGCCGCCCTGCCCCGCCCCTTTATATACGCGCCGCCCGAGCCCCCCACCCCCACAGCCACCGCCGCTCGCGCCGCCTAGCCAAGTCGCCGCTGCAGCCGAGCGCCGCCGCCG
>NC_041380.1:64614641-64714585 GCF_002162155.2 Triticum dicoccoides | reverse complement strand
AACGCCGCCGCCGCTCCGCCGCCGCACCTCGCCTCGCCGGACCTCTCGCCGGAGGTAGTCGCCGGACTCCGCCGCCGGTTTTTTTATATAAAACCGTTCGGTTTTTTTAGAAACCCTAGATCTGTTTTTTTCGGATTCGTCGGTTTTTCTCGGTTCTTCTAGTTAGTGGACGTTCGTCTGAACGTTCATTTTAACGAACGGTTCTTCGCTCGTTAGATACAGCTAACGAACGCTCGTTCGTTATTTTGTTCGTCAATTTTCTTCTATCGGATTTATTCCGCGATTTTCTCTGATCGCGATTTCTGATCCGATCTTAGTTTCTGTTTATCTTTTCGCTCGTTAGTCGGAATCAGGCGATTCAAGCGCCTAGAGTTCCATCTCGAAACCCTCTTTCCGTTTAGCTAACTCAAACAAGTTTTCTCTACTGTAAAATTTGACCTAGTTTCAGATTAGTAACCGAAGCTTCTTTCTTTCGCCGTTCGAGTTTCCTTGCTCCGTTTGATTTGATTCTTTTTGCGAACCGGAGTTCTTAATTTGAACTTTCTGGTCAACCTCTTTTATTTGAGTTTTGCTTGTGCATCGTTGCTTGTTACTTATGTATGCTATTGTTTGCTTGCGATAGAACACCCGGAGTGCGAAGCGTGCTACTACGAGTCCCTAGGTTTCGCAGATCGTCAGCAAGGCAAGTAACACTTTGATCATACCCCTTTATCACCTAGTTTTTATGCATTAGTTCCAATCCTCAAACATTGCATGATTAGGATGTCATTAACTTGTGGGTTGGGAAGTAGTTGATGAGGTAGAACCTATTGCCCTGTTACATTCAAACCCTTGGGAGTTACTCTATGTGTTGCTTATATTACTATGCTATGCTATGCTTGTAGACGTGGTTTGGGTTTGAGTGAAATCCATGATAGATGTGAGATTGTTAAATTAATGGTTCAACTTAAGGTGGAAACTTAATCAAACAACTGGGTGGATTGAGGCACCTGGAGTACCCGGTGTTGCCTGTATTTTTTTGGAAATCCCGGAGTACCCGTGAGATCTTCCTATGGACCGCCACCCAGGCTCAAAGGGAACTGAGATGATTCATGCTAGAAACTTCCGTGTGCAGCCACAAGCTATTATGGGCTCTAGCATAGTTGAGTAAGTTACGTGAAGCTCTTGAAGAGGCAGATCCGCAGGTAATGGGATGTAGGTTTGGTATGGTCTGTCCGGAGTAGAGAGTTAATGTCTCTGAAAGACTGTGTCTCGGTCATCCGTTTCTCAAACACCCTGTAGTGCGAGAAATCCAACGGAGGAGATCGAGTCTTGTGGGGAAAAGTGCGCAAACCTCTGTAGAGTGTACAATCTAATCATGGTTAGCCGTGTCCCCGGTTATGGACAATTCTTGAGTATCTAGTACTTGGGTTATCACATGTATCTCATCATGTTTAATTAATATTGTTGGGTTGTTAATCACTTTAATTGGGATTGAGTTGGAGGAACCTTCTCAATGATGTTTTAACTACCATGATAGTAAAATTAAAATCTATTCCTTTGTTGTAGGGAAAAATTGGCTTTTCGCAAAAACTATAAACCATAGAGCTTTCCACCAGCCATATATGCATATAGTGATAGCATTATTTTTGTTCTTGCTCTACTCTGTTATGCTGCCAGCATATTCCATGTGCTGACCCATTTTCGGGCTGCAACGTATTATGTTGCAGACTTTTCAGACGAGGAGTAAGGTTCGTTAGGTCGTTGTCGTGCAGCTCAGCTATGTCGTTGGAGTTGATGGACTCACTTTATCTTCCAAGCCTTCCGCTATTATCGTATTAGATGGCCTTAAGCCATATTATTGTAACAAGTTCTCTCTTGAGACATTCGATGTAATAATTGTGTGATTGCTACTCTGTTATAAACCCTTCGAGTACTGTGTGTGTCAGCATTACCGATCCAGGGATGACACTGAAGCACAGAGACTTGACCATCTGAGGTCGGGTCGCTACAACTTTACGAATAAACCACTTGACACTTGGGGGCTAATGTATGCCAAATCAAATTTTTACGACTCTACAAACATATTTAAAGTCCCAAGTCCCTTACAAAGTAACAACACTTGGCACTTGGGGGCTAATGTACACAGTTCAGCAAGTCTATCAAGGTTAAACCGGAGTGTTAAGTACTTTGAAGACGGTTTTAAATTCTAAAGTACCGATTCATTAATGATCAAAATAAACCGGTCCTTGGGGACTATAGGTGAAGTTTTTGTTCTATCAATATCAGGCAAAGATTCAGAGGTAAAAGTCTCGGCCTATATTTTAAGTCTACAGGTTATTCCGTTTCTCTCATAATCTGAAGACTTGGGGGCTGAAGGAATATTAGTAAACCGGAAACAACGTACCTCATACTTCAACTGAAGCTGCTTGACCATCTCGATCACAGACTCATGACTGGAGTGTACATGACTGAGATAGTCGGATAAGATATCACTAGCATTGAGACGGTCATAGTTAGCAACATCAAAGCGAACCTTCCGCCTCTCCAATGCTTCTTGCTTTGTTGTGCACCGAGCCAGCACCGTTGGGTTCCCCGGCTCAACAAAGTGGCTCCCAGTAATTTGAACATCTTGAGCAGGTGGAGACGGCGGGTTGGTTGAGCTTGACGGTCCAGTTGTAGAAGGATTCATAATGGCTTCGTCAAAAGTCGGCTCAGGAGGGTTTGCCTCATTGTCAATAGGCAGGTTTTCTGGAGCGTTAGCCAATGGAGAAGGCGGCCTAGCCGGTTTAGATGCTAGCACTGGCGGGTCTTCCGCCGGTTTAGCCGCCTTCGTCTTCTTGGATTTAGCCTGACCACTAAGGAAAAATATTGCAGTATTGTCAGCATAAAAGATACAATTGAGCAACCCGGAAGAAAGGAGGATTTCTGATTACCCAGGAGCAGTCTTGAAAGCCGGAAATTGTGTTTGTGATGAGTCGCCTGAAGAACGAGACACCTCCTGAAAGGATAAAAGAAAAGAGTTAAAATAAATACAAGGATCAGGATTCATTAAAATGAGTTAAAGACAGTAATAAGTAAACCTCGTTTGGGCGTTTCCGAGGGGTATGTTGAAGGACGACAGCTGGTTCATCTTCAATCCCAACTTCACAGCGGCTTTCATGTTGCTGCTTTTTCAAATGAAAGTTGGGATCCAAGTGAGCTAAGGGGTTAGAAAACCTTACTTTATGCATCACTCGTCGAACTTTGTGTCTTGGTAAGGGCTCTGAGTTGGAGGAAATGATAGTTACCTCTGCTTCCCCGGCCTGACTGGCCCCAGTGCCATCCTGGTAAGGATCAGTGTCAATAAGATTGTTAAAAAATTGGCCAAGGGAATCAAGGGCTACCTCCGAGTCAGACGTGTCATCAAGTTTCATTAAATCTTCAGCAGTGGTCTTCTTTTTCTTCTTTGTTCTCTGGGTCGATTTCTTGGCGTTCATGGCGGCGAGTTCCGCCTTCTTGGGAGCTTCATGATCATATTTCACTTTCCAAAAGTCAGAGTTAGCCTACAAAGACAAGAGGAAGGATCGGTGATAAACAATACGGCTGGACCAAAATACAAAGGAAAAAAGATCAGAATATCCTTACTTTTGGTACCGGGTTAAGTTTACAGAAGGGATTTAACCCTGCAACCTTCATACTTCGCATTCACCAGAAGGTTTGACATTGAGACAATGTCCTCCTTGGTTAGTTGAACCGGGGTATGACAGAGAGAGTCGTCTGGGTCTCCACCATATTCATACATCAATTTTGAACGACGGCTTAATGGAATAATCCGCCATGAGATCCAGCAGCGGGTTAGATCGACTCCGGTTAAACCGTTCCCCAACAAACCGTTGATTCTTCTGATAGATGGAAGTAGCTTCTTGCGTTCAGCAACGGTAAGTTTATCTGGCAGTGCGAACTTGGAGTCAAGACGATCGGGGCGGTAACCCGGCAGTGGCTTCTCATTGGCGGGTGAGATGTCCTGATAGTAAAACCAAGTTTGGTTCCAGTCCTTTGGGTGACTTGGTAAAACTATGAGAGGGAAGACAGCACCCTGCCGGCGCTGAATTGAGATGCCTCCAAGCTCTAAGCTAAGGCCGTTGGTGCACTCGTTCTGCCAGTTCAGATAGAAGTATTCTCTAAATAGCTCCACAGTCGGCTCTTGCTGAAGATATACCTCGCAGAGCACTTGGAAGTTACAAATATTGGATATGGAATTGGGCCCAATATCCTGAGGATGGAGTTTGAAAAAGTGAAGAACTTCTCTGAAAAACATTGAACCGGGCGGTGAGAAGCCACGGTTCATGTGGTCAGTAAAGACGATCACTTTGCCGTCTTTCGGATTGGGTCGTTCTTCTTCCGAGTCAGGAGCATGGTAATACATGATGCTTTTTGAGGGCAAAAACCCAATGAGGAAGAACTCTTTTAAACGATCCTCAGTTATGGTTGAGGGGACCCAATTACAGATGGTGGGTGTCTTTGACGGCATGATGTGCAAGGAACTGAAAAAAGAAATAACAACATGCCGGTTCAGTTTACGGTCAGGATAACAGTTAAAGGCCGAAGATGTAAAACAAGTAATGGCGGCTTAACTAAGGGCTAATGACATATAAGGAAAAGAAAGTCGGAACGGTAAGCCGCCATGACTACAGATTTTTTCAGAAAGCAGATTTAGCTAAGTATTTGCATAAACAAGTTTTACCAAGCTGTCATTATTATTTTGGATCAAATGGGCGTTCTGAAAAGAAAAATATTCTAGACCTAAAAATCTAGTACAGATGGGTTTGTCAGCTATAACGAAGCAATTATACAGGAAAAAGGGATTTACTGCTATCAAAAATGGACGCAGAACAACTACCGCGCGAGTTATATATCCTCTTTGGATCAAGAGAGGCTGCGGAGGAAGAACTACCAAAAAGATTCATGAAGAATAGTGAAGAACACCGATGAACTCGCAAGCCCTAATGCAGATCTAAAAAGTTTGAGAAGATAAGACTTACGGATGCGGATTCGCTGCGGAGGGTCGTCGCCGTCTATCTGGACAGTTCAGGGTGATGCAGCGGCCAAGCTCGAGGACGACGATGAGCGTTATGGCAGCGGCGGAGCTTGAGTAGTAGCAGAGATTGCGAGAGGAAGAAGATGAAGAAGATGGGAGAATGAGAAAAATTGGTCGTGTGCCTATTTATAAGGGCAGATGCGAACAGACGGGCGCAAAAATCAAGGGAGAACCAAATAATGGTTATCCAGTTATATAGACGCCTCGATTCTCAGGAAGCATTAAAGATAAAAGGTCCGTTGGAAGATGACGTCATGAAAGTTTTTTGTGTTTTCAAAATATGACGTCACGGCGGGTTACAGAGCTTTTCAGACAGAGGATGGATTTCATCTAAGTATTGAAGATTGACAAAGAACAAAGTTCAAAGTCAACCTGGGGCCTAATGTTGGAAATATTACTACCAGTATGACCCGCCCAGGAGGGGCTGGGTCAACCCTAATGGCGGGTTACATAAGAAGCCCAATATACGTTCAACATGATAGTTCATTAAACATATAGAAGGCCCAAAGGCCTGGGGCCAGCTTAAAGCCCGATATTGTAAACCGCCATATGTAAGGAAAGACTTGTAAAGAAAAGCATGTAAAGGAAGTCACCGAGCCAGACAGGGTTATGAGCCGGCCGGGACTCTGTAGGCCACCAGGCGTCAACCCATGTATATAAGGGGACGACCCGGTGGCGGCTTAGGTTAGGAAACAACCAAATCGATAACCAAGCCGGCGGTTTGAGCCCCTTGGAGATCGAAACTTCAGCAATACCAATCCCAACTAGATGTAGGCTTTTACCTTCATCGTAAGGGACGAACTAGTATAAAAACTCTCTCGTGTGTCCCTCGTCCCGATTAACCCCTTTAAGCTTCCTAGTGCGATGGCCCTACGACTAAGTCCTTGCTCTAGGACATCTGCCATGTCAACTCCACGACAACTTACGTTCAAGCATAACACGAGACCGTGTTCTCTTCCTGGACTCCGCCGAAAAGAGACCATCACGGCTACACACGATGTTGATCCATTTTAATTAAGTTAAGTTTCAGGTTTTCTACAACCGAACATTAACAAGTTCCCATCTGCCCATAACCGCGGGCACGGCTTTCGAAGTTCAAAACCCTGCAGGGGTGTCCCAACTTAGCCCATCACAAGCTCTTGCGGTAAACGAAGGATATTCCTTCTCCCAGGACGGCCTAATCAGACTCGGAATCCCGGTTACAAGACATCTCGATAATGGTAAAACAAGACCAGCAAAGCCGCCCGATGTGCCGACAAATCCTGATAGGAGTCGCACGTATCTCGTTCTTAGGGCACACCGGATAGGTCAAGCTACGAGTAAATCCAACCCTCGAGTTTCCCCGACGTGGCCCCGTAGGCTGCCCATTTCGGACCAACACTCAGAGGAGCACTGGCCCGGGGGGGTTTAAAATAAAAATGACCCTTGAGTCCGCAGAACCCAAGGGAAAAAGGCTATGTGGCAAATGGTAAAACCAAGGTTGGACCTTGCTGGAGGAGTTTTATTCAAGGCGAACTGTCAAGGGGTTCCCATTATAACCCAACCGTGTAAGGAACGCAAAATCAAGGAACATAACACTGGTATGACGGAAACTAGGGCGGCAAGAGTGGAACAAAACACCAGGCATAAGGCCGATCCTTCCACCCTTTACCAAGTATATAGGTGCATTAAAGTAAACAAGATATAATAATGATATCCCAACAATAATCATGTTCCAACAAGTAACAAACTCCAATCTTCACTTGCAACTAGCAAGGCTATAAGAGGGGTTGAGCAAAGGGGTAACATAGCCAAACAACGGTTTGCTAGGACAAGGTGGGTTAGAGATTTGACATGGCAATATGGAAGGCATGATAAAACATGTGGTAGGTATCGCGACATAGGCATAGCAATAGAGCGAGCAACTAGCAAGCAAAGATAGAAGTGATATCGAGGGTATGGTCATCTTGCCTGCAAAGTTCTCCGAGTTGACATAAGCTTGATCCTCGTAAGCGTACTCAACGGGTTCCTCGATCATGTACTCATCTCCCGGCTCTACCCAAAGCAAGAACACAAGCAAAGGGAACCACAATCAACCATGGTGCAATGCACAAGTAACATGATGCAAAACATGGCATGATATGCGGAAAGTAATATGCAATGCATATGCGTGCTCCAGAAGGAAAAGATTGAACCAGGCCTCAACTTGTCAAACCAAGGGCGACACTGGAAAGATGAGTTGATTTCGGTCGAAATCGATATAAAGATCACCGGAATCGGATGCACGGTTTGCAAATGGCAAGCAAAACAATAATGGCACAAAGCTGCGATTAACAGCATGATGCCATCTAAATGCATCAAGAAAAATAAGCTACTGCACTCTAACATAGCAACAAAGCACATGGCAGTGATCCACTCAAGATGCTTGACAAAAGATGAACACTGAGCTACGGCTAAATCACACAATAGCAGGTTTAAACAAGCATGGCAAAAGTACAAAAGATATCAGGTTCACAGCCTTAGTGAAAAAAACATGTCAGGATTTAAAATCAGGAAGCAATATTTAGAGCAAGATAACAACATGCTACAGGAACATATCATGGCAAAGCAAGGCATGGCATGAAACTAATCAAAGCATATAACAAAAGTCCCTTACTGACCATAAGCCAAAAGGGATCAGAAAATACAATGGCAACCATGTAAACATAGCAAGTTTCGTTAACAGGTTCAGACTTAGCAGAAAACTGGACATGGCAAAAACAAATTTACGTAGGCATGTTTGCGAGCTCGATGCACTCACCACAAGGCATTGCATGACAAACTAAGCATACACCCAGCAAGAGGACATGATCAAGCAGCTAACCAAGACAAGAACCAACTCATAGCATGCATGGAACAACTACAACAACCTCGGCAAAATTGATTAACACGTAAACAATCTGGCAGGAATATTTTATAGCAAAAGTAGAGCAAGATTTAGTCATGCTAGGGTACTCCATAATTGCAAACAAAGACATGGATGGATAGAGCACAACAATATCTCAAAATCATTCTTACTGAACATGCCCAAAAGAGACATGGATCACTCTATAGCAACAAGAATACATGGCATAAAAATATCATCAGGGAAATGACTTAGAAGAATTCTAAGTCTCTGAAATCAGCAACATCACGAGAGCTACTTTGCATGCTTGTGCTAGTCACCACATTGATCACAAAAAATACATGGCATACACCCCTGTAAAGATGGCATGGCATAGCCCAAAACACATGTATGGCTCAAGTTCATAGGAGGCACACATTAAACATGCCAAAAATGACAAATGTCCATAATCTGGTAAGAAACAGAAACTAACATTACATAACACTCTTTCAACAGCATTTAGGGCATCAAGATGAACTCAAACAAGCATGGTGCAATGGAATGAAATGAAGAGGACCTCGAGACGAACAATTTGATATATCACATGCGCAAAACGGAGCTACGGATGATGAGATATGATGCGATGAACAATGTTAAAAATATGGAAAACTGGGGACTTAGAGAAACACAAAAGTCAACCCTAATCCTCTCAGATCCAGATCTGAGGCATGGATTTCGATGATCGCCGGAAAACGCTGCACCGGCCGGAGCTCGACAAAGACGGCGGCCGGAGGCTCGCCGGAGTCGAGGGAGCCGATGGCCGGACTTGGGGGCGCCGGATCCGATCGGAGTCGGAGAGGACGAGGCGGCGAGGTGGCCGGCGTCGGGCGGTGGCGGCGGCTGGCATGGCGGTGAAGAGGCGCGGCGGCCGGCGAGCGGTGCGGCGGAAGCGACGGGCGGCATGGGGAGATGCCGGCGGAGTCGGGTGGCGGCGGATCCCGCGGGGATCGGGCGGCAGCGACTTGGGCCTCGGGGGCCCGCCTCGGGCCTAGCGGGCCGGCAGCGAAGTGGGAGTAGGCGCGCCACGTGGCGACAGGCAATTGGTCCGGGTGGCGGTGCGGGTGCGTCCGGCGCCGGGCGGACGTGTCCGGCGTGTGGAGGAAGGGGATACTAGGGTTTGATCCGGGATTTTTGGGGGGAGGCACCTATTTATACCTAGAAGAAGGTAGGAGTGTCCAAATGAGGTGCGGTTTTCGGCCACACGATCGTGATCGAACGACCGAGAGGATGGAGGGGGTTTAGCTGGGTTTTGGGCCACTTTGGAGAGATGTTGGGCTGCAACACACACGAGGCCTTTACGGTTCCTCGGTTAACCGTTGGAGTATCAAACGAATTCCAAATGGCACAAAACTTGACAGGCGGTCTACCGGTAGTATACCAAGGCCGCTTGGCAAGTCTCGGTCCAATCCAAGAATGTTTAACACCCGCACACGAAAAGAGGTAAAAGGAGACGCCGGAGGACATAGGAATGCCGGAATGCAAAACGGACAATGGGGAAAATGCTCTGATGCATGAGACGAACAGATATGCAAATTTGATGCACATGATGACATGATATGAGATGCATGACATGGACAAAAACAACACGAAGGCAAAAACCCAACCACGAGGGAATAACATAATTTAGTGCCGAAAATGGCAAGAGTTGGAATACAAATATGGCAAGTTACATACGGGGCGTTACAATAAGGGTATGTGATGGGTACTTGGTATATTGACTTTTGTGTAGACCTCCCCGGCAACAGCGCCAGAAATCCTTCTTACTACCTCTTAAGCACTGCGTTGGTTTTCCCCGAAGAGGAAGGAATGATGCAGCAAAGTAGCGTAAGTATTTCCCTCGGTTTTTGAGAACCAAGGTATCAATCTAGTAGGAGGCTACGCGCGAGTCCCTCGCACCTGCACAAAACAAATAAATCCTCGCAACCAACGCGATAAGGGGTTGTCAATCCCTACACGGCCACTTACAAGAGTGAGATCTGATAGATATGATAAGATAATATTTTTGGTATTTTTATGATAAAGATGCAAAGTAAAATAAAAGCAAAGTAAAAAAGCAAAGGAAATAACTAAGTATTAGGAGATTAATATGATGAAGATAGACCCGGGGGCCATAGGTTTCACTAGTGGCTTCTCTCGAGAGCATAAGTATTCTACGGTGGGTGAACAAATTACTGTTGAGCAATTGACAGAATTGAGCATAGTTATGAGAATATCTAGGTATGATCATGTATATAGGCATCACGTCCGAGAAAAGTAGACCGACTCCTGCCTGCATCTACTTCTATTACTCCACTCATCGACCGCTATCCGGCATGCATCTAGAGTATTAAGTTAATGAAAACAGAGTAACACCTTAAGCATGATGACATGATGTAGAGGGATAAACTCATGCAATATGATGAAAACCCCATCTTGTTATCCTCGATGGCAACAATACAATACGTGCCTTGCTGCCCCTACTGTCACTAGGAAAGGAGACCGCAAGATTGAACCCAAAGCTAAGCACTTCTCCCATTGCAAGAAAGATCAATCTAGTAGGCCAAACCAAACTGGTAATTCGAAGAGACTTGCAAAGATAACCAATCATATATAAAAGAATTCAGAGAAGATTCAAATATAGTTCATAGATAGACTTGGTCATAAACCCACAATTCATCGGTCTCAATAAACACACCGCAAAAAGAAGATTACATCGAATAGATCTCCACAAGAGAGGGGGAGAACATTGTATTGAGATCCAAAAAGAGAGAATAAGCCATCTAGCTAATAACTATGGACCCGTAGGTCTGAGGTAAACAACTCACACTTCATCGGAGGGGCTATGGTGTTGATGTAGAAGCCCTCCGTAATTGATGCACCCTCCGACGGAGCTCTGGAACAGGCTCCAAGATGGGATCTCGTGGATACAGAAAGTTGCGGTGGTGGAATTAGGGTTTTGGCTCCGTATCTGATCGTTTGGGGGTACGTAGGTATATATAGGAGGAAGGACTACGTCGGTGGAGCAACAGGGGGCCCACGAGGGTGGAGGGCGCGCCTGGGGGGGGGTAGGCGCGCCCCCTACCTCGTGGCCTCCTCTTTTGTGTCTTGATGTAGGGTCCAAGTCTCCTGGGTCTTGTTCGTTGAGAAAATCACGTTCCCGAAGGTTTCATTCCGTTTGGACTCCGTTTGATATTCCTTTTCTTCGAAACCCTAAAACAGGCAAAAAACAGCAATTCTGGGCTGGGCCTCCGGTTAATAGGTTAGTCCCAAAAATAATATAAAAGTGGATAATAAAGCCCAATAATGTCCAAAATATTAGATAATATAGCATGGAGCAATCAAAAATTGTAGATACGTTGGAGACGTATCACCAACTCATCAATCTTAAGCAATTTTTCTTCAATCAAAGCATTGAAATTCTTTTGCGAGGTAATAAATTCTTTAATATTAGTTTCAAAATCAGAGGGCATCTTATTAAAATTTCCATATGAATTGTTGTAGGAATTACCATAATTATTAGAGGAATTACTAGGATACGGCCTGGGATTAAAGTTTCCTCTATACGCGTTGTTACCAAAATTATTCCTACCAAAAAAATCCACATCCATAGATTCATTATTATTCTCAATCAAAGTAGACAAAGGCATATCATTAGGGTCAGAAGAAACACTTTTATTAGCAAATAATTTCATAAGTTCATCCATATTTCCAGTCAAAACGTTAATTTCTTCTATCGAATGCACTTTTTTATTAGTAGATCTTTTAGTGTGCCATTGAGAATAATTAACCATAATATTATCTAGGAGTTTAGTAGCTTCTCCTAAAGTGATCGCCATAAAAGTGCCTCCCGCGGCCGAATCTAAAAGGTTTCTAGAAGCAAAATTCAATCCAGCATAAAATTTTTGTATAATCATCCACAAATTCAAACCATGCGTAGGGCAATTACGTATCATTAATTTCATCCTCTCCCAAGCATGTGCAACATGTTCATGATCAAGTTGCTTAAAATTCATAATATTGTTCCTAAGAGAGATGATCTTAGCGGGAGGAAAATACTTAGAGATAAAAGCATCTTTGCACTTATTCCACGAATCAATACTATTTTTGGGCAAAGACGAAAACCAAGCTTTAGCACGATCTCTAAGCGAAAAAGGAAATAGCTTCAATTTAATAATATCATTGTCCACATCTTTCTTCTTTTGCATATCACACAAATCAAATAAGCTATTTAGATGGGTAGTGGCATCTTCACTAGGAAGGTCGGCGAATTGATCTTTCATGACAAGATTCAATAAAGCTGTATTGATTTCACAAGATTCAGTATAGGTGAGAGGAGCAATTGGAGTGATAAGAAAATCATTGTTTTTGGTATTGGTAAATTCACACAATTTAGTATTATCTTGAGCCATCGTGACAAGCAAGCAATCCAACACACAAGCAAACGAGAGACGGGCAAAAAGAGGCAAACGGAGAAAGAGAGGGAGGATGGAGAGAGAGAGCGAATAAAACGGCAAGGGTGAAGTGGGGGAGAGGAAAACAAGAGGCAAATGGAAAATAATGTAATGCGGGAGATAAGGTTTTGTGATGGGTACTTGGTACATTGACTTTTACGAAGACCTCCCCGGCAACGGTGCCAGAAATCCTTCTTGCTACCTCTCGAGTACTTGCGTTGGTTTTCCCTTGAAGAGGAAAGGGTGATGCAGCAAAGTAGCGTAAGTATTTCCCTCAGTTTTTGAGAACCAAGTTATCAATCCAGTAGGAGGCCACGCACGAGTCCCTCGCACCTACACAAACAAATAAATCCTCGCAACCAACGCGATAAGGGGTTGTCAATCCCTACATGGTCACTTACAAGAGTGAGATCTGATAGATATGATAAGATAATATTTTTGGTATTTTTATGATAAAGAGAAATAAAATATGCAAGTAAAATAAAAGGCAAAGGAAATAACTAAGTATTGGAAGATTAATATGATGGAAGATAGACCCGGGAGCCATAGGTTTCACTAGTGGCTTCTCTCAAGAGCATAAGTATTCATGGTGGGTAAACAAATTACTGTTGAGCAATTGACAGAATTGAGCATAGTTACGAGAATATCTAGGTATGATCATGTATATAGGCATCACGTCTGACACAAGTAGACCAACTCCTGCCTGCATCTACTACTATTACTCCACACATCGACCGCTATCCAACATGCATATAGAGTATTAAGTTCATAAGAACAGAGTAACACTTTAAGCAAGATGACATGATGTAGAGGGATAAACTCATGCAATATGAAATAAACCCCATCTTGTTATCCTCGATGGCAACAATACAATGCGTGCCTTGCTGCCCCTACTGTCACTGGGAAAGGACACCGCAAGATTGAACCAAAGCTAAGCACTTCTCCCATTGCAAGAAAGATCAATCTAGTAGGCCAAACCAAACTGATAATTCAAAGAGACTTGCACAGATAACCAATCATACATAAAAGAATTCAGAGACGATTCAAATATTGTTCATAGATAAACTTGATCATAAACCCACAATTCATCGATCTCAACAAACACACCGCAAAAGAAGATTACATCGAATAGATCTCCACAAGAGAGGGGGAGAACTTTGTATTGAGATCCAAAAAGAGAGAATAAGCCATCTAGCTAATAACTATGGACCCGTAGGTCTTAGGTAAACTACTCACACTTCACCGGAGAGGCTATGGTGTTGATGTAGAAGCCCTCCGTGATCGATGCCCCCTCCGGCGGAGCTCCGGAAAAGGCCCCAAGATGGGATCTCGTGGATACAAAAAGTTACGGCAGTGGAATTAGGGTTTTGGCTCCGTATCTGGTAGTTTGGGGGTACATAGGTATATATAGGAGGAAGGAGTATGTCGGTGGAGCAACAGGGGGCCCACGAGGGTGGAGAGCGCGCCTAGGGGGGAAGCGCGCCCCTACCTCGTGCCCTCCTCGTTGATTGCTTGACGTAGGGTCCAAGTCCTCTGGATCATGTTCGTTCCGAAAATCACGTTCCCAAAGGATTCATTCCGTTTGGACTCCGTTGATATTCTTTTTCTGTGAAACCCTAGAATAGGCAATAAAACAGCAATTCTGGGTTGGGCCTTCGGTTAATAGGTTAGTCCCAAAAATAATATAAAAGTGTATAGTAAAGCCCAATAATGTCCAAAACAGAATATAATATAGCATGGAACAATCAAAAATAATAGATACGTTGGAGACGTATCAGGAGTGGCAAGAGCCTAAGCTTGGGGGTGCCCCGGAAGGCATCCCCTCTGTCGTCTTCGTTCATTGGTAACTTTACTTGGAGCTATATTTTTATTCGCCACATGATATGTGTTTTGCTTGGAGCGTCTTGTATGATTTGAGTCTTTGCTTTTTAGTTTACCACAATCATCCTTTCTGTACACACCTTTTGGGAGAGACACACATGAATTGGAATTTATTAGAATACTCTATGTGCTTCACTTATATCTTTTGAGTTGGATAATTTTTGCTCTAGTGCTTCGCTTATATCTTTTAGAGCACGACGGTGGTTCTATTTTATAGAAATAATTGATCTCTCATGCTTCACTTATATCATTTTGAGAGTCCTTTAGAACAACATGGTAATTTACTTTGGTTATAAATTTTAAATGCTAAGAGAATTTGGATGCTTCATAGATGGTTTTGAGATATGAAGGTGGTAATATTAGAGGTGTGCTAGTTGAGTAATTGTGAAATTGATGAATACTTGTGTTGAAGTTAGCAAGTCCCATAGCATGCACATGTGGTAAATGTTATGTGACAAATTTGAAGCATGGGGTGTTATTTTATTGCTTTCCTTATGAGTGGCGGTCGGGGACGAGCGATGGTCTTTTCCTACCAATCTATCCCCCTAGGAGCATGCGCGTAGTGCTTGGTTTTGATGACTTGTAGATTTTTGCAATAAGTATGTGAGTTCTTTATGACTAATGTTGAGTCCATGGATTATACGCACTCTCACCCTTCCATCATTGCTAGCCTCTTCGGTACCGTGCATTGCCCTTTCTCACCTTGAGAGTTGGTGCAAACTTCGCCGTGCATCCAAACCCCGTGATATGATACGCTCTATCACACATAAGCCTCCTTATATCTTCCTCAAAACAGCCACCATACCTACCTATTATGGCATTTCCATAGCCATTCCGAGATATATTGCCATTCAACTTTCCACCATTCCATTTATTATGACACGCATCATCATTGTCATATTGCTTTGCGTGATCATGTAGTTGACATCGTATTTGTGGCAAGGCCACCATGCAAAAAAATTCATACATGTCACCCTTGATTCATCGCAATCCCGGTACACCACCAGAGGCATTCACATAGAGTCATATTTTGTTCTGAGTATCGAGTTGTAATTCTTGAGTTGTAAGAAAATAAAAGTGTGATGATCATCATTAGAGCATTGTCCCATGTGAGGAAAGGATGATGGAGACTATGATTACCCCACAAGTCGGGATGAGACTCCGGACGAAAAAGAAAGAAAGAAAAGAGGCCAAAAAAGGCCCAAATAAAAAAAGAGAAAAAAATAATGAGAGAAAAAGATAGAAGGGACAATGTTACTATCCTTTTTCCACACTTGTGCTTCAAAGTAGCACCATGATCTTCATGATAGAGAGTCTCTTCTTTTGTCACTTTCATATACTAGTGGGAATTTTTCATTATAGAACTTGGCTTGTATATTCCAATGATGGGCTTCCTCAAATGCATAGGTCTTCGTGAGCAAGCGAGTTGGATGCACACCCACTTAGTTTATTTGATGAGCTTTCATACATTTTTAGCTCTGGTGCATCCGTTGCATGGCAATCCCTACTCCTTGCATTGACATCAATCTGTGGGCATCTCCATAGCCCATTGATTAGTCGTGTCAACGTGAGACTTTCTCCCTTTTTGTCTTCTCACACAACCTCAATCATCATATTCTATTCCACCCATAGTGATATGTCCATCGCTCGCGCTCATATATTGCGTAAAAGTTGAAAGAGTTTGAAAAGGCTAAGTATGAAACAATTGCTTGGCTTGTCATCGGGGTTGTGCATGATGAGAGCATTTTGTGTGACAAAAATGAAGCATGGCCAAACTATATGACTTTGTAGGGATAAGTTTTCTTTGGCTATGGTATTTTGATAAGACATAATTGCTTGATTAGCATACTTGGAGTATTACTATTTTTATGTCAACAATAAACTTTTATCTTGAATCTTTCGGATCTGAAAATTCATGCCACAATAGAGAAAAATATATTGAAGAATATTTTAGAAAGCATTCCACATCAAAAATTCTGTTTTTTTTATCATTTACCTACTCGAGGACAAGCAGCAATTAAGCTTGGGGATGCTGATACGTCTCCAATGTATCTATAATTTTTTATTGTTCCATGCTATTATATTATCTGTTTTGGATGTTCATGGGCTTTATTTTACACTTCTATATTATTTTTGGGACTAACCTATTAACCGGAGGCCCAGCTCAAATTGTTGTTTTTTTGCCTATTTCAGTGTTGCACAGAAAAGGAATATCAAACAGAGTCCAAACGGAATGAAACCTTCGGGAGCATGGAACAAACGTGATCTAGAGGACTTGGAGTGGACGTCAAGCAATCAGTGAGACGGACACAAGGCAGGGGCGCGCCTACCCCCTGGGTGCGCCCTCCCCCTCATGGGCCCCTCGTGGCTCAACCGACCTACTTCTTCCTCCTATATATGTTCACATACCCCGAAAACATCCAGGAGCACCACGAAACCCTATTTCCACTGCCGAAACCCTATTTCCCCCTCATGGCCCCTCGTGTGAGTAGTTTACTTCAGACCTTCGGGTCCATAGCTAGTAGCTAGATGGCTTCTTCTCTCTCTTTGGATCTTAATACAAAGTTCTCCTCGATCTTATTGGAGATCTATTCGATGTAACTCTTTTTGCGCTGTGTTTGTCGAGATCATTGTGGGTTTATGATCAAGTCTATCTATGAACAATATTTTAATCTTCTCTAAATTCTTTTATGTATGATTGGTTATCTTTGCAAGTCTCTCGAATTATCAATTTGGTTTGGCCTACTAGATTGATCTTTCTTGCAATGGGAGAAGTGCTTAGCTTTGGGTTCAATCTTGCGGTGCTCGATCCCAGTGACAGAAAGGGAAATGACACGTATTGTATTGTTGCCATCGAGGATAAAAAGATGGGGTTTATATCATATTGCATGAGTTTATCCCTCTACATCATGTCATCTTGCTTAAAGCGTTACTCTGTTCTTATGAACTTAATACTCTAGATGCATGCTGGATAGCGGTTGATGTGTGGAGTAATAGTAGTAGATGCAGGCAGGAGTCGGTCTACTTGTCACGGACGTGATGCCTATATACATGATCATACCTAGATATTCTCATAATTATTTGCTTTTCTATCAATTGCTCGACAGTAATTTGTTCACCCACCGTAATACTTATGCTATGTTGAGAGAACCCACTAGTGAAACCTATGGCCCCCGGGTCTATTCTCCATCATACAAGTTTCCAATCTATTTTATTTTGCAATCTGTACTTTCAATCTATATCATAAAAATACCAAAAATATTTATCTTATTATCATTATCTCTATCAGATCTCACTCTTGCAAGTGGCCGTGAAGGGATTGACAACCCCTTTATCGCATTGGTTGCGAGGTTCTTATTTGTTTGTGTAGGTACGAGGTGACTTGCGCGTGGTCTCCTACTGGATTGATACCTTGGTTCTCAAAAACTGAGGGAAATACTTATGCTGCTTTGCTGCATCACCCTTTCCTCTTCAAGGGAAAACCAACGCATGCTCAAGAGGTAGCAGTATCCTATGAAGAAACATTTCTCCTATTTGGGTTCGAGCATATCAGGTTGAAGCTTCTTCACATAAGCATCGCAGCCCCAAACTATAAAAGACGACAACTTGGGTGTCTTGCCAAACCACAGTTCATGAGGTGTCGTCTCAATGGATTTAGATGGTGCCCTATTTAACGTGAATGCAGCCATCTCTAAAGCATAACCCCAAAACGGTAGCAGTAAATCAGTAAGAGACATCATAGATCGCACCATATCTAGTAAAGTACGATTACGACGTTCGGACACACCATTACTGTCGTGGAATTGTCATGACAGATGTCCTAGCAAAAGGACTTAGTCGTAGGGCCATCGCAACTAGGAAGCTTAAAGGGGTTAATCGGGACAAAGGACACGAGAGATTTTATACTAGTTCGGCCCCTTACGATGAAGGTAAAAGCCTACGTCTAGTTGTGTTGATATTGCTGGGGTTTCGATCACCAAGAGGCTAGTTCGCCGGCTTGGTTATCGATCTCTTGTTTCTTGCCCTAAGCCACCACCGGGTCGTCCCCTTATATACACGGGTTGACGCCTGGTGGCCTACAGAGTCCCGGCCGACTCATAAAGCGTGTCCGGCTCGGTGACTTCTTTTACATGCTTTTCCTTACAAGTCTTTCCTTACATACGGCGGTTTACAATATTGGGCCTTTAGCCGCCTCTAGGCCTTATGCCTTTTATAAGCTTTAATAAACTATCGCCTAGAATGTTCACTGGGCTTCCTCTGTGACCCGCCATTGGGGCTGACCCGGCCCCTCCTGGGCGGGTCATAACTGATAGCTATATCCCCAACATTAGGCCCTAGGTTGACTTAGAACTTTGTTCTTTGTCAATCTTCAACACTTAAACAAAAATCCATCTTCTATCCTCGCAGAAGGTTTTGTAACCCGCCATGACGTCATCTCTGGGAAACACAAAAAACTTTTATGACGTCATCTCTCAACGGATCTTCATCGTTAATGCCTTCCGAGAATCGAGGCGTCCGTTTAGTTGGATAACCATTATTCGGGTCTTCCTCGATTTTTGTGCCCGCCTGTTCTCTTATCCCCTTATAAATAGGCACGCCCCGGTCTTTCTCATTATCCTCTCTTCTTCGTCTTCCTCCTCTAGCAACCTCCTCTGCTGCTCGAGCTCCGTCGCTGTCAGAGAGCACCTCACCTCCGCCGACCTTGGCCGCTGCATCGACCGGATTTTAATCCAGAAAACGGCGGCGACCTTCCGCGGAAGATCTGTGGCTGTAAGCATTTCCCTTCTTGCTCCTCAGATCTGCATTAGGGATTTCTAGGTTTCTGCATGTTCTTCGCAGTTCATCGCAGTTTCTCCGTAGTTCTTCAACTGCAGCCCCTTCTTGATCCCAAAAGAGATATATGCTAGTACGGTAGTTGTTTTTGCGCCTGCTCTTGATACTGATAGATCCCTTTTCCCAGTATAAAGGCCTCATTAGGACTCACAAACTCATCTGTGCAAAAAATTTAGGTCTAGATTTTTTTTCATTTTGAATAGCCATTTGATCTGGAATAATATCAAGCAATTAGGAAACTTGTTTGTCTCAACACTTAACCGAATCTGCTTTCTCAAATATCCGTAGTCATGGTGGCTTATTGAGCCGGCTTACTTTTCTTTATATGACATTAGCCCTTACTTAAGCCGCCATTACTCCCCTGTGCCATTATCATTGAATTGAACCGGCATGTTGCTTTCTTTTTAGTTCGTCTTTTGAACATCATGTCGTCCAAAGCACCGACTGTCTGCAACTGGGTCCCTTTGACAGTAACTGAGGACAATCTGAAGGAATTCTTTTCCATAGGTTTTTTGCCAGGGAAGAATGTTATGTCTTACCGTGCACCTGACCCGGACGAGGAATGACCCAACCCAAAAGATGGTGAAGTTATTGTCTTTTCTGACCACATGAACCGTGGTTTTTCCCCACCCGGCTCAAAGTTCTTCAGAGATGTCGTCCATTTTTTTCAAACTGCACCCTCAAGATATCGGGCCCAATTCCATATCCAATAACTGCAACTTCCAAGTGCTCTGTGAAGTGTACCTTCAAGAAGAACCAACTGTGGAACTCTTTAGAAAGTATTTTTATCTGAACCGGCAGAACGAGTGCACCAATGGCCCTAGCTTGGAACTTGGAGGCATCTCAATTCAGCGTCAACAGGGCATCGTCTTCCCCCTAATAGTCTTGCCAAGTCATCCCAAGGACTGGAATCAGACCCGGTTCTATTGTCAAGACACTTGACCAACAAATGAGAAGCCCCTGTCGGGTTATCGCGCGGAGCGTCTTGACTCCAAGTTTGCACTCCCTGACAAACTCACTGCCACCGAACGCAAGAAACTGATCCCATCCATTAAAAGAATAAACGCTTTACTGGGGAATAGTTTAACCGGAGTTGACTTGACCCGTTGCTGGGTTGCATGGTGGGTCATCCCTCTAAGCCGCCTCTCGAAATTGATGTATGAATATGGTGGAGGCCCAGGCGACTCTCTTCATCACAGCTCCGTTCAATTAACCAACGAAGATATTGTTTCAATGTCAACCCTTCTGGTAAACGGAAAATATGAAGACTGCAGTAAAGTCGGGTTAAACCCCTTCTGCAAACTTAACCCGGCGCCAGAGGTAAAGAACCTCTGATCTCTTTCTCTTTTGTATTTTTCTCGGCCATTTTAAATACATGCATGACCTTTCATCTTGTTTATTTGTTTATAGGCCAAATCTGATTTCTGGAAAGCCAAGTATGACCACGAAGCCACCAAGAAAGCTAGAGTCGCCGCCATAACCGCCAAGAATACGACCCGGAGATCTAAAAAGAAGAAGAAGAGCACCGCTGAAGACCTGCTAAAGCTTGACGATGATACTTCTGAGTCGGGGGTAGCCCTTGACTCCCTTGGCCAGCTTTTTAATGATTTTATTAACACTGATTATTGCCAGGACGACACAGGGGCCAGTCAGGCCGTGGAAGAAGAGGTAACTATTTCCTCCGACTCAGCCCGTTTGCTAAGACAGAAACTTCGAGTCATAACTTGGAAAGTAAGGTTTTCACACCCTTTGGCTTATCTGGACCCTCATTTTCTTTTGAAAAAATAGCAACATGAGAGCCGCCGTCAGGCCCGGAACGACGATGAACCGCCTGTTGTTCTTCAACAAACTCCTCAAAAGCGCCAGAATGAGGTTTATTTCTTCGCCTTTTACTTTCCATTAATGGATCTTCTCCCTTGCATTACTAACTTTATTTTATCTTTGCAGGAGGTGTCTCGCTCTTCTGGCGACTCATCTCAAACTCAATTCCTGGCCTTTAAGACTGCCCCTGGGTAAGGAAGAAATTAGCTTTCCTCTATGTCTTTCAAACTGCTTCTTTATACTAACTATTTCATAATATCTTTCTTAGTGGCCAAGCCAAGTCCAAGAAGACCAAGGTGACTAGGCCGGCAGAAGACCCGCCAGTCCTTGCACCCGAATCAGCCATGCCACCTTCTCCTCCATTAACTGAAGCACTAGAAGACTCGGCTGCCAATCCTGAAGTAGATCCTCCTGAGTCGTCAGTTGACGATACCATCGTTAACCCTTCTGCTGTCGGTCCATCTAGCTCAGCCAACCCGCCATCACCATCTACCCAGGACGTTCTAATCATTGGAAGCCGTTTTGTTGAGCCGGGGAATCTGACCGTGTTGGCTCGGCACACCGCTAAACAGGAGGCCCTGGAAAGACAGAAAGTATGATTTGATATTTCTCATTATAGCCATCTGAATGCCAACGATATATTATCCGACTATCTCAGCCATGTACACTCCATCCGTGACTCAGAAATTGAAATGGTCAAGCAGTTACAGCTGAAGTATGAGGTATGTTCTTCCGGCTTACTTATCTTCTGCCAGCCCCCAAGTCTGTAGATTATGATAAAAACTGAATGATCTATAGACTTATGATATAGGCTAAAGCTTTAACTTTAGATATTTCTGAAGTCCAATGAAGTAGAATAAACTTCACTGGTAGTCCCCAAGGACCGGTTTACTTGATTATAAATGAGTCGGTACTTGTAATTTCATAGCTGTCTGGTACCGAACCAAATGAATAATGTAATCCGGCTTAATCTTGATAAACTTTTTGAATATCAGGCATTAGCCCCCAAGTGCCAAGTGCTGTTACTTTGTAAGGTACTTGGGACTTGAAATATATTGGAGTCGTAAGAAATTGTTTTGGCATACATTAGCCCCCAAGTGTCAAGTAGTTTTGTAGTGCAAAGTACTTGAGACTTGAATCTTGACTCTTGAATTTTAATTTAAACCTTAACACACCTGTGTATGTTTTGTAGAATGCCCTATCTGAATTGGGTTCGCAATTAACTGACGCCAAGACCCGGCTGGCAGATCAGGAGGCAGAAATCAAATCTGCTGACTCCAAACTGCAATTGAGTCTTGCTGAGACGGAAAAACTGAGAACCAGCTTGACTGCCAAGAAGAAAACCTGGGCTGAAGAGAAAACGCTGCTGACACAACGCACCGAAAAAGCTGAAGCTGCTCTTGAGGAGGTTACTACAGAGCTGACCGGCTTAATGAACTGGGTATCTCAAATGGTTTCCGCCATCTTTGGTAAGCCATCTGTACTGACCTTTTTCACCTTCTTTTGACCCGGAATACAAAACGCTAGCTGACCCTTTGTTTACAAAACATGTGCAGGCCCGCGAAGCAAGAATCAGAGCCAAGACAACGTGACTAAACTGAAGGCGGTCTATACCTTAGTGGAGCAGTTGTACATTGGCGCACAACGGGCACTTGCCGCTATCTCTCCTGCCAATCAAGGACCCAACCAGCTCAGTGATGTCTTGAAAAAGCTGTCAATCTTACCCGCCAGGTTCCAAGAAGTCAAGCGATCATGTGCTAGAGCCGGAGCTTTGACTGCCCTGAGCCGTTCCAAAGCCTGGGTGCCAGATCTAGACCCGGCGGATGTAGCCAGGGGGGTACCCTACCATGAAGGAAGATGGGTCTCCATTTGAGCAGGATGATTTCATTGCTTGTGTGAGAGGAGTTCGACCACAGGCTACGATTCTTGGAGATGAAACCAGTATTGACAAATATCAGCCGGGTTTTGATTTGGAAAATAAGAAGATGGCAACTCCCTCGTACAAGGTGACAGATTTAATCCCGCCGGTTCGTGAACATACATTTGCCCTGGAAGTTGATCCGGCTGGCCTGATTGATGAAGAAGCAGAATTTATTGCCGTGAACGGTTTTGACTAGTCAAAACCCAGCTTCCAATCAGCAGAAAGAGGTGAACCGGCGAGGGAAGAGTGAGGACCATCTTCATGGGCTCTTTAGAGCCTTGTAATAGATATAGTTTAAAACAACTGCATAGTTTGCCTATGCCATCGTCCATAAGATGCTGTGTGTGACTCTTTGCTTCTTGATGTCAATATATGCATCATATTTATGGTTATCTCTGTAATATTTCAGCTCTATTCCTGTAGAAAAGGGGAAAACTGGCTTGGCGATTTAGTACCGAACGGGTCAGAACACCCGGTTTATAACCAATATTTTATCATAGTAGAGGAAACAGAAAACAGATGCGAAAATAACCAAGGTCGAAACAACCTTTGATTAATATAGAAAATAAATGTTCTTAAATAGCAGTCATACCTATATTTTTACCTCTGGACCACCGGTTTATGTGATCCGGGTGATGAGGTTGATGATCCAATCCTTTGAGAAGTCAATGCTTCTGTACGACTAATGACTATAATGCCTTGGCAGCTTATTGTCAAATAGTTAAGCCGGCAAAAAGACCATGCTGGTTTGTTTAAAACTGAGACAATAAAAGACCAATAAGACAAACAAGACAAATAACAGTTGGTGGTCAATATAAATTATCCTTGTAGTTAAAGGTTGGGGGTCTCTGATTCGAATACGATAAGTAAACCGGACCAAAGGGGTTAAGCTAAGATTCGAATACGACCATATAGCCCCCAGTGGCTTTGGCGTTGCGCCGATCAAGAGGGTACCGACAGCTATGTTCTCTTTGGTTCGAATACGGCCTATGTTTGAACAGGAAGCCCCCAAATGACCTTGAGAGGTTTTTAACGACCCTGATTCGAATACGATCCAAGTCGAACCCAACAGGGGTTAAGCTATGATTTGAATACGATCAAGAATCCCCCTAGTGAGTTTGGCTTTTGAGCCGATCAAGAGGGTTACGACAGCTATGTTCTCTTTGGTTCGAATACGACCTATGTTTGAACAGGAAGCCCCCAAGTGACCATGATAGTTTACAGCTAGATTCGAATACGATCATAAGCCGGACCAAAAAGGTTAGACTTGATTCAGATATGATCAGCTCCTTAATAGTCATATTAAATAGTGAAAAAATAGTAAAGATATGTAATCTTTGAAAATGAAAAAGTCCGAGGTCATGCTTTATTCCTTATCATAGTATATACAATGTCAAAGTATGTACATGATGAGAGTCGGTGGCTCAGGTGTAGTATGGCCGAAGCTGAGCAATGTTCCACAGCCGACGGGTCTCCTCCTCCGACTTACGTGAGTCTTGGTGCTCTCGAACGTCAATGAGGTAATATGACCCGTTGTTTAAGTTTTTGCTGACCACAAAGGGTCCTTCCCAAGGCAGGGATAGCTTGTGTGCATCAGACAGATCCTGTACGAGCTGGAGCACCAGGTCACCTTCTTGAAAAGTCCTTGACTTAACCCGACGGCTGTGATAGCGGCGCAAGTCATGTTGATAAATTGTTGACCGAGCTGCTCCTAAGTCTCTTTCCTCATCTAACAAGTCAAGTGCATCCTGTCTGGCTTGTTCATTAGTAGCTCCAACATAAGCCGCCACACGAGGCGAATCATGACAGATGTCACTAGGCAGCGCTGCTTCCGCTCCATAAACCATGAAGAAGGGTGTATAACCCGTAGATCTATTAGGGTGGTATTAATACTCCACAATACCGAGGGTAACTCCTCTACCCAGCAACCCGGCGTCCGTTGTAAGGGAACCATGAGCTGGGGCTTGAGACCTTTTAAGATTTCCTGATTTGCTATCTCAGCCTACCCATTAGACTAAGGGTGTGCTACAGAAGAAACATCAAGCATGATATGCTCACATTGACAGAACTCCTCCATAGCCCCTTGGGATAAATTAGTGCCATTGTCAGTGATAATGCTGTGTGGAAAACCAAAACGAATATCACCTTTTTCATGAACTGAACCGTTGTGGCTGCATCACACTTACTCACTGGCTCCGCCTCAACCCACTTTGTGAATTTGTCAACGGCTACTAAAAGATATGTCTTTTTATCCTTAGACCTTTTGAAAGGTCCATCCATGTCAAGCCCCCAGGCCGCAAATGGCCAGGTGATTGGAATCATTCGCAACTCTTGAGCCGGCACATGTGCTCGCCGTGCGACTTTTTGACATCCATCACACCTACTGACCAGATCTTCTACATCAGCATGAGCCGTCAACCAGTAAAAACCATGACGAAAAGCTTTGGCCACAAGAGACTTTGACCCGGCATGATGACCACAATCCCCTTCATGGATCTCACGAAGTATTTCTTGGCCTTCTTCAGGAGAAACACACCGCTGAGACGCTCCAGAAATGCTGCAATGGTATAACTCTCCATCAGAAATCGTCATTGATTTGGACCGTCGGGTTATCTGTTGAGCCAGGGTCTCATCCTTCGGCAACTCGCCGCGGGTCATGTAAGCCAAGAATGGTACTGTGCAATCTGGGATGACGTGAAGAGCCGCCACCAACTGTGCCTCCGGGTCAGGAATGGCCAGATCTTCTTCTGTAGGTAACTTAACAGACGGGTTATGCAAAACATCCAAAAAGGTGTTAGGTGGCACCGGCTTACGCTGAGATCCCAACCGGCTTAAAACATCGGCCGCTTCATTCTTCCTATGGTCAATGTGTTCCACCTGGTAACCTTTGAAATGTCCTGCCACATCATCAACTTCACGGCGATAAGCCGCCATGAGAGGGTCCTTGGAATCCCACTTGCCTAACACCTGTTGAGCCACCAAATCTGAGTCGCCAAGGCACCGGACCCGGCTTAGGCTCATTTCTTTCGCCATTCGGAGACCATGGAGCAAAGCTTCATACTCTGTTGCGTTCTTAGTACAAGGAAACATCAAACGCAACACATAACAAAACTTTTCACCTCGAGAGGAGGTTAGAACAACTCCAGCCCCCAAGCCTTCCAATTGTCTGGACCCATCAAAGTGAATCGTCCAATACGTGTTGTTTGGTTTCTCTTCTGGCATCTGCATGTCTGTCCAGACATTAATAAAGTCAACCGGCACTTGAGACTTGATCGCAGTACGTGGCACATACTTCAACCCATGAGACCCAAGTTCAATGGCCCACTTAGCGACTCGTCCAGTAGCTTCTCTATTCTGGATGATGTCTCCCAAAGGTGCAGAGCTAACCATAGTGACTGGGTGGCCCTGAAAGTAATGTTTGAGTTTCCGGCTTGCCATGAACACCCCATACACGAGCTTCTGCCAATGTGGATATCTTTGTTTCAACTCAACCAACACCTCACTGACGTAATAAACCGGCCGTTGAACCGGATGTTCCTTACCAACCTCCTTGCGCTCCACCACAATTGCCACACTAACAGCTCGTGAGTTAGTGGCTACATATAACAGTAGTGGCTCTTTCTCAACTGGAGCACCCAGAACCGGCGGCTCAGCAAGCTGTTTCTTCAGATCCTCAAAAGCAGAGTTCGCAGCATCGCTCCAAACGAAATCATCCGTTTTCTTCATCATCTAATACAAAGGCATCGCCTTCTCCCCTAACCGGCTTATGAACCGACTCAAAGCAGCAACACGACCCGCTAGCCGTTGAACGTCATTGATGCATGTTGGTTTGGCCAGGGATGTGATTGCCTTAATTTTCTCCGGGTTAGCTTCAATACCTCGGTTGGACACCAAAAAACCCAAGAGCTTGCCAGCTGGGACTCCAAAAACACACTTGGCTGGGTTAAGCATCATTTTGTAGACCCGGAGGTTATCAAATGTCTCCTTCAGATTTGTTACCAAGGTTTCCTCTTTCCTGGACTTTACCACTATATCATCCACATAAGCATGAACATTCCACCCAATCTGATTGTGAAGGCAATTCTGCATACACCATTGACAAGTTGCCTGGGCACTCTTAAGCCCAAAGGGCATAGACACATAGCAGAAGGCTCCAAACGGAGTGATGAAAGCTGTCTTCTCCTGGTCCTTGACTACCATCTTGATCTGATGATAACCTGAATAAGCATCCAGAAAATTCAAACGCGCACAACCCGCCGTAGCATCAATGATCTGATCAATACGGGGGAGAGCAAAAGGGTCAGCTGGACAAGCTTTGTTTAGATCGGTGTAATCCACACACATACGCCAAGTGTCGTTCTTCTTGAGTACAAGCACCGGGTTTGCCAACCACTCTGGGTGAAAGACTTCCACAATGAACCCGGCCGCTAAGAGCCGGGCCACCTCTTCTCCAATGGCCTTGCACATTTCCTCGTTAAACCATCGAAGAAATTGCCTGAATGGCTTAAACTTCGGATCAATATTGAGAGTGTGCTCAGCGAGTTCTCTCGGGACACCCAGCATGTCAAAAGGTTTCCATGCAAAGATGTCCCGGTTCTCACGGATGAACTCAATGAGCGCGCTTTCCTATTTTGGATCCAAGTTGGCACTGATGATGAACTGCTTAGATGAGTCGCCGGGCACAAAATCAACCGTCTTGGTGTCATCAGCTGACTTGAATTTCAACACCGGCTCATGCTCCGTTGTTGGCTTCTTTAAAGACGTCATGTCTGCCGGGTCAACATTATCCTTATAAAACTTTAACTCCTCTGTTGCACAAACAGACTCAGCATATGCAGCATCTCCTTCTTCACACTCCAGGGCTATTTTATGGCTTCCATGTACTGTAATGGTGCCCTTATAACCCGGCATCTTGAGCTGCAAATACACATTACACGACCGAGCCATGAACTTGGCATAAGTCGGTCGTCCAAACAGAGCATGATATGTGCTTTTGATCTTAACCACCTCAAAGGTTAATTTCTCCGCTCTAGAATCATATTCATCCCCAAAGGCTACTTCTAGTTCAATCTTACCAACTGGGTATGCCGACTTGCGAGGTACCACACCGTGAAAAACAGTGTTGGATTGCTTAAGACTCTTATCAGTCAACCCCATCCGACGAAACGTCTCATAGTAGAGGATGTTGATGCTACTGCCTCCATCCATGAGCACTTTAGTGAATTTATATCCGCCAACCTGAGGCGCCACTACCAAGGCCAAGTGACCCGGATTATCAACCCGGGGAGGATGATCCTCTCTGCTCCACACAATAGGCTGTTCTGACCACCGTAAGTAACATGGAATCGCCGGCTCAACGGCGTTGACAGCCCTTTTGTGAAGCTTCTGGTCCCTCTTGCACAAGCTAGTGGTAAATACATGATATTTCCCACTATTCAACTGTTTTGGGTTGCTCGATATCTGGACTGTTGCTGTTGATTACCTTGGCTGGGTTGTGGATTATAACCTCCTTGGTTACCCGTATGACCCTGACCGTGAAAGCCGCCTCCACCTGAACCGGTGCCCGAGCCATGAAAGCCGCCTCCACCTGAACCGCCACCAGGGTCGTGACTTCCATCAAATGCATTTGAATTTTTAAACACCTTCATGATTGTACAGTCCTTCCACAGATGGGTGGCCGGCTTCTCCCGAGTGTCGTGTCTTGGACAAGGTTCATTCAATAATTGCTCAAGGGTGGGACCTGACCCGCCCGACCGAGGGGGTTGCCTACCCTTGCGTCGTTGATTGTTGCCCTGCGCATTGGTGTTAGCCACAAATTCGTCAGTCTTACGTTTATTACCTCCTGCTGGGTTATGCTGGTGACCCTTGCCGTTGCCGTTCTTCTTTCCCTTCCCTGTCTTTTCTTCGTCAGACACAGGGTCCTTGGTACTATCAGAATCAACATATTTGACGAGTGCCGCCATCAACTGGCCCATGTCATTGCAGTCACACTTAAGCCGCCCCAACTTCTGTTTCAGAGGTTCAAAACGGCAATTTTTCTCCAACATTAAGACTGTCGAGTCGGCATCCATCTTATTAGATGAATGAATTATCTCCTTGACCCGGCGCACCCAATGGGTTGTGGACTTACCTTCCTCTTGTTTACAATTATTCAGGTCCACCATTGTCATAGGTTGTTTGCATGTGTCCTTGAAGTTCTGAATGAACCGGGCTTTTAACTCCGCCCACGAGCCAATGGAATTGGGGGCAATCCTTTTAGCCAAGTGCGAGCTGTTCCATCCAACATCATAGTGAAATACTTAGCCATTGCCGCGTCACTGACCTCCAACAGCTCCATTGCCATCTCATAACTCTCAATCCAGGCCCCAGGCTACAAGTCGGCCGTGTAATTAGGCACCTTATGAGGCCCCTTGAAGTCCTTTGGCAAGCGCTCATTACGTATGGCCGGCACCAGGCAAGGGACACCTGCGGTTCTTGTGGCCACTCTTGCTTCAACCGAGGTTGCTGGATAAGCCGAAAAAATCTGATGAGCCGCCTACTCCGCTGCCAGTTGAACCGCACGCTCAGCTTCTTGTCGGATCCTCTCCTGATCCGCTAAGTTAAGGGCTCCAGCCTGTACCGGCTCATGCATGTGCGGCTAGTTGCGGCGTTGAGCATTGCTTGACATATCAGCTGAGTCCATATGCCTACTGTAGCTCGAGCTCGGGCGAGGGGTTGAGTGGATTCTGTCTCGACTGTAAGAGTACGCATCCTGCTGCGCCAGAGCCGTCTGAAGAAGTTCTCTCACCCTTTGTGTTTCGATTGCTGTCGGAGAGTCACCTTCCACCGGAAGAGCCGCCAGACGATCCGACGCGGCAATGAGGTTTTCCAAAGGATTGGAGAAGTGACCCGGTGGTATTGGCGTATAATGAGGCGGAGCGGTATACACGCGAGGTGGCTCCATGGTCCGCGGCTGAACCGGTGCCCCAGGCGTCGTCATCTGATTTGCCTCCGGCGGGTTACTTGTCCCGGCCACGGGTGTATGGAAAAGGTTCCTAGGATAGAGCATCAGAGGTAGACGTGACTGAGTTTTCTGATGCCTTCTCCTCATGACCTCGTTTGACACATTCAGATCCACTGACAACCGAAAGGTCTCCGCTTGAAGCTGCTGAGCACGAGCGTCCAAAGCCGCCCGTTCCGCGGCCATCCTGACCTCTTCTGCTGCTAAATTGTCTTTGGCTTGTACCATCTCTTCGTGTACTCGTGCTACCTCCGCGTCATGTTGAACCTTATCCGCCGGCTCCACCACGGCAGTCAACAGAGCTGTCAGCTTATCCGTTAGGTCCATTAGTATCTGAGCCGGGGGCGCGGGGGGTCTCCTGACCCGGCCGCTGCCGACCCGGTGGTTGCTGCTGCTGCAGCTGTGGAGTTCTGTCCGGGCTAAGTGCCTGCCATGAAGACTCCGGCTCGATTCGGGGCTGCCGTCAGAACAGCCCCCAAGCATGCCATCCTGCAGCTGATACAAAGAATTTGTCTCGCCTATTGATGATGTAGCGTCCGAACAGATGGCCGTCTCACCGCCATCCACTGATTCTTTCGAGTATTCACCTCCATGGATGCAACCCACAAAGGGACGCTTTACGACGGGTCGGGTCCGGGTGGGCCTCGCGAGCTGAGCCATCTCGATGATGTTGGTGCAGACGTCCGGCTTAGGGCCTGATTAATCGATCCGGCCGATGAAGACATGAATCCCGCCGAAGGGGACCCAGTACCCGTACTCTATTGAGCCGGCCTCGGGGCCCCAGCCTTCGTCGTCGATGTAGAGCTTGTCGCGACGACTCTTGGTCATCCGGCCCACAACGTATCCCTTGAGCCCTTCGAAGTCGCCCTTCAAGAACTCAAATCCATCGTGCGCTGGCCCCACGGTGGGTGCCAACTGTCGTGGAATTGTCACGGAAGATGTCCTAGCAAAAGGACTTAGTCGTAGGGCCATCGCTACTAGGAAGCTTAAAGGGGTTAATCGGGACAAAGGACACGAGAGATTTTATACTAGTTCGGCCCCTTACGATGAAGGTAAAAGCCTACATCTAGTTATGTTGATATTGCTGGGGTTTCGACCACCAAGAGGCTAGTTCGTCGGCTTGGTTATCGATCTCTTGTTTCTTGCCCTAAGCCGCCATCGGGTCGTCCCCTTATATACATGAGTTGACGCCTGGTGGCCTACAGAGTCCCAGCCGGCTCATAAAGTGTGCCCGGCTCGGTGACTTCTTTTACATGCCTTTCCTTACAAGTCTTTCCTTACATACGGCGGTTTACCATATTGGGCCTTAAGCGGCCTCTAGGCCTTAGGCCTTTTATAAGCTTTAATAAACTATCGCCTTGAATGTTTACTGGGCTTCCTTTGTGACCTGCCATTGGGG
Source organism: Triticum dicoccoides (assembly GCF_002162155.2). Lineage (NCBI taxonomy): Eukaryota > Viridiplantae > Streptophyta > Magnoliopsida > Poales > Poaceae > Triticum > Triticum dicoccoides. The sequence continues at coordinate 64,683,339 of NC_041380.1, read as the reverse complement.
CTGACCCGGCCCCTCCTGGGCAGGTCATAACTGATAGCTATATCCCCAACAATTACGTTGTGGTGTTCCAGGTGGCATGAGTTGCGAAACTATTCCGCATTGTTTCAAATGAAGACCAAACTCGTAACTCAAAAATTCTCCTCCACAGTCAGATCGTAGAAACTTTATTTTCTTGTTATGATGTTTTTCCACTTCACTCTGAAATTCTTTGAACTTTTCAAATGTTTTAGACTTATGTTTCATTAAGTAGATATACCCATATCTTCTTAAATCATCTATGAAGGTGAGAAAATAACGATATCCTCCGCGAGCCTCAATGTTCATTGGACCACATACATCAGTATGTATTATTTCAAATAACTCTGTCGCTCGCTCCATTGTTCCGGAGAACGGAGTTTTAGTCATCTTGCCCATGAGACATGGTTCGCAAGTACCAAGTGCTTCATAATCAAGTGATTCTAGAAGTCCATCTGAATGGAGTTTCTTCATGCGCTTTACACCAATATAACCCAAACGGAAGTGCCACAAATAAATTGCACTATCATTATCAACTCTACATCTTTTGGCTTCAATACTGTGAACATGTGTATCACTACTATCAAGATTTAGTAAAAATAGACCACTCATCAAGGGTGCATGGCCATAAAAGATATTACTCATATAAATAGAACAACCATTATTCTCTGATTTAAATGAATAACCGTCTCGCATCAAACAAGATCCAGATATAATGTTCATGCTCAACGCTGGCACCAAATAACAATTATTTAGGTCTAAAACTAATCCCGAAGGTAGATGTAGAGGTAGCGTGCCGACGGTGATCACGTCGACTTTGGAACCATTTCCCACGCGCATCGTCACCTCGTCCTTAGCCAATCTTCGCTTAATCTGTAGCCCTTTCGAGTTGCAAATGTTAGCAACTGAGCTAGTATCAAATACACAGGAACTACTGCGAGCATTAGTAAGGTACACATCAATAACATGTATATCAAATATACCTTTCATTTTGCCATCCTTCTTCTCCACCAAATACTTGGGGCAGTTCCGCTTCCAGTGACCAGTCCCTTTGCAGTAGAAGCACTCAGTCTAAGGCTTAGGTCCAGACTTGGGTTTCTTCACTTGAGTAGTAACTGGTTTACTGTTCTTCTTGAAGTTCCCTTTCTTCCCTTTACCCTTTTTCTTGAAACTGGTGGTCTTGTTGACCATCAACACTTGATGCTCCTTCTTGATTTGTACCTCCGCAGCCTTTAGCATTGTGAAGAGCTCAGGAATCGTCGTATCCATCCCTTGCATATTATAGTTCATCACGAAGCTCTTTTAGCTTGGTGGCAGTGATTGAAGAACTCTGTCAATGACACTATCATCAGGAAGATTAACTCCTAGCTGATACCCAGACATTTCTAAGTATATGTTCACTGACAGAACTATACTCCTCCATTTTGCAACTGTAGAACTTATTGGAGACTTCATATCCCTCAATCCGGGCATTTGCTTGAAATATTAACTTCAACTCCTGGAACATCTCATATACTCCATGACATTCAAAACATCGTTGAAGTCCCGGTTCTAAGCCGTAAAGCATCAGCTTTGCTCTGCCAGGTGTTCATAACATCTCGCGTTGCTCCTGCAGCAGGTTTGTCACCTAGCGGTGCTTCTAGAACGTAATTCTTCTGTACAGCAATGAGGATAATCCTCAAGTTACGACCCAGTCCGTGTAGTTGCTACCATCATCTTTCAACTTAGCTTTCTCTAGGAACGCATTAAAATTCAACGGAACAACAGCACGGGTCATCTATCTACAACAACATAGACATGCGAAATACTATCAGGTACTAAGTTCATGATAAATTAAAGTTCAATTAATCAAATTACTTAAGAACTCCCACTTAGATAGACATCTCTCTAATCATCTAAGTGATCATGTGATCCATATCAACTAAACCATGTCCGATCATCACGTGAGATGGAGTAGTTTTCAATGGTGAACATCGCTATGTTGATCATATATACTGTATGATTCACGCTCGACCTTTCGGTCTCAGTGTTCCGAGGCCATATTTGCATATGCTAGGCTCGTCAAGTTTAACCCGAGTATTCTGCGTGTGCAAAACTGGCTTGCACCCATTGTATGTGAACGTAGAGCTTATCACACCCGATCATCATGTGGTGTCTCGGCATGACGAACTATAGCAACGGTGCATACTCAGGGAGAACACTTATACCTTGAAATTTAGTGAGAGATCATCTTATAATGCTACCGCCGAACTAAGCAAAATAAGATGCATAAAGGATAAACATCACATGCAATCAATATAAGTGATATGATATGGCCATCATCATCTTGTGCCTTTGATCTCCATCTCCAAAGCACCCTCATGATCACCATCGTCACTGGCTTCGCATCTTGATCTCCATCGAAGCATCATTGTCGTCACGCCAACTATTGCTTCTACGACTATCGCTGTCGCTTAGTGATAAAGTAAAGCAATTAAATGGGGATTGCATTTCATACAATAAAGCGACAACCATATGGCTCCTGCCAGTTGCCGATAACTGTGTTACAAAACATGATCATCTCATACAATAAAATTTAGCATCATGTCTTGACCATATCACATCACAACATGCCCTGCAAAAACAAGTGAGATGTCTTCTACTTTGTTGTTGCAAGTTTTACATGGCTGCTACGGGCTGAGCAAGAACCGTACTTACCTATGCATCAAAAATCACAATGCGGAATAGTGATTGATTTTTGATCTTCAGAAAGAACCCTATTCATTGAATCCGGTTCAACTAAAGTTGGAGAAACTGACACCCACCAGCCACCTCTGTGCGAAGCACGCCGGTAGAACCAGTCTTGGTTAAGCGTACGCGTAATGTCAGTCTGGGCTGCTTCATCCAACAATACCGCTGAATCAAGAATCAACTAGTGACGGCAAGCAATATGTATATACCCATGCCCACAACTCCTATGTGTTCTACTCGTGCATATAACATCTACGCATAAACCTGGCTCGGATGCCACTGTAGGGGAACGCAGTAATTTCAAAAATTTCCTACGCACACGCAAGATCATGGTGATGCATAGCAACGAGAGGGGAGAGTATTGTCTATGTACCCTCGTAGACCATAAGCGGAAGCGTTATGACAATGCGGTTGATGTAGTCGTACGTCTTCACGATTGACCGATCCTAGTACCGAAAGTACGGCACCTCCGTGATCTGCACACGTTCGGCTCGGTGATGTCCCACGAACTCACGATCCAGCAGAGTGTCGAGGGAGAGCTTCGTCAGCACGACGACGTGATGACGGTGATGATGATGCTACCGGAACAGGGCTTCGCCTAAGCACCGCTATGATATAACCGAGGTGGATTATGGTGGAGGGGGGCACCGCACACGGCTAAGAGATCAATGATCAACTTATGTGTCTATGGGGTGCCCCCTCCCCCGTATATAAAGGAGTGGAGGAAGGGGGAGGGCCGGCCCACTGTGGTGCGCCCTAGAGGAGTCCTACTCCCACCGAGAGTAGGATCCCCCCCCCTTCTCTAGTTGGACTAGGAGAGAAGGAAGGGGAGAGAGGGAGGAAGGAAAGGGGGCGCCCCCCCCCTTCCTAGTCCAATTCGGACCAGGGGGCGCGGCCTGCCCTGGCTGCCCCTCTCTCTCTCTCCACTAAAACCCATTAGGGCCCATATACTCCCCGGGGGGTTCCCATAACCCCCTGGTACTCCGGTATATGCCCGAACTCACTCGGAACCTTTCCGATGTCCAAACATAGGCTTCCAATATATCGATCTTTATGTCTCGACCATTTCGAGACTCCTCGTCATGCCCGTGCTCACATCCGGGACTCCGAACAACCTTCGGTTCATCAAAACACATAAACTCATAATACCGATCGTCACCGAACGTTAAGCATGCGGACCCTATGGGTTCGAGAACTATGTAGACATGACCGAGACACGTCTCTGGTCAATAACCAACAGCGGAACCTGGATGTTCATATTGGGTCCCACACATTCTACGAAGATCTTTATCGGTCAAACCGCATAACGATATACGTTGTTCCATTTGTCATCGGTATGTTACTTGCCCGAGATTCGATCGTCGGTATCTCAATACCTAGTTCAATCTCGTTACCAAAAAGTCTCTTTACTTGTTCCGTAATGCAACATCCCGCAACTAACTCATTAGTCACATTGCTTGCAAGGCTTATATTGATGTGCATTACCGAAAGGGCCCAGAGATACCTCTCCGACAATCGGAGTGACAAATCCTAATCTCGATCTATGCCAACTCAACAAACACCATCGGAGACACCTGTAGAGCACCTTTATAATCACCCAGTTACGTTGTGATGTTTGGTAGCACACAAAGTGATCCTCCGGTATTCGGTAGTTGCATGATCTCATAGTCATAGGAACATGTATAAGTTATGGAGAAAGCAATAGCAACAAACTAAATGATCATCGTGCTAAGCTAACGTATGGGTCAAGTCAATCACATCATTCTCTAATGATGTGATCCCGTTAATCAAATGACAACTCATGTCTATGGTTAGGAAACATAATCATCATTGATTCAACGAGCTAGTCAAGTAGAGGCATACTAGTGACATTTTGTTTGTCTATGTATTCACACATGTACTAAGTTTCCGGTTAATACAATTCTAGCATGAATAATAAACATTTATCATGATATAAGGAAATATAAATAACAACTTTACTATTGCCTCTAGGGCATATTTCCTTCATATATAGGTGGGAGGGAGGGAGGAGTAGCCATAGGAGGCGCCCAAGTAGAAGGAATCCCACTTGGAGTCCCTCCCAAGGCGCCCCCTGCCATATATAACCGATGGGGAAGGAAAGAGGAAGGAGAGGGAAGGAAGTGGGAATCCTAATCCACACTTTCCTTTCCCTTCCCCCTTTCCTTCTCCTCCTAGGCCGGCCCATATGGGGGGCACACGAGCCCCTTGTGGCTGGTGTGTTTCCCCTCTTGGCCCATAAGGCCCATATCTTTTGTCAGAACCTGGATGCCCATATTGTCTCCAACATATTCTACAAAGATCTTTATCGGTCGAACTGTTTTCACAACATACGTAATTCCCTTTGTCCATTAGTATGTTACTTGTCCGAGGTTCGATCGTCGGTATCTGCATACCTAGTTCAATCTCGTTACCGGCAAGTCTCTTTACTCGTTCCGTAACACATCACCTCGTGACTAACTCCTTAGTCGTTTGCTTGCAAGCTTATGATGTGTATTACCGAGAGGGCCCATAGATACCTCTCTGATACTCGGACTGACAAATCATAATCTCGATCTATGCCAACTCAACAAACACCTTCGGAGATACTTGTAGAGCATCTTTATAATCACCCAGTTACATTGTGACGTTTGATAGCACATAAGGCATTCCTCCGGTATCCGGGAGTTGCATAATATCATAGTCGAAGGAATATGTATTTTACATGAAGAAAGCAATAGCAATAAAACTAAACGATCATTATGCTAAGCTAACGAATGGGTCTTGTCCATTACATCATTCTCCTAATGATGTGATCTCGTTATCAAATGACAACTCATGTCCATGGTTAGGAAACCTTAATCATCTTTGATCAACGAGCTAGTCAAGTAGAGGCTCACTAGGGACACAGTGTTTGTTTATGTATTCACACATGTATTTAGGTTTCCGATCAATACAGTTCTAGCATGAATAATAAACCTTTATCATGAATAGGAAAAATATAAATAACATCTTTATTATTGCCTCTAAGGCATATTTCCTTCAGTTAGGCGGCACCAATTTCAGATGGTTGGAAATCACTTTTGAGGCAATTTTATAAAGGACATTACATAAGCTAATTGGACGGGATTGAGTTACCTGAGTCGGATCCTTTACCTTCGGGATCAAAACTAAAATAGTTTCATTGGTGCATTCTGTCGACTCATTGCCTTCAACTGTACTCAGCACTATCTTTGTTACTTCTTCCCCGCACAACCCACAGTGGCGCTGAAAAAAGTGAGTGGGAAAATCGTAAGGGCCCGGAGATTTAATGGGGAACATCTCGAACAGAGCGTCCTTCACTTCCTGCTGGGTATAGGGTGCGTTGAGCTGAGCATTCATATCGCTTGTTGCTTTATGTGGAACTGTCCCAATAACTCTATCCATATCTTGCATTCCCCCTGAAGTATATATTGTTTTATAGGAAGAGTTTACCATGTTTTCCATCTCATCATTATCCTCCGAGAGACTGCCATCTGTGCGTATCAAAGCTTTAATCTTATTCTTCCTTGGTTCAGGACCAGGCGCTCGCTAGTCGCGCCTAGTGGGCCCGCCCACGACATGCAGCGTAGCGAAAATGTATATATAGCAAAAAAAACTCCGTTCAAATGTTGCTCCAGCGAGGATTCAACCTCACCCCATCTAGCTCCAGTGCAGGTTGGCTAACCACTAGAACAACAATGCGCTAGTGCGAGATTTCAGTGCGAACTTTTTTAAAATAAATGTAGCCATGCTATTTATTGCACATAGATTTTAGAAAAATGTTATTTTTTTGGAGTAAAAATGTTAATAAAATTTGAAAGTTCACCGATTTAAATAAAGTCGCGAATTTTAAAAAAGTTCATGTAATAAAATAGATTCACGAATTCAAAGAAGTTCATGAATTAGAAAAAAACTCATAATTTTTTTAAAAAGTTCAAAAATTTGGAAAAGGTTCATCAATTTTGAAAATAAGTTTATCGCTTTTGAAAAAACAACATCAATTTTCACAAAAGTTCATAAATTTGAACAAAAAATGTTCATCAATTTTGAAATTCGTTCATCGATTTTAAAAAGTACATCGGTTTTTTAATCTATTATTTAGAAAATATTTCAAAATTTTGAAAACGGATAGGAAAAGAATAAAAAAGGAAAAAGGAAAAGGTAAAAGAGATACAAAGAAAAGACTGAAGAAGATGCAATTGAACACATGAGGTAAATCCGGTGGGGTTGTTAGTGCAGTGAATGAACGACCGGGATGTCATTGGTTCGAATACCATCGGCCGCGCATTCATTTTTTCTGGTTCATACAACAGAAAGAATGGGGAAGATGGGCCGAGCCCAACTAGATGCGCCTTTGGGGCGTCCGTTTGCGAACGGGCGCCTGAAGCGCCAAATAAGATCCGCCCTGGCAAACATGCCAGCACGCGCCCCACACTCTCCTCCCATGAGCAGGGCTAGACGCCCCAGTTTTTTATTTAGGCCTTTTGCCTTTCACTTTTTTGTTTTTTCTATTTTTCTTCTTTAAAATAATTCCCAATACAAAAATAGTTCCACTTTTTTTAAAAAAAAATTAATTTTTGCAAAGTGTTCTAGAAATCATAAGATGTTCGTGGTTTAGAAAATGTTTATGATTTTGAAAAAAACATGTTCATGGATTCACAAAATATTCATGAATATCACAAATAGGCTCATTGATACAACAATGTTCGTGATTTCAAAAACAGCATGTTGATGAACAAAATTTAAATTCAATTAACTTTCTTTCAATTTGATGAACATATTTTGAATTCTAGGCTATATTTTGAATTCTGTGAATATTTTTTTGAATATGATGAACATTTTTTATAAAATTAATTTCAGATTTTTGAGCTCGATGAACAAATTTTGAATTTTAGGAATAAATTTGAATTTGATATAAATTTTTTAATTCCTGGACAATTTTAAATATGTTAAACATATTTCAAAAGTTTCGTGGACATTATTAAAATATGATGAACAATTTCTGAATTCAATGGACAAAAATTGAATTTTAGAAAATGTTCACAGACTTCAAAAAATGTTCACCGATTTGAAAAAAAAATATGTTCCGAGATTGCAGAAAAAGTATCACGAATTTGGAAAAAACGGAAAATAAAAAAAGTACAAAATAGAAAGAAAAAGAGAAGAAAAAAACAAGATTAGAAGAGAAAGGGGAAAAAGAAAGAAGAAAAACCAAAAGAAAAAACAAGACAATAGGAAAAACCGGTGTGGGATGGTTCTAAAACCTTCCCAAAATCAAAAAGGAACAAGTATGGGTCGGCGCACTTGTTCGCACGGGGGGAGCTGGGGGTTGCGCGCGCTCTCGCTCATGCACGACCTACACTCTGTTTTGGAGAACCCCGGACATGCTTGTGGATAGTATGGTACTAATGGACCATCATTTCAAATTCAAGTGATGTTGTCAAATTTGGAAATGTTCACTTGGTTGAATTTTCCTGAATTCAAAAATGTTCATGAATTTATATAAATATTCAGTCATAAATTTGGAAAAGCTTTGCGAAGTCTGAAAATGTTTGTGAATCTGGAAAAATGTTTCATGAATTTGTATGTAGTTTAAATTTATGGATAAAAAACATAAAAAATATAAGGAAAATAAAAGGAAGAAAGTAACTTTTCCTTTGCACGACTGAAAACATAAAGAAAACAAGAAACGAAAAAACAACATTTAAAGGAAAGGCATTCTAAAAAGGAAGAAAACCAGAATAGCCGACTTTCAGATAGCAGCCAAAAAGAACCTCACTGGAAAATCCTAGTGAAGAAAACCGATTGGAAAGCCGAAGCGAGCACTAAAGGGTTGGTCCACTTTGGAGCGCCATGTGGTGATTCAACTTGCACGGCTCGTGGGCGACACTATGTCTCGTTTCAAGCTAGACCAATCATCCACTCGCGTCAAGCGACGTGGTAAATGGACGCATCAGTAGCCCTTAGTTCGTTCACGTCCTTTATAAATTTCTTCATTCCTCATTTTATTTTTCAATTTTTCAATTTTTATTTTATATATACATTTCGAAAACACTAATAATACATATATTTCAAAAACAATTACTTAAGTTTGAGAAAATGTTTGTATAGTGTTAAAGAAATGTTGATAGAATTTTAGAAAATGTTTCAATACATATTTATAGAAAAAAATTAGCACATATCCGAAGAAAATGGTTTGAAAATATGTTAATCATGCATTTAAAAATGTTAAACATGTATAAAAAAATGTTTTAATTGTATATGAAAAATGTACAACGTCTGTGAAAAAAGTAGAGATAAAACATACATATGAAAAAATGTTAATTGGTATTACAAAATGTTGATGTATGAAAAAATAAACAATGTGCATGCAAAAAAGTAGACATCAAAACATATATATGAAGCAAATGTGAAACATGTATTTAAAAAATGTGAAATGTGTATAGTAAAATGTTTCTAATGTATACGAAAAATGTAGTATTACTTATGCCAAAAGGTAGAGTGGAAGTGTGTATATATAAAATGTTCCTGATGTGTACAAAAAATTTATAATCTGTATGCAAAAAATGTAGACATACTATTTTTTAATAATGTATTTTAAACTTTTTAACATGGGTACAAAAACTGTTCCGACATACAAAAAATTAGAATATGTATGAAGAAAATTTAACTTCAAAATATATGCTTGAAAAAATATTCAACGTGTGTACATAAAATGTTTTAGATGTATGCGAAGATGCCTCATGTAGTTGCGAACGACGTGCAAAAATGGGCCGGCAGAAATAATGTAGCACAACGAAGAACCATTCAGGCGAGTGTGGGCTCGCTACGGGTGATATATATCATTCCCGAACAAGTGAAGCGTTCTCCAGTTCAAGAAATTGCGTGGAACAGAGAGGGCCTCCGGCCTGTTTGAGATCCCACGGGCCGGCTAAAATGCTGGGAGTAATTTGATCCCGCAGGCCGAATCACATTATTCAGGCAGCAGCATTTATAAAAAAAATGAAAAATCTATGGAAAAGGAAAGTTGAACTTTTTGTTTCTTGGAGCACAGCTAGTTTGAAAACAAAACATGGGAAACATATTAGAATTAAAAATGGACAAAAACATATTGAGAAAAATCTATGTAATTGGAAAAGAAACAAATACGACCTTTGAAACTAACTTTATTGTAGAAGAGCCTAAATATTTATTTCTGAACTACACTTGTTCTTAGATTTGTTTTTCATAACTTGTATTTTTAAATATTTTTCATATTACAGTTGGGGGTACTAAAGCAAGGCTCAATTACTAAGAGACCATTTTCACAAAACAAAACAACCACTAAGGTTGGTCACAATAGGAGTATCATTGGTAGTTACATGACAATTAGACATTTTCGCTGAAGTGGCACACAATTAAATGAGAAAAGAGAGAAATACTATATGCATTATGAATGTACTATCATACACTAATATCAGCGTACCATATGCATGATAATAGTATATGATACTTCTCATTGTAACTAGCCAAATATACCAAAGAAATTCTTCTTGTTGTAATTAAATAGTCCATTCAATGTCCTTATTCCTAAAGTGAAGAACCCTGAGTCGATTAAAGATTTCAGGCCTATCAGTCTGTGCAATGTGGTCTATAAGGTCATCTCTAAATGTCTTGTCAACAGACTGAGACCTCTCTTGGATGGTATCATTTCTCCCACCCAAAGTGCGTTTATTCCTCGCAGATTAATCTCTGATAATGCACTCATCGCATTTGAATGTATGCACTCCTTGAGTACCTTAAAAGATTCTCGTGGGCAGTTTTGTGCTTATAAATTAGACCTGGCCAAAGATTATGATCGTGTGGATTGGAGTTTCTTGAAAAGTATACTTGGAGCTTTTGGTTTTGCACCAGTCTGGATCAACTGGATTATGACTTGTGTTACATCAGTCAAATTCTCGATCCGTTTTAACGGCCAACTGCTAGATTCGTTCTCTCCATCTCGTGGTCTCAGGCAAGGGGGCCCCTTATCTCCTTATTTGTTTCTGTTTGTGGGTGAGGCCTTATCATTATTGTTCAAGGATGTGTGTGATAGGGGGATCCTTCAAAATTTTCATCTCAACAGACAGGCTCCAAGTATATCTCATTTATTGTTCGTTGATGACAGTCTGATTTTCTTTAAGGGAACCATTGACCAAACTTTGGCTATTAAAAATATACTGATAAATTATGAAGTGGGAATGGGGCAGTTGCTGAGCCCGGATAAATGTTCTATTATGTTTGGGAAGAGTTGTAGTGTGGAAAATCAAGTGAACACTATGGTTATTTTAAAAGTTACGACTGATGGGTTTGATGATAAATATTTGGGGTTAACTGTTCCAGAAGGTAGACTGAAGGAGGGTAAGTTCCAGTACACCAAGGACAAGGCTTTGAAAAGGCTCTCTGATTGGATTGAAAAGTATGCGTCTAGTGGGGTTAAGGAAATCCAGATAAAATCAGTTATCCAGGCTCTTCCGGTCTTCGCCATGAGTATTTTTAAATTTCCGGTCTCTGTCTGCGAGGATTTATCTCAGATTATTTGAAACTTTTGGTGGGGAGATGAGGAGAACAGGAGGAAAACACATTGGCTCGCATGGGACAAACTGACAAAACCAAAAGGTGAGGGAGGTATGGGTTTTCGTGGTCTCAGGTTATTTAATCAAGCTCTTCTAGCTAAACAAGCTTGACGGTTATTGATATTTATGGAATCGCTTTGTGCAAAACTCTTGAAGGCCAATATTACCCTCAAGGGCACCTTCTTGATACGGTTTTTCCGCGGTCTACTTCGACGACTTGGCACGACATTATGCATGGTCCGGATCTCCTTAAAAAAAGGGTTATTTGGAGAGTTTTTGATGGCTCTAGTATAAATATTTGGAGAGATAATTGGTTGCCTAGAATTTCTGGACTAAAAATCTCAGGAAAAATGAATAGAACCAGGATCAAATGGGTGTCGAAATTATTTCTGAGCGGTTCGAGGAGATGGGATGTCAATTTAATTAACCACTTGTTTTACCCCCACGACGACGATGAGGTTCTAAAGGTGCGTGTTCAGTCCTTTGGCAATGGTGATTTTATTGCATGGCACTATAAAAAGAATGGATTGTTCTCCGTAAAAGTGTGTATAAGTTCGCACTTATGGTAAATGAGAGGAAGGAGGATAGTGGACAGTCTAGTATTGGCACTGGTGACGAGAGCAAAATATGGAATGTCATTTGGAAGGCCATGTACCTTAGAAGATCCGAATGTTTCCGTGGCATGCATCATCCAACAGCCTGGCGGTACAAGTTAATAGAGTTAAACATCACCAGGTGACCTCGGGCAGGTGCTCTATATGTGGATTGGAGGATGAGAGTACCTTTCATGCATTAGTGTCTTGCCCTAAGGCAAGAGCGTTGCGTATGGAGTTGAGAGGATTGTGGAATATGCCAAGGGAAGAGGTTTTCAATTGCTCAGGGCCTGATTGGTTACTTATTTTATTGGACCAGCTAACACATCCAGTTCGCGAACAAATCTTATTCATGTTCTGGAGAGCTTGGCACTTACGCAATGATTTAATCTTTGCTAAGAGGAAAGAGTTTGTTTCTAACTCAGCGAGCTTTGTGGATAACTACTAGACGACGTACTCATCCTGCCTCTCCAAGACTGAGCTCGTCCCTAGCGTCAAAGGAAAGGCAGTTAAAGATGAGTTAAAATCCCGTAATTCCCCTTCGATAAGTCCCGAGGTATGGCAGCCTCTGCCTTCTGGTTATATTTAAATTAACATGGATGCTAGTTTTGTGGAGAGAACTTGTTGTGCTAGTGTGGGGGTTGTTGCTAGGGATTCGGTGGGCCAAGTCATAGTCTCTTCATGGGATTATATTGGTCTGTGTATCAGCGTTGATGAAGCGGAGCTTCGGGCGTGTCTCACTGGCCTTTATATTGGTATCACTTTGCATAAGCCTGTTATTTTGGAAACGGACTATGCTTTTGTGGTCTCCTTGCTTGCACATGATGAGCTTGATAGATCATCTCTCGTGGATCTGAAGAAGGAAGCGATAGCCATCACCAAGCTCCTACCGAATTTTAAGCTGGTGAAGATCAATAGACAAACAAATGAGGTAGCTCATCAAATTGCGAAGTTTAGTTTTGATAATTGGTCAGATGGTTTGCTATGTAATAGTTTTCCGGCTTGCGTGGCAAATGATGTAAGAAATTATTGTATGCAACTATTTTAAGTTTTACTATATGGTTTTTTTTAAAAAAAATAGTCCATTCAATAGACCCTGTGCTTGTTACAAAAGCAAAAATGTTTCTTCTTTATAGCGACTATGAAATACCTTGTGATGGCACCTATTTTACATGCTACCATGATGGCAATAGGTATGGTAAGACCGGCTACACTCCCCCCTCTTTTGCATCACTCTTTGGAAAATACAATGAAGACGTAGACACTCACATACACCTATGAACAGTTATCTATAGCATGTATGCACACTCTATCTTCACGAAAACCTTCCAGAAACTGAGCAGATGGTTCTTGAGATTAACAAAGTCGCTGCAGACGCTTTGCAGTTGACAGCTTGGAATAAATTTAGAAAAGTGCGACCACTCGTACCAAGTCTATGACCTGAACTCGGATGAGCAGGCTTCACACAAGGCACCCAGCCGTCTGAGTTATGCTCAGTTCGCTTTTCTTTGTCATCACTCACACAACATGCCGCACCACAACAAGTCAAATGAAATTGATTTTCAAATTTAGAAATGAAAATGATATATCATGTTATGAATATTAACTCAATTTACAATCCATAGGTAAATTTGGATGAGTTTTTACTCTCTTTTTTCTCGATTTGTGATTCAGTATATATTTGAACTTTGTGACACTCTAGGTACATATTATGTTGATGTTTCTAACTTCTGAGAAATTTACATCCTTTTAGTAACCATATATTAGTAAAACAAGCTAAAGATGTGGCGGTACTAGAAACTTCTCACCTAGTAACAACCTGACCCATTTTACTTATGTTTTTATTCTTTCTATACGGATTTAAGAGAACGATTAATGAATTGGAAGAGGCCCTAGACTGTGTTGTCTTTAATGAACTTTCTTGAGTTGATTTTCCTCGGTCACGACGTGTCCATTGATTATAGGTTCTCACCTATTGAAGTCGGCGACTCAAATGCCTCTTAAAAATATTTGAGCTTAGAGCAACTCTAGGAGTGTTACCGTATCGAAATGATCGTCCTAATAACTGTTTGTATGGTGATCGTGGTTGAAAAGGCCCTGAGTCTTCATACGCCCCTCGGCATGCATAATTTATGGAGTGCGCTTCAAATAGCCCGCGAGTCTCCGTGTTTGGAGGTTAGGGACATTGAAAGGATCTATGTGGCTGACTAGAGGTGGGGTGTGTGAATAGGCGACTAACGATTTTTAGCTTCTTTTAACAATTTAGGCTTGACAACAAAATAGGTTGTCCAAACATGCAGCTAGGTGGACAACCTATATGATGAGCTCAACAACAACACAAGCAAGCAAGCACAAGATACAAACACAATATAGGCTTGCATAAAGTAAATGTTAGAAGTAACCACAAGTGGAGTCGATGGAGACGAACATGTGTTACGGAAGTTCCCTCCCTTTAGGACATAGTGGCTTCTCCTCATGCCCTCGCACAATGCAAGATGTCGTGATTTCAATAGTAGTGTCCACTAACTTAATTGGAGGCTCCCAACACCATCACGAAACTTCACCACAATAGAATGTGCCTCTGAGGTGACCCCTTCCGAAGAGTAACAAGATCCGCAAGGGATTAGTGGGTTGAATCAAATTTATTTTGGTGGAAGTGTAGATCGAGACCCTTTCCTCCAAACCCTAGAGAATCAACAAGTTTTGATGGTTAGGGAGAGAGATTGGGAAAGAATGAGCTTTGGGGCAACAATGGAGCAAAGGGGTGGGAAAAGACCCTCTTTATATAGTGACGCAATATCCAACCGTTATGCTGCTCACATCCCGCACTCAAGCGGTACTACCATTCCAGGGAATAGTACTACCACATAGAGCAGTCTTTCCTGCCGTAGCCTGTGAGTACAGCTAGTACTGGAGCAGCAGTGTCGTTAGAGTGGTATTACTGTCCATCAGAGTGTACATCCGCTTCAAATCATAGGCACAGATGAACAACGGTATCGAAGCGACGCCAGAGCAGGCACCGCATGAAGCGGTACTATCGTATAACAACCATTCAAGTACCATGAGACCAGAATAGGCAACGATAGCTTGGGCATCCCTAAAAAATAAGAGAAAGTAGCGGCGGTAGTAGTACACAGAAGTACCGCACAACCGATACTATCGTGTCACTGCTACTAACTGTTACAAGAAACAGAGGGATCAACGGTAGTGAAGCGCCACTAGCATAGAAGTACCGCGTAAGCTATACTACCATGATACTATAGTGTTACTACCACTAATTATCCAGAGGACAACAGAAGCCATTTCCCAAGCGGAAGTAGGAGCAACACTGGTCTACAGAAGTACTGCCTAACTGTTACTACCATGGAGCAGAGCGGCACTACCGCCTAGGTGCTCTAAAAGTGCCCAAGAAACAACAGTTGGATCCTCCATGTTGCAATAAGGTTAAGTCGGTGCATATGGGGTTGTGTACGTGTTGATTTCACTGATACCTTTTCAAAGCGGACTCCCTCTTAATAGTACGAATTTCCTACGACTTAAGACAATCGAAAAGGAACGCGAGAAAACCATCTTCGCTCTTTCTTTCTCCGAGGGGAATAAAACCGTCTTGTGCCATATATTAGAATATCTGTAATGCACAATGCACACGGTTAATCCACAAAACGCATTTTCATAGATCACCAAAACCATTAGAGAGAGACATGCTCTAATAGACGTTGATATGGAGAGGCCTCCATCCGCAAATGTTTGCGTGGGAGGAAGTTTTAGTCCAGCCTCTTCCTTTTGCGCATGGCCTAGCCAATGGCGCTGCTGTTCTTATGGATGTCGCTTTCAGCCCTTGCAAATTGTGCAACCTGTTTTCCACCATGAATAACATCAATTAATGGCCACTGTCGTGTTCCGCACCCATTCCCCACATGCTCGCGTAATCCACCCTTGTGCCGAGCGTGCCACTTGCATGTATATAAACCCCCATCGTCCTTCATCGGCACCACCCCACACCTATCTTCCCACATCCTCGCCGCCGCCACATTCACCCCGTTTGCCCCTTCGATGACCGCGATCCTGCCCTTATCTTCCCTCTTGTCTATCCCCGCCACACTCACCCCCATCGAACATGTTGTGGTCCCACCCTCCTCGCGGGTATTTCCCCAAGTTCTTTGAGAGGACACGGGATCACTCCCAATGGGTCGAGGAGGACACTAGACGTAAGGATGAATCAGTCATTGTCTGCGCCCGCCACCCTCGCCTACTTTGGTCGCCATGTCTATGACCACATAGGCAACGATTGACACATACTCACATTGGCCATCAAAACTTTAGACCTATTCCCCATCCATGATGCACACATGTTCATCGATTGTGTGGCCACTAAAGTCGCAGCATCCGAAACATCCCTCGATTGTGAGGTCGGTTCCAAACAGAGGAAGTGTCGTGGTTCAAATAATAGTACAGAATCATCATTTAAATCCAAATTATAATCCATGCTGAAATCCTCGTTGAAATCTAGTACCAAAAAACTTCCATTATTGAGGTGAGGAAGGAAGAGATCTTATAGTGAATGACAAACGGCTCACATAGGATTTCTTTAAGGCAATGTCTATGAAGATTTTGAGTTTGGGCACCACCTTGGCAACCTTCATATTAAAATGAAGCGGGCTTCATAGGGTGGATGGCGATCGATATTATGAAAACTTTGTTAGAGTTGTTCTTGGATAAGTTTAGATATGTTTAGCCTTCTATGATTTTTTCATTGGAGTTTTGGAAGAATGCCAAGCCGCAAAGGATGAGCTAAACCTGACAACTTCAATGCCACTAATGTAACTATTAGTTGTGTTATGGATCTTTATCATTTGTGTATGTTTTGTTTTCTCGAATTTGATCTACTCTTATTAGAGCAACTCTAGCAGACCCCGCATCCTGCCCCGGCCCGCAAAATAGCCGCCAAATTGCGGGTCGGGGCCGGAAAATCCGCACGATCAGACCTCGCATCCCGCCCCGGCCCGCAAATATTTTTGCGGGGTGCAAGAAATCTTCTCCCC
Organism: Triticum dicoccoides; assembly: GCF_002162155.2. Lineage (NCBI taxonomy): Eukaryota > Viridiplantae > Streptophyta > Magnoliopsida > Poales > Poaceae > Triticum > Triticum dicoccoides. The sequence goes on along the minus strand of NC_041380.1, from coordinate 64,666,347 downwards.
CAACCTCTATCTTCACGGGCTGGGAGGCCGACCCGAGCTCAATGCTACCTCTTGAGCACTGCGTTGGTTTTCCCTTAAAGAGGAAAGGTGATGCAGTAAAGCAGCGTAAGTATTTCCCTCAGTTTTTGAGAACCAAGGTATCAATCCAGTAGGAGACCACGCGCGAGTCACCTCGTACCTACACAAACAAATAAGAACCTCGCAACCAATGCAATAAAGGGTTGTCAATCCCTTCACGGTCACTTGCAAGAGTGAGATCTGATAGAGATAATAATAATAAGATAAATATTTTTGGTATTTTCATGATATAGATTGAAAGGAAAGATTGCAAAATAAAATAGATTGGAAACTTGTATGATGGAAAATAGACCCGGGGGCCATAGGTTTCACTAGTGGCTTCTCTCAAGATAGCATAAGTATTACGGTGGGTAAACAAATTACGGTCGAGCAATTGATAGAAAAGCGAATAATTATGAGAATATCTAGGCATGATCATGTATATAGGCATCACGTCCGCGACAAGTAGACCGAAACGATTCTGCATCTACTACTATTACTCCACACATATACCGCTATCCAGCATGCATCTAGAGTATTAAGTTCATAAGAACAGAGTAACACCTTAAGCAAGATGACATGATGTAGAGGAATAAACTCATGCAATATGATATAAACCCCATCTTTTTATCCTCGATGGCAACAATACAATACGTGTTGTTTCCCCTACTGTCACTGGGATCGAGCACCGCAAGATTGAACCCAAAGCTAAGCACTTCTCCCATTGCAAGAAAGATCAATCTAGTAGGACAAACCAAACTGATAATTCGAAGAGACATGCAAAGATAAACCAATCATGCATAAAAGAATTCATAGAAGAATCAACTATTGTTCATAGATAATCTATATCATAAACCCACAATTCATCGGATCTCGACAAACACACCGCAAAAGAAGTTTACATCGAATAGATCTCCAAGACAATCGAGGAGAACTTTGTATTGAGATCCAAAGAGAGAGAAGAAGCCATCTTGCTACTAGCTATGAACCCGAAGGTCTGAAGTAAACTACTCACACATCACCGGAGAGGCCATGGAGTTGATGTAGAGGCCCTCCGTGATCAATGCCCCCTTCGGCGGAGCTCCGAAAAAGGCCCCAAGATGGGATCTCCTGGGTACAGAAAGTTGCGACGGTGGAATTAGGTTTTCGTGGTGCTCCTGGATGTTTGCGGGGTACGTGGACTTATATAGGAGGAAGAAGTAGGTCGGTGAAGCAACGAGGGGCCCACGAGGGTGGAGGGCATGCCCAGGGGGGTAGGCGCGCCCCCTGCCTTGTGGCCTCCTTGATTGTTTCTTGACGCCCACTCCAAGTCTCCTCGATCATGTTTTTTGAGAAAATCATGTTCCCGAAGGTTTCATTCCGTTTGGACTTTGTTTGATATTCCTTTTCCGCGAAACACTGAAATAGTCAAAAAAAAAGCAATTTGGGTTGGGCCTCCGGTTAATAGGTTAGTCCCAAAAATGATATAAAAGTGTAAAATAAAGCCCATTAACATCCAAAACAGATAATATAATAGCATGGAGCAATCAAAAATTATAGATACGTTGGAGACGTATCAAGCATCCCCAAGCTTAATTCCTGCTCGTCCTCGAGTAGATAAATGATAAAAAAGAATTTTTGATGTGGAATGCTTTCTATCATATTTCTCAATGTAATTTTTCTTTATTGTGGCATGAATGTTCAGATCCGAAAGATTCAAGATAAAAGTTTAATATTGACATAAAAATAATAATACTTCAAGTATACTAACTAAGCAATCATGTCTTCTCAAAATAACATGGCCAAAAAAAGTTATCCCTAAAAAACCATATAGTCTGGCTATGATCTATCTTCACCACACAAAATATTTAAATCATGCACAACCCTGATGACAAGCCAAGCAATTGTTTCATACTTTTGATGTTCACAAACTTTTTCAATCTTCACGCAATATATGAGCGTGAGCCATGGATATAGCACTATATGTGGAATAGAATGGTGGTTGTGGAGAAGACAAAAAGGAGAAGATAGTCTCACATCAACTAGGCGTATCAACGGGCTATGGAGATGGCCATCAATAGATATCAATGTGAGTGAGTAGGGATTGCCATGCAATGGATGCACTAGAGCTATAAGTGTGTGAAAGCTCAACAAAAGAACTAAGTGAGTGTGCATCCAACTTGCTTGCTCATGAAGAACTAGGGCAATTTTGAGGAAGCCCATCATTGGAATATACAAGCCAAGTTCTATAATGTAAAATTCCCACTAGTATATAAAAGTGATAACATAGGAGACTCTCTATCATGAAGATCATGGTGCTACTTTGAAGCATAAGTGTGGAAAAAGGATAGTAACATTGTCCCTTCTCTCTTTTTCTCTCATTATTTTTTTATCTGGGCCTTCTTTCTTTTTATTTTCTTTTTGGCCTCTTTTCTTTTTTCTCTTTTTTTTATTTTTCGTCCGGAGTCTCATCCTGACTTGTGGGGGAATCATAGTCTCCATCATCCTTTCCTCACTGGGACAATGCTCTAATAATGATGATCATCAAACTTTAATTTACTTACAACTCAAGAATTACAACTCAATACTTAGAACAAAATATGACTCTATGTGAATGCCTCCGGTGGTGTATCGGGATGTACAATGATGCATGAGTGACATGTATGAAGAATTATGAACGGTGGTTTTGCCACAAATATGATGTCAACTACATGATCATGCAAGCAATGTGACAATGATGAAGCATGTCATAATAACGGAACGGTGGAAAGTTGCATGGCAATATATCTCGGAATGGCTATGTAAATGCCATAATCGGTAGGTATGGTGGCTGTTTTGAGAAAGGTATATGGTGGGTTTATGGTACCGGTGAAAGTTGCGCGATACTAGAGAGGCTAGCAATGGTGGAAGGGTGAGAGTGCGTATAATCCATGGACTCAACATTAGTCATAAAGAACTCACATACTTATTGCAAAAATCTATTAGTTATCGAAACAAAGTATTACGGGCATGCTCCTAAGGGGATAGATTGGTAGGAAAAGACCATCGCTCGTCCCCGACCGCCACTCATAAGGAAGGCAATCAATAAATAAATCATGCTCCGACTTCATCACATAATGGTTCACCATACGTGCATGCTACGGGAATCACAAACTTCAACACAAGTATTTCTCAAATTCACAACTACTCAACTAGCATGACTCTAATATCACCATATCCATTGTTGGGGAATGTAGTAATTTCAAATAAAAATCCTACGCACACGCAAGATCATGGTGATGCATAGCAACGAGAGGGGAGAGTGTGTCCACGTACCCTCATACACCGAAAGCGGAAGCGTTAGCACAACGCGGTTGATGTAGTCATACGTCTTCACGATCCGACCGATCAAGTACCGAACGCACGGCACCTCCAAGTTCTGCACATGTTCAACTCGATGACGTCCCTCGAACTCCGATCCAGGCGAGCTTTGAGGGAGAGTTCCGTCAGCACGACGGCATGGTGACGATGATGATGTTCTACCGATGCAGGGCTTCACCTAAGCACCACTACAATATGACCGAGGTGGATTATGGTGGAGGGGGCACCGCACACGGCTAAGAGATCCAAGGGATCAATTGTTGTGTCTCTAGGGGGTGCCTCCCTCCCCGTATATAAAGGAGTGGAGGAGGGGGAGGGGGTCGGCCACCCTTGGTGCGCCCCATGAGGAGTCCTACTCCCACCGAGAGTAGGACTCCCCCCTTCCAAGTTGGAGTAGGAGAGGAGAGGGAAGGAGAAAGAGGGAAAAGGAAAGGGGGGAGTTGCCCCCCCTTCCTTGTCCAATTCAGACTTGGGAGGGGAGGGGCGCGCGGCTGCCCCTTGGCCGTCTCTCCTCTTCCACCAATTGGGCCCATGAGGCCCAATAACCTCCGAGGGGAGGTTCCGGTAACCCCCCCGCTACTCCGGTATATATACGATAACCCTCGAAACCATTCCGGAGTCCGAATATAGTCGTCCAATATATCAATCTTCATGTCTCGACCATTTCGAGACTCCTCGTCATGTCTGTGATCACATCCGGGACTCCGAACTACCTTCGATACATCAAAACACATAAACTCATAATATAACCGTCATCGAACTTTAAGCGTGCGGACCCTATGGGTTCGAGAACTATGTAGACATGACCGAGACACGTCTCCGGTCAATAACCAATAGCGGAACCTGGATGCTCATATTGGCTCCTACATATTCTATGAAGATCTTTATGGGTCAAACCGCATAACAACATACATTGTTCCCTTTGTCATCGGTATGTTACTTGCCCGAGATTCGACCGTCGGTATCTCAATACCTAGTTCAATCTCGTTACCGGCAAGTCTCTTTACTCGTTCCGTAATACATCATCCCGCAACTAACTCATTAGTTGCAATGCTTGCAAGGCTTAAGTGATGTGTATTACCGAGTGGGCCCAGAGATACCTCTCCGACAATCGGAGTGACAAATCCTAATCTTGAAATACGCCAACCCAACAAGTACCTTTGGAGACACCTGTAGAGCACCTTTATAATCACCCAGTTACAAAGTGTTCCTCCGGTAAATGGGAGTTGCATAATCTCATAGTCACAGGAACATGTATAAGTCATGAAGAAAGCAATAGCAACAAACTAAACGATCAAGTGTTGAGCTAACGGAATGGGTCAAGTCAATCACATCATTCTCCTAATGATGTGATCCCGTTAATCAAATGACAACTCTTTGTCTATGGCTAGGAAACATAACCATCTTTGATCAACGAGCTAGTCAAGTAGAGGCATACTAGTGACACTCTGTTTGTCTATATATTCACACATGTATCATGTTTCCGGTTAATACAATTCTAGCATGAATAATAAACATTTATCATGATATAAGGAAGTAAATAATAACTTCATTATTCCCTCTAGGGCATATTTCCTTCAGTCTCCCACTTGCACTAGAGTCAATAATCTAGTTCACATCTTTATGTGATTAGTTCACATCTCCATGTGACTAATACCCAAAGGGTTTACTAGAGTCTATAATCTAGTTCACATCGCTATGTGATTAACACCCAAAGAGTGATCATGTTTTGCTTGTGAGAGAAGTTTAGTCTACGGGTCTGCAACATTCAGATCCATATGTATTTTGCAAATTTCTATGTCTACAATGCTCTGCACGGAGCTACTCTAGCTAATTGCTCCCACTTTCAATATGTATCCAGATTAAGACTTAGAGTCATCTAGATCGATGTAAAAAGCTTGCATCGATGTAACTCTTTATGACGAACTCTTTTATCACCTCCATAACCGAGAAATATTTCCTTCGTCCTCTAAGGATAATTTTGACTGCTATCCAGTGATCTACTCCTAGATCACTATTGTACTCCCTTGCCATAATGATGCTAAGGTATACAATAGGACTGGTAAACAGCATAGCATACTTTATAGAACCTATGACTGGGACATAGGGAATGACTTATCATTCTCTTTCTATTTTCTGCTGTGGTCGGGTTTTGAGTCTTTACTCAACTTCATACCTTGCAACACAAGCAATAACTCCTTCTTTGACTATTCCATTTTGAACTACTTCAAAATCTTGTCAAGGTATGTACTCATTGAAATAACTTATCAAGTGTCTTGATCTATCTCTATAGATCTTGATGCTCAATGTGTAAGCAGCTTCATCGAGGTCTTTCTTTGAAAAACTCCTTTCAAATACTCCTTTATGCTTTCCAGAAAATTCTACATTCTTTCCGATCAACAATATGGCATTCACATATACTTATTAGAAATGTTGTAGTGCTCCCACCCACTTTCTTGTAAATACAGGCTTCACCGCAAGTCTGTAAAAAACCATATACTTTGAACACTTTATCAAAGCATATATTCCAACTCCAAGATGCTTGCACCAGTCCATAGATGGATCGCTGGAGCTTGCTCACTTTGTTAGCACCTTTAGGGTTGACAAAACCTTCTGGTTGCATCATATACAACTCTTCTTTTTAAGAAATCCATGAAAGAATACAATTTTGACATCCATTTGCCAGATTTCATAAAATGCGGCAACTGCTAACATGATTCGGACAGACTTTTAAGCATTGATACGAGTGAGAAAATCTCATCGTAGTCGACACCTTGAAGTTCTCGAAAACACTTTGCAACAATTCGAGCTTTGTAGATAGCAACACTACTATCAACGTCCGTCTTCCTCTTGAAGATCCATTTATTCTTAATGACTCGCCGATCATCGGGCAAGTCAATCAAAGTCCATACTTTGTTCTCATACATGGATCCAATCTCAAATTTCATGGCCTCAATCCATTTCGCGAAATCTGGGATCATTATTGCTTCCTCATAGTTCGTATATTCGTCATGGTCAATTAACATGACCTCCAGAACAGGATTACCGTACCACTCTGGTGCGGATCTCACTCTGGTTGACCTACGAGGTTCGGTAGTAACTTGATCTGAAGTTACATGGTCATCATCATTAGCTTCCTCACTAATTGGTGTATGAGTCACAGAAACAGATTTCTGTGATGATCTATTTTCCAATAAGGGAGCAGGTACAGTTACCTCATCAAGTTCTACTTTCCTCCCACTCACTTCTTTCGAGAGAAACTCCTTCTCTGGAAAGGATCCATTCTCAGCAATGAATGTCTTGCCTTCGGATCTGTGATAGAAGGTGTACCCAACTGTCTCCTTTGGGTATCCTATGAAGACACATTTCTTCGATTTGGGTTTGAACTTATCAGGATGAAACTTTTTCTTATAAGTATTGCAACCCCAAACTTTAAGAAATGACAACTTTGGTTTCTTGCCAAACCACAGTTCATACGGTGTCGTCTCAACAGATTTAGATGGTGCCCTTTTTAACGTGAATGCAGCTGTCTCTAATGCATAACCCCAAAACTATAGTGGTTAATCGGTAAGAAACATCATAGATTGCACTATATCCAATAATAGTACGGTTATGACGTTCGGACACACCATTATGTTGTGGTGTTCCAGGTGGCATGATTTTGTGAAACTATTCCATATTGTTTTAATTGAAGACCAAACTCGTAACTCAAATATTTGTCTCTGCGATCAGATCGTAGAAACTTTATTTTCTTGTCATGATGATTTTCCACTTCACTATGAAGTTCTTTGAACTTTTCAAATGTTTCAGACTTATGTTTCATCAAGTGGATATACCCATATCTCCTCAAATCATCTGTGAAGGTCAGAAAATAATGATACCCGCTGCGAGCCTCAACACTCATCGGACTGCATACATCAGTATGTATTATTTCCAATAAGTCAGTTGTTCGCTCTATTGTTCCGGAGAACGGAGTCTTAGTCATCTTGCCCATGAGGCATAGTTCGCAAGTACCAAGTGATTCATAATCAAGTGATTCCAAAAGTCCAGCAGTATGGAGTTTCTTCATGCGCTTTATACCAATATGACCCAAACGACAATGCCACAAATAAGTTGCACTATCATTATTAACTTTGCATCTTTTGGCTTCAATATTATGAATATGTGTATCACTACGATTGAGATCCAACGAACCATTTTCATTGGGTGTATGACCATAGAAGGTTTTATTCATGTAAACAGAACAACATTATTCTCTAACTTAAATGAATAACTGTTTTGCAATAAACATGATCAAATCATATTCATGCTCAACGCAAACACCAAATAACATTTATTTAGGTTTAACACTAATCCCGAAAGTATAGGGAGTGTGCGATGATGATCATCTCAATCTTGGAACCACTTCCAACACACATCATCACTTCACCCTTAACTAGTCTCTGTTCATTCTGCAACTCCCGTTTCGAGTTACTACTCTTAGCAACTGAACCAGTATCAAATACCGAGGGGTTGCTATAAACACTAGTAAAGAACACATCAATAACATGTATATCAAATATAGCATTGTTCACTTTGCCATCCTTCTTATCCGCCAAATACTTGGGGCAGTTCCGCTTCCACTGACCAGTCCCTTTGTAGTAGAAGCACTTAGTCTCAGGATTAGGTCCAGACTTGGGCTTCCTCACTTGAGCAGCAGCTTGCTTGCCGTTCTTCTTGAAGTTCCCTTTCTTTCCCTTTGCCCTTTTCTTGAAACTAGTGGTCTTGTTAATCATCAACACTTGATGCTCTTTCTTGATTTCAACCTTCATCGATTTCATCATCATGAAAAGCTTGGGAATCGTTTTCGTCATCCCTTGCATACTATAGTTCATCACGAAGTTCTACTAACTTGGTGATGGTGACTAGAGAATTTTGTCAATCACTATTTTATCTGGAAGATTAACTCCCACTTGATTCAAGCGATTGTAGTACCCAGACAATCTGAACACATGCTCACTGCTTGAGCTATTCTCCTCCATCTTTTAGCTATAGAACTTGTTGGAGACTTCATATCTCTCAACTCGGGAATTTGCTTGAAATATTAACTTCAACTCCTGGAACATCTCATATGATCCATGACGTTCAAAACGTCTTTGAAGTCCCGATTCTAAGCTCTTAAGCATGGTGCACTAAACTATCAAGTAGTCATCATATTCAGCCAACCAAACGTTCATGACGTCTGCATCTGCTCCTGCAATAGGTCTGTCACCTAGCGGTGCATCAAGGACATAATTCTTCTGTGCAGCAATGAGGATAATCCTCAGATCACGGATCCAATCCGCATCATTGCTACTAACATTTTTCAACTTAGTTTTCTCTAGGAACATATCAAAAATAAAACAGAGGAGCTAAACGCGAGCTATTGATCTACAACATAGATATGCTAATACTACCAGGACTAAGTTCATGATAAATTAAAGTTCAATTAATCATATTACTTAAGAATCCCACTTAGATAGACATCCCTCTAATCATTTAAGTGATCACGTGATCCAAATCAACTAAACCATAACTGATCATCACGTGAAATGGAGTAGTTTTCAATGATGAACATCACTATGTTGATCATATCTACTATATGATTCACGCTCGACCTTTCGGTCTTAGTGTTCCGAGGCCATATCTGCATATGCTAGGCTCGTCAAGTTCAACCTGAGTATTCTGTGTGTGCAAAACTGGCTTGCACCCATTGTAGATGGACGTAGAGCTTATCACACCCGATCATCACGTGGTGTCTGGGCACGACGAACTTTGGCAACGGTGCATACTCAGGGAGAACACTTTTAACTTGAAATTTAGTGAGATATCATCTTATAATGCTACTGTCAATCAAAGCAAAATAAGATGCATAAAAGATAAACATCACATGCAATCAATATAAGTTATATGGTATGGCCATCATCATCTTGTGCTTGTGATCTTTATCTCCGAAGCACCGTCATGATCACCATCGTCACCGGCGCGACACCTTGATCTCCATCGTAGCATCATTGTCGTCTCGCCAACTATTGGTTCTACAACTATCGTTACCGCTTAGTGATAAAGTAAAGAAATTACAGGGCGATTACATTGCATACAATAAAGCGACAACCATATGGCTCCTGCCAGTTGCCGATAACTCGGTTACATAACATGATCATCTCATACAATAAAATATATCATCATGTCTTGACCATATCACATCACAACATTCCCTGCAAAAACAAGTTAGACGTCCTCTACTTTGTTGTTGCAAGTTTTATGTGGATGCTTCGGGCTGAGCAAGAACCGTTCTTACCTACGCATCAAAAGCACAACAATAGTTCGTCAAGTTAGTGTTGTTTTAACCTTCTCAAGGACCGGGCATAGCCACACTCGATTCAACTAAAGTTGGAGAAACTGACACCTGCCAGCCACCTATGTGCAAAGCACGTCGGTAGAACCAGTCTCGCGTAAGCGTACGCGTAATGTTGGTCCGGGCCACTTCATCCAACAATACCGCCGAACCAAAGTATGACATGCTGGTAAGCAGTATGACTTGTATCGCCCACAACTCACTTGTGTTCTACTCGTGCATATAACATCAACGCATAAAACCTGGCTCGGATGCCACTGTTGGGGAATGTAGTAATTTCAAAAAAATTCCTATGCACATGCAAGATCATGGTGATGCATAGCAACGAGAGGGGAGAGTGTGTCCACGTACCCTCGTAGACCGAAAGCGGAAGCGTTAGCACAATGCGGTTGATGTAGTCGTACGTCTTCACGATCCGACCGATCAAGTACCGAACGCACGACACCTTCGAGTTCTGCACACGTTCAACTCGAGGACGTCCCTCGAACTCTGATCCATCCGAGCTTTGAGGGAGAGTTCCGTCAGCACGACTGCGTGGTGACAATGATGATGTTCTATCGACGTAGGGCTTCGCCTAAGCACCACTACAATATGACCGAGGTGGATTATGGTGGAGGGGGGCACCGCACACGGCTAAGAGATCCAAGGGATCAATTGTTGTGTCTCTAGGGGGGTGCCTCCCTCTCCGTATATAAAGGAGTGGAGGAGGGGGAGGGGACCGGTCACCCTTCGCGCGCCCCATGAGGAGTCCTACTCCCACCGGGAGTAGGACTCCCCCCCCCTTCCATGTTGGAGTAGGAGAGGAGAGGGAAGGAGAAAGAGAGAAAAAGGAAAGGGGGGAGCCGCCCCCTTCCTTGTCCAATTCGGACTTGGGAGGGGAGGGGCGTGCGGCTGCCCCTTGGCCGCCTCTCCTCTTCCACCAATCGGGCCCATGAGGCCCAATAACCTCCGAGTGGGTTCCGGTAACCCCCCGGTACTCAGGCATATATCTGATAACCCCCGGAACCATTCCGGTGTCCGAATATAGTTGTCCAATATATCGATCTTCATGTCTCGACCATTTCGAGACTCCTCGTCATGTCTGTGATCACATCCGGGACTCCGAACTACCTTCGGTACATCAAAACACATAAACTCATAATATAACCGTCATCAAACTTTAAGCGTGCGGACCCTATGGGTTCGAGAACTATGTAGACATGACCGAGACATGTCTCCGGTCAATAACCAATAGCGGAACCTGGATGCTCATATTGGCTCCTACATATTCTATAAAGATCTTTATCGGTCAAACCGCATAACAACATACGTTGTTCCCTTTGTCATCGATATGTTACTTGCCTGAGATTCGATCGTCGGTATCTCAATACCTAGTTCAATCTCGTTACCGGCAAGTCTCTTTACTCGTTCCGTAATACATCATCCCACAACTAACTCATTAGTTGCAATGCTTGCAAGGCTTAAGTGATATGTATTACCGAGTGGGCCCAGAGATACCTCTCCGACAATCGGAGTGACAAATCCTAATCTTGAAATACGCCAACCCAACAAGTACCTTTGGAGACACCTGTAGAGCACCATTATAATCACCCAGTTACGTTGTGACGTTTGGTAGCACACAAAGTGTTCCTCCGGTAAACGGGAGTTGCATAATCTCATAGTCACAGGAACATGTATAAGTCATGAAGAAAGCAATAGCAACAAACTAAACGATCAAGTGCTAAGCTAACGGAATGGGTCAAGTCAATCACATCATTCTCCTAATGATGTGATCCCGTTAATCAAATGACAATTCTTTGTCTATGGCTAGGAAGCATAACCATCTTTGATCAACGAGCTAGTCAAGTAGAGGCATACTAGTGACACTCTGTTTGTCTATATATTCACACATGTATCATGTTTCTGGTTAATACAATTCTAGCATGAATAATAAACATTTATCATGATATAAGGAAATAAATAATAACTTTATTATTGCCTCTAGGGCATATTTCCTTCGTCCATATCTCAAAACAATTATCAAGTATCAAATTTCTCATAGTATTCAATTCACTTATACGATTTTTTTATATTATTCCTAAAAGCAATTTTTCATGTTGTTCTAAAGGACTCTCAAAATAATATAAGTGAAGCATGAGAGATTAATTATTTCTATAAAATAAAACCACCGCCGTGCTCTAAAGATATAAGTGAAGCACTAAAGCAAAAACTATATAGCTCAAAAGATATAAGTGAAGCACATAGAGTATTCTAATAAATTTTAAATCATGTGAGTCTCTCTCACAGGGTGTGTACAGCAAGGATGATTGTGGTAAACTAAAAAGCAAAGACTCAAATCATACAAGTTGCTCCAAGCAAAACACATATCATGTGGTGAATAAAAATATAGATCCAAGTAAAGTTACCGATAGACGAAGACGAAAGAGGGGACGCCTTCCGTGGCATCCCCAAGCTTAGGATTTTTGGTGTCCTTGAATTTTACCTTGGGGTGCCATGGGCATCCCCAAGCTTAGGCTCTTGCCACTCCTTGTGTTGGGGAACGTAGCAATTTCAAAATTTCCTATGCACACGCAAGATCATGGTGATGCACAGCAACGAGAGGGGAGAGTGTTGTCCACGTACCCTCGTAGACCGAAAGCGGAAGCATTATAACAACGCGGTTGATGTAGTCGTACGTCTTCATGATCCGACCGATCAAGTACCGAACGTACGGCACCTCCGAGTTCAGCACACGTTCAGCCCGATGATGTCCTTCGAACTCCGATCCTGCCGAGTGTTGAGGGAGAGTTTCGTCAGCACGACAGCGTGGTGACGATGTTGATGTTCTACCGACGCAGGGCTTCGCCTAAGCACCGCTACAGTATTATTGAGTTGGACTATGGTGGAGGGGGGCACCGCACACGGCTAAGAGACGATCAACTTGATCAACTTGTGTGTCTAGAGGTGCCCCCTGCCCCTGTATATAAAGGAGCAAGGGGAGAGGTGGCCGGCCTAGGAGGAGGGCGCGCCAAGGGGGGAGTCCTACTCCCACCGGGAGTAGGACTCCTCCTTTCCTTGTTGGAGTAGGAGAGAAGGAAAGAGGAGGAGAGGAAGAAGGAAAAGGGGGCTGCACCCCTTGTCCAATTCGGACCAGAGGGGGGCCGCGCGCCTCCTTCCTTTTGGCCTCTCTCCTCTATTCCCGTATGGCCCGATAAGGCCCATATACTCCCCGGCGAATTCCTGTAACTCTCTGGTACTCCGATAAATACCCGAATCACTCGGAACCTTTCCGATGTCCGAATATAGTCGTCCAATATATCGATCTTTACGTCTCGACCATTTTGAGACTCCTCGTCATGTCCCCGATCTCATCCGGGACTCCGAACTCCTTCGTTACATCAAAACTCATAAACTCATAATATAACTGTCATCGAAACTTTAAGCGTGCGGACCCTACGGGTTCGAGAACAATGTAGACATGACCGAGACACGTCTCCGGTCAATAACCAATAGCGGAACATGGATGCTCATATTGGCTCCCACATATAAATCTAAGAATGGGTGGGTAACCACACCAAACCTAAACTGAACCCACGTGATGACGTTTTGGAAACTAAACCAAACTAACCCCACATAATTGGCATTGGCACCCAGACCAAACTAAACCACATGGCAAATTCCCCAAAACCAAACTAACCCATTCTATGAACTATGGTTTTAGCCTATGGTTCTATATCAATTCCCCACCCATACATGTACAACTCAATATATGAACGATCCTGCACTTGATAGCTAAAAACATAGCACAGCTTAATAATATGTATAGACATTGCACTTGCCAGCTTACATATTCTGCACTACCCACACTTAAATTGATGAACACTTGACAGCTTCATAACATGTACTAGTACAAAACACATATTCTGAAGCACAAATATTACACTTGACAGCTTACATATTCTGCACTACCGACACTTTAAGTACAGAGGTAATTAATTGATTCCAAGCCGGGATTGAGTTACGCCATCTGCCGATGATGGATGTCACTGAGTTCTCATGGAGGTAGTAGTCAGCCTGTACCTTGATCTAAAAAGACACAATTTTTAGAACTTATGTGGATACTCTCTATATGAACCCTACACTGCAGGACTGACTGTACGCTTCGGAAACAAGGCAAGCAAATATAATGGGAATTGGAAAACAGCAAAAAATTAAGGAGCAAGGTAAAGGTCAGTCCACTATTAGGGTGGTAGTCTGAATGAGCAGGTGTATCCATCTCTGCCATGTTTCTTCCAGTAAACAAAAGAGCCGATGTCATATTATTTACTAGAGCGATGCCTGCCTGCACATCCTTACTGAAACATGGCAGATGCTCATTCAGTTCCAGAGTGCGGTGCACTTCCATCAACAATATATATCTGATGATGAAAATTCCATGGGTTCAGACTAAGTCAACTAAGATGATTCAGACAGAGACTAAGATTCAGACTAAATTAAGGAATAAGATTCAGACGAAGGGGAGGGAGGTGGAGATCTGGAGGCAGTGACCTCGAGGAGGCGCTCGCGGGCTCGTTGTAGATGAGCGGGATGGTGCGGGCGCCGCCGGCCTCGACGAACTTCACTTAGGAGGCGCCCATGTAGGAGGTGGATGCTCTGATCCTCCCGGCGGTGCTGTCGCCCCTCGCCCGGGTGCGTGACGATGACGGGTCAACCAGCGCGGCGCAAGCCCCAGTGAACGGCAGCCGGATGATGCCCGGCGCCGCCCACGAGGACGTCGAGGAGGGGGCGAGGAAGGCGAGCAGGAGGAGTAGGGGACACTGATCTGTGAGGGGAGGGGGAGGGGGAGGGGGAGAGGGTGTAGGACGGCGAGGTGTGACGGCGATGAGGCGGCGGTTGGCGGCCGGCGGCGGTGGCGCCATGGCGGCGGTAGAGGGCTCGGCCGCTCGAGAATGAGTAGGTTAGCTCGATGGCTTAATGGGGCTTTTTTTTCTTTATCAGTTGCGCTCCGGGGCTAGGAACCGGGTTGGAACCCGTAGTTTTCACTGGTTAGGCCCAAACTCCTTGAGCCCGTAACCAGCTAAACCCAAACTGGTTTTTCTATATACCCAAACCAAACTTGAACCAAAAAACGTTCAACCCAATAAAACCTCAACCATTTAAGCCTGGAGTAAAAACCAAACTATTTTAACCAGTTTTTTGAAAACTGTTCTCAGATTTACCCACATATTCTACGAAGATTTTTATCGGTCAAACCGCATAACAACATATGTTGTTCCCTTTGTCATCGGTATGTTACTTGCCCAAGATTCGATCGTCGGTATCTCAATACCTAGTTCAATCTCGTTACCGGCAAGTCTCTTTACTCGTTCCATAATACATCATCCCGCAACTAACTCATTAGTTGCAATGCTTGCAAGGCTTATAGTGATGTGCATTACCGAGTGGGCCCAGAGATACCTCTCCGACAATCGGAGTGACAAATCCTAATCTCGAAATACGCCAACCCAACAAGTACCTTCGGAGACACCTGTAGAGCACCTTTATAATCACCCAGTTACGTTGTGACATTTGGTAGCACAAAAAGTGTTCCTCCGGTAAACGGGAGTTGCATAATCTCATAGTCATAGGAACATGTAAAGTCATGAAGAAAGCAATAGCAATAAACTAAACGATCAAGTGCTATGCTAACGGAATGGGTCAAGTCAATCACATCATTCTCCTAATGATGTGATCCCGTTAATCAAATGACAAATCATGTCTATGGTTAGGAAACATAACCATCTTTGATCAACGAGCTAGTCAAGTAGAGGCATACTAGTGACACTCTGTTTGTCTATGTATTCACAGATGTATTATGTTTCCGGTTAATACAATTCTAGCATGAATAATAAACATTTATCATGATATAAGGAAATAAATAATAACTTTATTATTGCCTCTAGGGCGTATTTCCTTCAGTCTCCCACCTGCACTAGAGTCAATAATCTAGTTCACATCGCCATGTGATTTAACACCAATAGTTCACATCACCATGTGAATAACACCCATAGTTCACATCATCATGTGACCAACACCCAAAGGGTTTACTAGTCAACAATCTAGTTCACATCGCTATGTGATTAACACCCAAAGAGTACTAAGGTGTGATCATGTTTTGCTTGTGAGAGAAGTTTAGTCTACGGGTCTGCCACATTTAGATCCGTATGTATTTTGCAAATTTCTATGTCAACAATGCTCTGCACGGAGCTACTCTAGCTAATTGCTCCCACTTTCAAAATGTATCCAGATTGAGACTTAGAGTCATCTGGTTTAGTGTCAAAATTTTGCATCGACGTAACCCTTTACGACGAACCTTTTTGTCACCTCCATAATCGAGAAACATATCCTTATTCCACTAAGGATAATTTGACTGTTGTCCAGTGATCTACTCCTAGATCACTATTGTACTCCCTTGCCAGAAACAGTGTAGGGTATACAATAGATCTGGTACACAGCATGGCATATTTTATAGAACCTATGGCCAAGGCATAGGGAATGACTTTCATTCTCTCTCTATCTTCTGACGTGGTCGGGTTTTGAGTCTTACTCAACTTCACACCTTGTAACACAGACAAGAACTCTTTCTTTGACTGTTCCATTTTGAACTACTTCAAAATCTTGTCAAGGTATGTACTCATTGAAAAACTTATCAAGCGTCTTGATCTATCTCTATAGATCTTGATGCTCAATATGTAAGCAGCTTTACCAAGGTCTTTCTTTGAAAAACTCCTTTCAAACACTCCTTTATGCTTTGCAGAATAATTCTACATTATCTCCAATCAACAATATGTCATTCACATATACTTATCAGAAATGTTGTAGTGCTCTCACTCACTTTCTTGTAAATACAGGCTTCACTGCAAGTCTGTATAAAACTATATGCTTTGATCAACTTATCAAAGCGTATATTCCAACTCCGAGATGCTTGCACTAGTCCATAGATGGATCGCTGGAGCTTGCATATTTTGTTAGCACCTTTAGGATTGACAAAACTTTCTTGTTGCATCATATACAACTCTTCTTTAATAAATCCATTAAGGAATGTAGTTTTGTTTACCCATTTGCCAGATTTCATAAAATGTGGCAATTGCTAACATGATTCGGACAGACTTAAGCATAGATACGAGTGAGAAACTCTCATCGTAGTCAACACCTTGAACTTGTCGAAAACCTTTTACGACAATTCTAGCTTTGTAGATAGTAACACTACTATCAGCGTCCGTCTTCCTCTTGAAGATCCATTTAATATTAATGGCTCGCCGATCAATGGGCAAGTCAATCAAAGTCCATACTTTGTTCTCATACATGGATCTCATCTCAGATTTCATGGCCTCAAGCCATTTCACGGAATCTGGGCTCATCATCACTTCCTCATAGTTCGCAAGTTCCTCATGGTCTAGTAACATGACTTCCAGAACAGGATTACCGTACCACTCTGGTGCAGATCTCACTCTGGTTTACCTACGAGGTTTGGTAGTAACTTGATCTGAAGTTATATGATCATCATCATTAGCTTCCTCACGAATTGGTGTAGTAGTCACAGGAACAGATTTCTGTGATGAACTACTTTCCAATAAGGGAGCAGGTACAGTTACCTCATCAAGTTCTACTTTCCTCCCACTCACTTCTTTCGAGAGAAACTCCTTCTCTAGAAAGGATCCATTCTCAGCAATGAATATCTTGCCTTCGGATCTGTGATAGAAGGTGTACCCAACATTTTCTTTTGGGTATCCTATGAAGATTTACTTCTCTGATTTGGGTTCGAGCTTATCAAGTTGAAACTTTTTCACATAAGCATCGCAGTCCCAAACTTTAAGAAACGACAGCTTAGGTTTCTCGCCAAACCACAGTTCATACGGCGTCGTCTCAACGGATTTAGATGGTGCCCTATTTAATGTGAATGTAGATGTCTCTAATGCATAACCCCAAAACGATAGTGGTAACCGGTAAGAGACATCATAGATCGCACCATATCTAATAGCACGGTTACGACGTTCAGACACACCATTATACTGTGGTGTTCTAGGTGGCGTGAGTAGTGAAACTATTTCACATTGTTTTAACTGAAGGCCAAACTCGTAACTCAAATATTTTACTTCTGCGATCATATCGTAGAAATTTTTATTTTTGTTACGATGATTCTCCACTTCACTCTGAAATTTTTTGAACTTTTCAAATATTTCAGACTTGTGTTTCATCAAGTAGATATACTCATATCCGCTCAAATCATCTGTGACGATCAGAAAATAATGATACCTGCCGCGAGCCTCAATATTCATCGGACCACATACATCAGTATGTATGATTTCCAACAAATCTGTTGCTCGCTCCATTGTTCCGGAGAATGGAGTCTTAGTCATCTTGCCCAAGAGGCATGGTTCGCAAGCATCAACTTATTCATAATCAAGTGATTCCAAAAGCCCATCAGCATGGATTTTCTTCATGCGCTTTACACCAATATGACCTAAACGGCAGTGCCACAAATAAGTTGCACTATCATTATTAACTTTGCATCTTTTGGCTTCAATATTATGAAAATGTGTATTACCACGATCGAGATCCAACAAACCATTTTCATTGGGTGTATGACCATAGAAGGTTTTATTCATGTAAACAGAACAACAATTATTCTCTAACTTACATGAATAACCATATTGCAATAAACATGATCCAATCATATTTATGCTTAACGCAAACACCAAATAACATTTATTTAGGTTCAACACTAATCCCGAAAGGGAGTGTGCGACGATGATCATATCAATCTTGGAACCACTTCCAACACACATCGTCACTTCACCCTTAACTAGTCTCTGTTTATTTTACAATTCCCATTTTGAGTTACTACTCTTAGCAACTGAACCAGTATCAAATACCGAGGGGTTGCTATAAACACTAGTAAAGTACACATCAATAACATGTATATCAAATATACCTATGTACACTTTGTCATCCTTCTTATCCGCCAATTACTTGGGGTAGTTCCGCTTCCAATGACCAGTCCCTTTGTAGTAGAAGCACTCAGTTTCAGGCTTAGGTCCAGACTTGGGTTTTTTCACTTGAGCAGCAACTTGTTTGCCGTTCTTCTTGAAGTTCCCTTTTCTTCCCTTTGTCCTTTTCTTGAAACTAGTGGTCTTGTCAACCATCAACACTTGATGCATTTCTTGATTTCTACCTTCGTCGATTTCAGCATCACGAAGAGCTTGGGAATTGTTTTCGTCATCCCTTGCATACTATAGTTCATAACGAAGTTCTACTAACTTGGTGGTGGTGACTAGAGAATTCTGTCAATCACTATTTTATCTGGAAGATTAACTTCCACTTGATTCAAGCGATTGTAGTAACCAAACAATCTGAGCACATGCTCACTGCTTGAGCTATTCTCCTCCATCTTTTAGCTATAGAACTTGTTGGAGACTTCATATCTCTCAACTCGGGTATTTGCTTGAAATATTAACTTCAACTCCTGGAACATCTCATATGATCCATGACGTTCAAAACGTCTTTGAAGTACCGGTTCTAAGCTCTTAAGCATGGTGCACTAAACTATCAAGTAGTCATCATATTCAGCCAACCAAACGTTCATGACGTCTGCATCTGCTCCTGCAATAGGTCTGTCACCTAGCGGTGCATCAAGGACATAATTCTTCTGTGCAGCAATGAGGATAAACCTCAGATCACAGATCCAATCCGCGTCATTGCTACTAACACCTTTCAACTTAGTTTTCTCTAGGAACATATCAAAAATAAAACAGGGGAGCTAAACGCGAGCTATTGATCTACAACATAGATATGCTAATACTACCAGGACTAAGTTCGTGATAAATTTAAGTTCAATTAATCATATTACTTAAGAATTCCCACTTAGATAGAGATCCCTCTAATCCTCTAAGTGATCACGTGATCCAAATCAACTAAACCATAACCGATCATCACGTGAAATGGAGTAGCTTTCAATGGTGAACATCACTTATGTTGATCATATCTACTATATGATTCACGCTCGACCTTTCGGTCTCAGTGTTCCGAGGCCATATCTGCATATGCTAGGCTCGTCAAGTTTAACCTGAGTATTCTGCGTGTGCAAAACTGGCTTGCACCCGTTGTAGATGGACGTAGAGCTTATCACACCCGATCATCACGTGGTGTCTGGGCACGACGAACTTTGGCAACGGTGCATACTCAGGGAGAACACTTTTATCTTGAAATTTAGTGAGAGGTCATCTTATAATGCTACCGTCAATCAAAGCAAGATAAGATGCATAAAAGATAAACATCACATGCAATCAATATAAATAATATGATATGGCCATCATCATCTTGTACTTGTGATCTCCATCTCCGAAGTACCGTCATGATCACCATCGTCACCGGCGTGACACCTTGATCTCCATCATAGCATCGTTGTCGTCTCGCCAATCTTATGCTTCCACGACTATCGCTACCGCTTAGTGATAAAGTAAAGCATTACAGCGCGATTGCATTGCATACAATAAAGCGACAACCATATGGCTGCTGCCAGTTGTCGATAACTCGGTTACAAAACATGATCATCTCATACAATAAAATTTAGCATCATGTCTTGACCATATCACATCACAACATGCCCTGCAAAAACAAGTTGGACGTCCTCTACTTTGTTGTTGCAAGTTTTACGTGGCTGCTACGGGCTTAGCAAGAACCGTTCTTACCTACGCATCAAAACCACAACGATAGTTTGTCAAGTTGGTGTTGTTTAACCTTCGCAAGGACCGGGTGTAGGCACACTCGATTCAACTAAAGTTGGAGAAACTGACACCCACCAGCCACCTGTGTGCAAAGCACGTCGGTAGAACCAGTCTGGCGTAAGCGTACGCGTAATGTCGGTCCAGGCCGCTTCATCCAACAATACCGCCGAACCAAAGTATGACATGCTGGTAAGCAGTATGACTTATATCGCCCACAACTCACTTGTGTTCTACTCGCTCATATAACATCAACGCATAAAACTTGGCTCTGATACCACTGTTGGGGAACGTAGCAATTTCAAAAATTTCCTACGCACACGCAAGATCATGGTGATGCACAGCAATGAGAGGGGAGAGTGTTGTCCATGTACCCTCGTAGACCGAAAGCGGAAGCGTTATAACAACGCAGTTGGTGTAGTTGTACGTCTTCACGATCCGACCGATCAAGTACCGACCGTACAACACCTCCGAGTTCAGCACACGTTCAGCCCGATGACGTCCTTCGAACTCCGGTCCAGCCGAGTGTTGAGGGAGAGTTTCGTCAGCACAACGGTGTGGTGACAATGTTGATGTTTTACCGACGCAGGGCTTCGCCTAAGCACCGCTATAGTATTATCGAGTTGGACTATGGTGGAGGGGGGCACCGCACACGGGCTAAGAGACGATCAACTTGATCAACTTGTGTGTCTAGAGGTCCCCCCTGCCCTTGTATATAAAGGAGCAAGGGGAGAGGTGGACGGCCTAGGAGGAGGGCGCGCCAAGGGGGGAGTCCTACTCCCACCGGGAGTAGGACTCCACCTTTCCTTGTTGGAGTAGGAGAGAAGGAAAGAGGAGGAGAGGAAGAAGGAAAAAGGGGCTGCACCCCTTGTCCAATTCGGACCAGAGGGGGGCCGCGCGCCTCCTTCCTTTTGGCCTCTCTCCTCTATTCCCGTATGGCCCAATAAAGACCCATATACTCCCCGGCGAATTCCCGTAACTCTCCGGTACTCCGATAAATACCCGAATCACTCGGAACCTTTCCGATGTCCGAATATAGTCGTCCAATATATCGATCTTTATGTCTCGACCATTTTGAGACTTCTCGTCATGTCCTCGATCTCATCCGGGACTCCGAACTCCTTCGGTACATCAAAACTCATAAACTCATAATATAACTGTCATCAAAACTTTAAGCGTGCGGACCCTATGGGTTCGAGAACAATGTAGACATGACCGAGACACGTCTCCGGTCAATAACCAATAACGGAACCTAGATGCTCATATTGGCTCCCACATATTCTACGAAGATTTTTATCGGTCAAACTGCATAACAACATATGTTGTTCCCTTTGTCATCGGTATGTTACTTGCCCGAGATCCGATCGTCGGTATCTCAATACCTAGTTCAATCTCGTTACCGGCAAGTCTCTTTACTCGTTCCGTAATACATCATCCCGCAACTAACTCATTAGTTGCAATGCTTGTAAGGCTTATAGTGATGTGCATTACCGAGTGGGCCCAGAGATACCTCTCCGACAATCGGAGTGACAAATCCTAATCTCGAAATACGCCAACCCAACAAGTACCTTCGGAGACACCTGTAGAGCACCTTTATAATCATCCAGTTACATTGTGACGTTTGGTAGCACACAAAGTGTTCCTCCGGTAAACGGGAGTTGCATAATCTCATAGTCATAGGAACATGTATAAGTCATGAAGAAAGCAATAGCAATAAACTAAACGATCAAGTGCTATGCTAACGGAATGGGTCAAGTCAATCACATCATTCTCCTAGTGATGTGATCCCGTTAATCAAATGACAACTCATGTCTATGGTTAGGAAACATAACCATCTTTGATCAACGAGCTAGTCAAGTAGAGGCATACTAGTGACACTCTGTTTGTCTATGTATTCACACATGTATTATGTTTCCGGTTAATACAATTCTAGCATGAATAATAAAAATTTATCATGATATAAGGAAATAAATAATAACTTTATTATTGCCTCTAGGGCGTATTTCCTTCACCTTGTTCTATAATCCATCAAATCTTTACCCAAAACTTGAAAACTTCACAACACAAAACTCAAAATAAAAAATCTCGTGAGCTCCGTTTGCGAAAGAAAACAAAACACCACTTCAAGGTACTGTAATGAAATCATTATTGATTTATATTGGTGTTAAACCTACTGTATTCCAACTTCTCTATGGTTTATAAACTCTTTCACTAGCCATAGATTCATCAACATAACCAAATAACACACGAAAAACAGAATCTGTCAAAAACAGAACAGTCTGTAGTAATCTGTAGCTAACGCAAACTTCTGGAACCCCAAAAATTCTAAACTAAATAGCTGGACGTGAGGAATTTATCTATTAATCATCTTCAAAAATAATTAACTAAATACCACTTTCCAAATAACAATGGCAGCAATTCTTGTGAGCGCTAAAGTTTCTGTTTTTTACAGCAAGATCAAAAAGACTTTCCCCAAGTCTTCCCAACGGTTCTACTTGACACAAACACTAATTAAACACAAAAAACACAACCAAAACAGAGGCTAGATAAATTATTTATTACTAAACAGGAGCAAAAAGCAAGGAATAAAATAAAAATGGGTTGCCTCCAAACAAGCGCTATCGTTTAACGCCCCTGGCTAGGCATAAAAGCGAAGATAGATATAGGTATTGCCATCTTTGGTAGGTAATTCTTCAATAAGACACCTATAACCCTTAGGAGTTTCTTTCTTTTTATTAATTATCAAACTCCTAGGCACGAAATCAAGAAAATCATTTGTAGCAAAAAGTTCCTTAAGGATAGTGAGAAAGTTGGGGTGAACACTTATGGATTTGAGGTTTGCATTTTCCTTACTAGAAGTTTCGCCCTTATTTTTAGGAACATACATCAATTTGGCAATCTTACAATTAGGAGGAGTGTTTTTCACGGAAGAAAAGGCAGACCCAAGGTTGGTAATAATATCCTCAATTTTATCAATTCTAGTGGAATCTTGATCTATCTTTTCATTAACCATAGGTCCCTTTTCTTTAAAAAAAATTAAGAGCAACTCCTACCTTAGATCCGTATTGGATAATTTGGTTATGGATCTTTCTATCCAAATTTTCAATCAACTCTACGGTGGCAACTTTATTTTCAATAATTTCAAGCCGTTGCATCACGTGTTCCAAAGTTAAAATAGTTCCATTAACCAAAAGAGGTGGTGGGCCAAACAAATCTATCATAGCAGAAGAATCAAAAGTATGGCTACCCAAGAAGTTTCCCCCGGTAATGGTATCAAGAATATATCTATTCCAAGGAGTGATGCCTACATAAAAATTGTGAAGAAGAACGGAAGTAGATTGCTTCCTAGTAGATCTATTTTGCGCATTGTAAATTCTGTACCAAGCATCTTTAAGATTTTCTCCCTCCCTTTGTTTAAAATTAAGAACTTCATTCTCGGGAGACAAAGGAGTAGATAAAGTACTAGCCATAACGACGAATCAAGCGGAAAAGAGGCGAACGGAAAGAGAGGGTGAGAGGAAAAGATGGCGAATAAAACGGCAAGGGTGAAGTGGGGGAGAGGAAAATGAGAGGCAAATGGTAAATAATGTAATGCGGAGGATAAGAGTTGTGATGGGTACTTGGTATGTCTTGACTTGGCGTAGATCTCCCCGGCAACGGCGCCAGAAATCCTTCTTGCTACCTCTTGAGCACTGCATTGGTTTTTCCTTGAAGAGAAAAGGGTGATGCAGTAAAGCAGCGTAAGTATTTCCCTCAGTTTTTGAGAACCAAGGTATCAATCCAGTAGGAGACCACGTGCGAGTCACCTCGTACCTACACAAACAAATAAGAACCTCGCAACCAACATGATGAAGGGGTTGTCAATCCCTTCACGGCCACTTGCAAGAGTGAGATCTGATAGAGATAATAATAATAAGATAAATATTTTTGGTATTTTTATGATATAGATTGGAAGTAAAGATTGCAAAATAAAATAGATTGGAAACTTGTATGATGGAAAATAGACCCGGGGGCCATAGGTTTCACTAGTGGCTTCTCTCAAGATAGCATAAGTATTACGGTGGGTAAACAAATTGCTGTCGAGCAATTGATAGAAAAGTGAATAATTATGAGAATATATAGGCATGATCATGTATATAGGCATCACGTCCACGACAAGTAGACCGAAATGATTCTGCATCTACTACTATTACTCCACACATCGACCGCTATCCAGCATGCATCCAGAGTATTAAGTTCATAAGAACAGAGTAATGCCTTAAGCAAGATGACATGATGTAGAGGGATAAACTCATGCAATATGATATAAACCCCATCTTTTATCCTCGATGGCAACAATACAATATGTGTCGTTTCCCCTACTGTCACTGGGATCGAGCACCGCAAGATTGAACCCAAAGCTAAGCACTTCTCCCATTGCAAGAAAGATCAATCTAGTAGGCCAAACCAAACTGATAATTGGAAGAAACTTGCAAAGATAAACCAAACATGCATAAAAGAATTCAGAGAAGAATCAAATATTGTTCATAGATAATCTGGATCATAAACCCACAATTCATCGGATCTCGATAAACACACCGCAAAAGAAGATTACATCGAATAGATCTCCAAGAGAATCGAGGAGAACTTTGTATTGAGATCCAAAGAGAGAGAACAAGCCATCTAGCTACTAGCTATGGACCCGGAGGTCTGAATTAAACTACTCACACATCACCGAAGAGGCCATGGAGTTGATGTAGAGGCCCTCCGTGATCAATGCCCCCTCCGGCGGAGCTCCAGAAAAGGCCCCAAGATGGGATCTCTTAGGTACAGAAGGTTGCGGCGGTGGAATTAGGTTTTCATGGTGATCCTGGATGTTTGCGGGGTACATGGACTTATATAGAAGGAAGAAGTAGGTCGGTGGAGCAACGAGGGGCCCACGAGGGTGGAGGGCGCGCCCCCCTGCCTCGTGGCCTCCTCGATTGTTTCTTGACGCCCACTCCAAGTCTCCTGGATCACGTTTGTTGAGAAAATCACGTTCCCGGAGGTTTCATTCCGTTTGGACTTCGTTTGATATTCCTTTTCTGCGAAACACTGAAATAGGCAAAAAAACAGCAATTTGGGTTGGGCCTCCGGTTAATAGATTAGTCCCAAAAATGATATAAAAGTGTAAAATAAAGCCCATTAACATCCAAAATAGATAATATAATAGCATGGAGCAATCAAAAATTATAGATACGTTGGAGACGTATCACTCAACCCCTATCCCGCGCGAGATTTGGCGGAAGGGACATTTCTGCGCGCCGCTTCCCGCTCCTCGCACCCTCCACCACCATTGCCCCCCTTTGCAAGCTCCGGTTCCTCCTCCCCGGCCGTCCCTCGTCGCCATGGACGACCCAATGTTATCCCCCATCACCGTCGAGGTCGCGCACGCTCCTTTCCCTCGGGCGGATCTCCTCGCCGGCCATGTTGTCCCCGTCGTCGTCGCCCAAGCACAAGCCGCGCCTGCCCGCAAGCGGCGGTGCAACATGGTCGTGCAGGGTGGGAATCCGGCTGCCCCCACCGCGATGGCCCGCGCTCCGGGCGCCAACACGGCAGCGCGATCCCGGCCGGTGGCAGAGAAGGTCGGCAAGGCCGCGGGCATAAAGCGGAGGAAGGTTCCGGCTTCAAAGAAGCCACCTTCTTCAACCTATCACTCCATCCCCCCGCAAGGAGGTGCTCCGGCGATGCCGTTCAACGGTGTCGCTCCCCCCGCGAGCGAGGTGTTCGACGAAATGGCCGGAAGGTATGCGTCTTCGGTCTTGGCGATTCCCTTTCATTTTTCGCCATTATTCTCGACAGCTCGTGACTTGTTATCGTTCACTATAGCGGTCATTCGAACAATGCAACAACCGAGTTCGTGAACTTGTTGGACATGAACGCGGTTGACATTGATCAAGCCCCTTTCGAACCATTCAAGTACAATGAAACGGAGGGCGGCGTGGATGATCATGGTTGTGCGGACGAATTGGAGGAGATCGAAGCGGGAGCGTTTGAGCAATCGCAAGCAAAAACTAGGAAAAGCATAAGATCGGAGAACTACATGATCTTGGAAGATCAAGCTTTGATTCAAGCATGGAGTGCGGTGTCTCTTGATGCATGCACGAGTACATCTCAAACTTCCAAAAGATATTGGCAAAGGATCGAAGATCAATACTTCCGCATTATGGCAAAGCATCCCAATAGGACTCCATGCACATTTCGGTCGCTTCAAGGCCGTTGAGAGAATATGAAGCCTATGTGCAGCCGTTGGGCAGCTTGCTTGGAGCAAGTACGCAATGCACCTCCAAGTGGCACCGTGGAGTCCGACTATGTGAGTTTGTTTTGCCTTTGTTCAAATTGTGCATCATCATATTGCATCATGGGAAATGATTGGATCACTTTGTTCATATTGTGTAGGACAAGATTGCTCAACATAGATACAAGGACATGGAAGCTTCGAAAGGCAAATTTTTCAAACTAGAGCATTGTTGGGAGTTGCTCCAAAAGTGCGAGAAGTGGAAGTTGATCGACAAAGAATCCCCACCAAAGAGAGGCTCACTTACAAACATGGATGAAGATGAGGATGATGACGGCCCAAGAAATTTGCACAAGCCCGATGGCGACAAAAAGACTAAGGAGAAGATCAAGAGAGAGCAAGAAGCATCCAGCATGAGGGAGAAGATTGATGCCATGGTGCAATCCAATGAGTCGATGTTGTTGAAGTCGTTGGAGATCAAGAAACACTTGGCCGAGAAGAAGGCGAAGGAGAAGCAAGAAAAGTGGCAATTGCTCAAAGAAGAGGGGCTGCGCAAAGCTGCCATCAAGGAGAGAAGAGCACACACCGATGGAAAAAAATCCATGTCCATGTTGCTCGCCGAAGAGAACAAGATCATGTCAATGAACCGCAATGACATGGACGACCTCACCAAAACATGGCATGATATGGCAAGAAGATAAATCTTAAAGAGAAGAATGGTGGCGTCAGCCGGTCCGTGTTACAGTTCCGGTGATGTTTTCTCTGCTCCATATGGTGGCAATGTGGATGATTTCGGTGCGGGAGTTGGAACAAGCGCGAGAGGTGGATTCGGTGGCACCGATGAACTTCAAGATGGACTCGATGGCGCGGAGTGAAGATCGATCAAGATGATGCCGGACATGGGCGCAAACCTTTTGCAGGGCCCTCTTTTACGTTACCATAATGAACTTGGCTTCTATTTGCGCGTAAAACTGTTTATGTTGTTTGAATTTGAACTTGTTTGTGAAATCCTATGTCAACTGCGAGATTTGCAGTTTATCTGTTTGCGGGTCGTCGCGATGGTGTCCGAGCAGATCCCGCAGAAGCCGACCCGTAAAAAGACATATTCTGCGAATATACTTTTTTACGGATCCATTTGGGGGTCTGCATCTGTGCCAGCCCGCGCCGGCCCGCAAAAGCGGTTTTACGCGAACTGCAAACGCGTTTTGCGGGCCGGCGAGATGCGGGGTCTGCTAGAGTTGCTCTTAGTTTGTCAATAGGATCCATTACGTGTCCAAAGCCTTTTGTTCCTCTTCGCATATGTTATTTTGGCACAAGTTTTTTCTGTTCTAAGAAAAAAAATTGAAAAGTTTCAATTGTAAGTCAGACCGTTTGCTGAGTTTTTCCCCTACGTCTCGGCGACTAGGGTTTCGGTGTCTTCTGGCGGCGGCGACGCTGCATAGAATTGCGATCTTCTGCAAAAAAATCAATCTCCTTCGCTCGATCGCCTCGGTCTCACGCTGGGTGTGACCGGCAGCAGGATTTGTTCGCTGTACCACGTTGTTTCCGTTCCAGAGGTCAGTGATGTTGAACCCAAATGAAGCATCAGGTTTGGGAAAACCTAAGGAGCAGATAGAGGATTTGTTGGGTAGGCTGCAGCTCCATGAGGATGAGGAAGATAAATTCGTCTGGGAAGAGGAATTCAAAGGTGAGAAGATAGAAGCCAAGTGGCTAGCAATCGCCAAGGTCCATACCTTGAAGGGTTTCAGCCCTTCTGCCTTGTATGTCGATATGCGATCTGCGTGGAATCCAGCAAGGGAGGTACGTTGGCGCAAGGTGGAAGACAACCTGTTCACAGTTCAGTTTGGATGTCTCGATGATTGGAACACGACGATGAACATGGGGCCATGGCTGTTTAGGAATCAGGGCTTGCTCATTGAGGAGTATGATGGTTTCAAAAATCCTAGATCGGTGGTCCTAGACAAAATAACAGTGTGGGCAAGAGTTCTCCGGCTCCCTGACAATTTTTTGATCCCCGCAGCAATCAAGCGAATGTGCCGGAAGATGGGGAAGGTGTTAGAGGTGCAAACTACTCTCCCTGCAGGCTTCGCTAGAGAATTTGTACGAGTTAGAGTGCAGATGAATGTTAACAAGAAGCTTATCAGATTTGTCTTGATGACTAAGAATGAGGAAACTGAGTATTATTAGGTGTAGTATGAGAAACTACCAATATTTTGTGGTCATTCTGGCATGCTTGGCCATTGGTATGAGGAATGTGGTACTGGCGAACATGATGTTGACAGTCTGGACTGGGGAGATTTTATGCTCGTTGATCGCAGCAGGGGCTGAGGTAGAGGGAGAGGAGGAGGTAGAGGTCCGGGACATGGCAGTGCTGCTCCCTTTGGACGTGGCAGAGGGGGTCCCTTAAATAGGCCTGGACGAGGTCGGGATGAGCAGCCGGGTCGCAACAATGGAAATCAGCAGATGAGTTGGCATTTTAACGCGTTGTTTAATCAGCAACCCAGTACGCAAGTGGAGCATGATAGCAATGTAATTGGAGGTAATAGTACAGACCTGACTGTAGCAAAGGTTGTCACAATGCCTGATGCAGCTAGAGCATACTGGGAAAAAGATCCGTGGAGGATTTGGTCCATACAGTAGATGCTAGTGCATCGGTTCAAGCAATAGTTCCGTTTGTGCCTGCTGGCCAGGATGGCCCAGGGAAATCTATGGTGCCGTTGATAGTTAACCGTTCTGAATTAGAGCCCGTTGGTGATCTTAATGAGAAGGAGAACTTGAGAAATAAGAAGCTCAAAGGTCAAGATGGTGTGGCAATTACAAACGATCAAATATCAGGATCGGCGGCCTCCGGCTTGGAGGACCGCTGGGAGCAATGAAACACATAATCTGGAATTGCTGTGGAATGCTCTCAACCACGGCAATTCATGAGCTTCTGGAGATGTAGGAGCGAGAGAGAGCGAGTGTGGTTTTCCTGTCTGAATCACACTTGAACAAAGCTAAGGCAGACGATCTTCGAATTAAATTAGGTTTTGATTTTATGTTCCAAACTAAAAGTGATGGTCGGGCTGGGGGCTTAGTTCTTTTTTATATGAAAGAGTTTGATGTTGTTCTGAATTATAAAATGGCTAATTTCATTGATGTTTTATTCATGTCCGGCACTGTAGTTGAGTGGAGATTGACGGGGTTTTATGGGGTGCCATCTTGGGACCATCGTTCCCTGTCATGGAAATACTTGCGTGATCTTCATGAGAAAGGAATACACCCCTGGGTGGTGTTTGGAGATTTTAACGAAATTATGTTCTCGTCGGAAAAGGAGGGAGGAATCCATGGCCAAACGAGATGCTGCAAGCTTTTCGATAATGCCTTGTTGATTGTGGACTAGAAGACCTTGGTTATAAGGGGGACTGTTTCACATGGAGAAGAGGTGAAATTCGAGAAAGATTAGATAGAGTGGTGGCTAACCCGGCATGGATGAATAAGTTTCCACAAGCGGTTGTCCTCAATGCCGAGCATGTGCACTCGGATCATAGACTGCTGATTCTGGACACTGATTATGAGGACAAGGTACGCTTCACCAGTGCGGCTGGGATCATACACTTTGAAGCACGTTGGTTGCAGCAGGAAACACTTAACGAGGTGGTTAAATCTGCATGGGATCGAGCAAAAGCAGCAGGGATCGGGTCGTCCCTTGCCGATCGTACCAAGGCAGTACATGCAGATCTTCATGAATGGGACCGTGATATCCTTAAGAGCCCAAAAAGACGCATCAAGAAGTTAAAAGGAGAGCTTGAGAATATTCGAGTTGGACCAAACACAGTGGTAGCTCGAGCGAGAATGAGAGAGATCCAGCTGCTTTTGGAGAATTTGATGGATCAGGAAGAGATGTACTGGATCCAAAGAGGTAGAGCGAATTGGCTGTTACATGGAGATCGAAATACTGCTTATTTTCACAATGCAACAACTTCTAGAAAGAAGCGAAACTAGATTAAGAAACTTTTGGACGACACAGGTATTTGGCATGAAGGTACGGACCAACTAAAAGCTCATGTAACTGCTTATTTTGCTAAGCTTTTCACATCGGAGGTCCTTTATCCAGACCCAGTTGTCCTATCTCATGTTAAAAGAAGTATCACCATTGAGATGAATGAAGCGCTATTAAAGCCATATACAATGGAGGAGGTCCGAAAGGCTTTGTTTGATATTGGGGATCTCAAAGCACCAGGCCCAGATGGACTACATTCTATATTCTATAAACGGTTTTGGCCAATGTTGGGTGATGATTTAGTTACAGAAGTTCTTGCTGCTGTTAATACTAGAATCATTCCTGAAGGATGGAACGACACTACAATAGTGATGATCCCTAAGGTTAAAAATCCAGAGAAAGTTACACAATTCAGACCTATCAGCCTCTGTAATGTGGTCTATAAGGCAATCTCTAAACTGCTGGCTGCCCGTCTTAAGATCATTCTTCCGGATGTTGTTATCCCTACCCAGAGTGCCTTCGTACCAAGGAGACTTATTACAGATAATGTACTAGTTTCTTATGAAAGTTTCCATACTATCAAAAATAAACGGGTAGGCAAAGAAGGTCTGTTTGCAGTTAAGTTGGATATGCATAAAGCTTATGACAGAGTGAAGTGGGTATTCCTGGAAAATATTTTGTTGAAGTTGGGCTTTCACGCCAACTGGGTGGACATGGTTATGAAGTGTGTATCTTCAGTGGAATATCGTGTCCGCCTAAATTCTGAAATAACTCAGAGCTTTAAACCAACTAGAGGACTTCGTCAGGGTGATCCATTATCACCATGTTTGTTTCTTTTATGCACCGAAGGTCTCACTGCTCTTTTAAATCATGCTAAAGAAAACAGGTTTATTGGAGGGGTTAAAGTTTGCCGAGAAGCACCAGCTGTCACAAACTTGCTATTTGCAGATGACTCTCTTATTCTCATGAAAGCAAATGCAGAGAATGCTATTACGTTGAAGGATATACTTGATAAATATTATGCAGCCTCAGGCCAAATGGTGAATGGTGACAAATCCAGTATTTTCTTCAGCCCATGCACTGATGTTGAGGTGAGGGTGCAGGTTTGTAATATCCTAAATATCATGACTCAAGCTCTAAATGATAAGTATCTAGGCTTTCCTGCGCAAGTAGGTTTGGATAAAACTGATACTTTTCAGTATTTGATTGATCGTGTATGGCAAAGAGTGAATGGGTGGAAAGAAAGACAACTCTCGGCAGGGGGTAAAGAAGTGCTCCTTAAGGCAGTGGGCCAATCTATACCATCATATGCAATGCCGATCTTCAAAATTCCCAAACAAACTTGCAAGGGAATAACTGACGTGATGTCGCACTACTGGTGGGGGGATGGTGATGCTCAAAGGAGAATGCACTGGTTTGCGTGGTGGAAGATGTGTGTACCGAAAAGACAGGGAGGTATGGGATTTAGAGATATTCATTGTTTCAATTTAGCTCTCTTAGCTAAGAAGACGTGGAGGCTTATTAAGAACCCAGATTCTTTGTGTGCTTGGATTCTGAGAGCAAAATACTTCCCAGATGGTGATTTATTAAATTGCATGTTAAAGAAGAATGCCTCATTTACATGGCAAAGCATAATGCAAGGTGTGAATACTTTGAGACATGGATATATTTGGAGAGTAGGAGGTGGTGGAAACATTAATATCTGGAGGGATGCTTGGATCCCAAACTCTCCATCCAGAATGATTATCACACCTAGGGGAGGCCATTTGATTTCTAAGGTGAGTGACTTAATTGATCCATCAACAGGTCAGTGGGATGTCAACCTTGTTGAGCAAACTTTTTGGCCCATTGATGCGGTAAGGGTTCTTGCTATACCATTATCGACAAACGATATGATTGATTTTATTGCTTGGAGTCTGAATAAGCATGGAAATTTTACTGTCAAATCGGCTTACCATACTGTCTGGGATTACCAATATGGACGTAAACTACGGAGAACTGATGGTTTGGGCGCTCAAGCGCTAACCCAACATGGCAAAAAGTTTGGAAACTTAATTGTCCAGCAAAGGTAAAAATCTTTCTCTGGCGAACACTACATGGAACTATGCCTTGTAATGTTGTTCATGCAAATCGTCATATACCTGTTAGACCGGCGTGTCCAGCATGTGGCCAAAGTGCGGAAGATGTTTTGCATGTGTTGTTTCGATGCAAAAAAGCCAAGGAAGTGTGGTGCCTCCTAGGACTGGAAGATGTTATAGCGCATGCATGCGAAGTGGATCGAGCGGGGGAAGCAATACATGCTTATTTGCTGAATTTTCCCGCACAGGAGGCGGTCGTTCTAGGCGTTAAAAATTTCTATGAGCTCATGTCTATCACTTGCTGGTATCTCTGGTGGGAAAGACGGAAACTAGTTCAACAGGAGCATGTGGAAGATGCGAAAAGAATTTCACAATCTGTGAGAGCGATGGCAGAAAATTTTGTTATTGCATGTGACCCAAAGGCAGTACTAAAGAAGGACGGATGGAGAAAACCACATAATGGCTTTGTTAAGCTGAACGTAGATGCCGCCTTCGACTATGACACGCTACATGGAGCTATGGGAGCAGTCATACGAGACGACAGAGGTCATTTTATTGTTTCTGGGAACAAACTAATAGAGTCATGTTATGATACTCTTTCTGCAGAGGCATTGGCTCTTAAATTTGGTTTACAACTCTCTTCTTTGGCAGGGTGTAACAGGTTTGTCGTTAATTCCGACAGCCTAGAACTAATGGAGATTATGACCAAGGACGGTCAGTATGCGGGCGATGCAGCAGTCATCATTGATGATTGTTACCACCTGACATGTGAGTTTAGTTTAATTCGGTTTCAATTCTGTCCTAGAGAAGCAAACGCTGTTGCTCATGAATTAGCTAGTGTAGCTAGATCTAAATTCTGTAACGAGCTTCTTCCTCTTTTACTTAAAGATGTAAGTGTTATCACCAATGAATAAAGAAGGAACTTTAGTTGTCAAAAAAAATCAGACCGTTTGCTAATTTTTTTTACCCTACATGATTTTCCTTTCGATAGTTTCACTAGAAGGCTAATTAACAGAGCTTGTTCGATGCTCGTGTACAAGATTCGACCTCCATTGGGACCAGCGCACTGAAATAGTGTTTTGATAATGTGCATGTCGTACATGCCTCCTTTTTAATGTGGATGTGGAACACGACTATAGAGAAACTGATGTTGATGCTTATGAGTATGACTTTGTTCAACATGAGTGCTGTTCGGCGGGGAAGCCTTTTTTTTAAGAAAATGATCCAAATTTATTATCAAAGGTCAATGAAAATAGAAAACATCTCGAACCACTGCAAGAAAAACATTTTAAACATAATAAAAATTACATTGAGATTCTAATACTTGGCATGCTTCATGCAGATGCTAAGGATAATCCTTTTTTAATGAAATATGTCTGGCTTCGGTGAATTTTAATGTTTGGCGAACGTCAAAACATGAATAAAAGCCTGCCAGAGTAACGGAACTCATTTTAATTAAATATAAGCAACACTATAGTATCAGCGTGCATGGTTCTCTTTAATTTTACGAAAATGTTAACGCCCATACGTGTGGGCGTCTGCAACTCGCCCACACGCAAGGGTCTTCGTCCAACCAATTCTACACGGATCTTGGCGCGTTCTAGCAGTTTTTGTGTGACACGTAGGACTAAGCTGGTGTGTGGGCATTCATCCGGTCGCCCACGCGTCCTTTTTCACCACATGAGGGGTGATGTGTGGGCGTTTAGCAATTCGCCCACACACTAGTTTCACGCACACAGAGGGGGCTGGTGTGTGGGCGTTTATCACTTCGCCCACACGCCCGTCTCCTAGCCCACACCCAAAGCTGGCAGTTGCCATGTGTTTCTGCAGGTATATGGCAACTGTCCTAGTTTTGCTTGTAAGCAAATGGCAACTCTTTTTACTCGAGTTGTCATGTATTTTTGCATGGTACATGGTAACTGCCATAGCATGCACGTAAGTAGATGACAACTCTTTTTTTTACATGGCAACTGCCCTAGCGTGCTTGTGAGCACATGTCAACTCTCTCTTTTACCCAAACATGTTTTTTTGCCATGCCTTCTTGTAGTGCTACATGGCAACTGGCTAGTGTTTAGTGGGTGGCAACTCCTAAAGTTTTGAAAATCATGGCAACTGCAGTAGATCAGACCATACATGGCAACTGCAGTTGAGCAACCATGACAACTGTAGTTGTCCGACATGGCAACCGAAGTTCAGCGACATGGCAACTGCAGTTAAATGAACATGGACGAGGGTCTGGACCATGGCAACTGCGGGACGCGCGATGACTGTCACGCGGGCGTGCGGGACCACGAGGTACGAGGCCTGACATACGGGGCGTATGGGCGTTATCTATTTCGCCCATACGCATGCGTGAGAGAAGGATCGGGAGAGAGAAAAAAAAAGATGTGTGGGCATTATTTTTTTTCCCACACGTGAATGTGTGGGCTATTCCTCTTATACACCACACAAAATGTGTGAGCAGCCTCTAACACCCACACATATGGCACTTATCGGCGTCCTAATTTTAAAAAAAGCGCCGTTCCATCACCAAACCCAAACCCAACCCACCAACGGAAATGATGAACGAAACATCGGAATGCATTTCCGAACGCCGGGATCGGAAGGAACGTGCCTGCCACCAGCTGCTCTGGTTTGATCGGCCATATGCGAATTAAACAAAGTTGACCTCACTCAGACACTCTCCTTTCTGCGCCGTCGACAACAGCGACACAAGAATGTCGACCTACCGGCCGGTACGTGCAATTATTTGTGCAAAAGGAGAGAGTATAGAATTGTGGAGATATTCCATCTCCATCCATCCATATCCGAAGCTTATGCACCCTTGTCCTCTTCTTCTCAGCTCGATTCCATTTGTAGCGATATTCCTCTTTCCTCTCCGACATGATTTGACAGCCCAGGCTTGGAAGGAGGCGCTCCACTATCAGATCCGTGAAAAACATGTTCCACCCTTAACGTTTGGTGTTTGATTTTCCTTTTTCACAGGTAAATATCTTCAAAATTTCCGGTTAACATTTGAATGTGACAATGAATGTATCATTTTTTCAAATATTTTCGGTATGAAAAAAAGCATTTTTTTTGACACGCAAGAGCATGTAAATTGTATCTCCAGATATTCCTATCTTTCTCCAACATGATTCTTTTTTAACACGGTATAGACGCAAGCGCTCATATAAACGTGCATACACTCATCCCCATAAACACACACGCACACATTATCCTTGTGAGCACCTCCGAAAGACTGAGCTGGCATATCATTTTGAGATTTTACGAAGTCACCGTATGCGGCTCGTAGTCGACGGGGACATTTTCTCTCACTGAACGCACATTGTCGAAAATCTTATTCAGAATAAATGTGAGCATCAGAATTTAAACACTGGTCGGCTGGGAATATCACTGCCCTGCTAATCATTCAGGTACAGGTTGCTTCACTCCTCCGACATGATTTGACAGGTGAAGTGTAACATCCCGGATATGACTTACCCAATTTGTACTCCAACTCTTCCCGTTTCCGGCGTTAAATTATTTTATTTTCTCGGGTTCGGGTCTGTGTCTCCGTGTGTTGTTATCGTTGTCATGTATCTCATATCATGTCATCATGTGCATTGCATTTACATACGTGTTCATCCCATGCATTCGAGCATTTTCCCCGTTATCCGTTTTGCATTCCGGCGCTTCGTTCTCCTCCGGTGGTCTTTTCTACCTTTCTTTCGTGTGTGGAGATTAAACATTTCCGGATTGGACCGAGACTTGCCAAGCGGCCTTGGTTTACTACCGGTAGACCGTCTGTCAAGTTTCGTACCATTTGGACATCGTTTGATACTCCAACGGTTAACCGAGGGACCGAAAAGGCCTCGTGTGTGTTGCAGCCCAACACCCCTCCAATTTGGCACAAAACCTACCAAAACCTTCTCCATCGTCTAGATCGTTCGATCACGATCGCGTGGCCGATAACCGCACGTCATTTGGACTCTACTAGCTCCCTCCACCTCTATATAAAGAACCCCCCATTTCAATTCACGGACGAAACCCTAGTACCACCCACTTCTCGCGCCGGCGGACATTTTTTTGTCTGGCCGGACACGTCCAGATCCACCCGCCGCCGCCATGTCAGCACCCGCGAGCCCCACTTCGCCGCCGCCGCCAGGGCCCGCCGGGCCCATCGCCGGCCCTCCCGGCCCGAAGCTCCCGTGCGGCCCGCGCGTGACCCCGCCGCCCCAGCGCCTCCTCGCCTCCATCTCCGGCGGCCCGCGCCACCGCACCGCAGCGCGCCCTCGCCGGCGACGACCGCGCCGCCAAGGCCGCCGCCCCGCCGTCAACCGCCTCCCCGCGCCGGATCTGGTTCCTCTCCGCCTCTCCCTCGACTCCGGTGACGCCCCGCAGCTCCGGCGAGCACGAACTCCGGCGCCGGCCAACCTCGTAATCCGTGCCGATCCAGATCCAGTTTCCTCTCGGGTTGACTTTTATCCCCGAAACCCTAATATTTTGCATATTTCATCATGCTATAACTCCTCATCTGTAACTCTATTTTGGGCATATAGCATATCAAAGTGTTCATCTCAGAGAGTACATCATTTTATTCCATTGCGTCATTTTCATTTGAGTTCATCTTGATGCCCAAAATGCTATTAGAAGAGGGCTACTTGAGATATTTGTCAGATCTGCTACTCCTTTTAGATATTTGTCATTTTTGCCATGATTATTGTGTGCATGATATGCCCATGAGCTCTACATATGTTTTGTTAAGGGTTTTGCCATCTTTCCAGAGGTACAACCCATGTATTTTTGTGATGTATGTGGTGACTAGCACAAGCTTGCAAAGTGAGGCACTTGGTAATGCTGATTTGAGGGACTTAGCATTTCCACTAAGTCCTTGACCTGTTTATCTCATATGGCCATATGTTCATGTTGTTTTCTAGTGATCCGTGCCTCTTTTGAGGATGATCAGTAAGGATGTTTTATTAATCTTGTAGTGCTCTATCCATCCATGTCTTTGTTTGCAATTATGGAGCACCCTAGTTTGAGTCAATCGAGCTCTACTTTTGCTACTTCGTGAATCTGGGCAGATTGTCTACTTGTTAGTGATTTTGCTGAGGATATTGTAGTTGATCCGTGCATGCTATGCTATTGTTCTTGCCATGTCTAGCTTGCATTTTGTGTATTCTTGATGTTTGTATGCTTAGATGGTCATGACATGCTCTGTACTGAGTGCATCGAGCTCGCAAACATGCCTACTTGATATCTGTT
This sequence comes from Triticum dicoccoides, assembly GCF_002162155.2. Taxonomy (NCBI): domain Eukaryota; kingdom Viridiplantae; phylum Streptophyta; class Magnoliopsida; order Poales; family Poaceae; genus Triticum; species Triticum dicoccoides. The sequence continues at coordinate 64,628,270 of NC_041380.1, read as the reverse complement.
TCAGCATGTTTCAGTTTTCACTAAGTCTGAGAATTGATTATGTTTTTGCCATGTTCACATGCTTGCAATTGTATTTTCTGATCCCTTTTGGCTCAAGGTCACAAAGGGACTTTTGTTAAGCTCTTTGATTAGCTCCATGCCATGCTTTACTTTGTCATGTTCAGGTCCTGTAGCTTGTAGTTTTGTTGCTCCAAAGAGTGCTACCTGATCTGAAATTCCAGACAAGTGTTAATTTCACTAAGTCTGAAATCTGTTTACCATATGCATTTTTGCCATGCTTGTTTGAACCTGTTCATGGATGAATTGGCCGTAGCTCAGTGCTAGACTTTTGTTAAGCATCATGAATGCATCCCTGCCATGTATTTTGATGCCATGTTTGGGTGCTGTAGCATGTTCATCTTGTTACATTTAGATGGCTGCTTGCTGTAAATCGCAGACCGGTGTCATATTTGAATTGCTTGCCATTTCCAAACCGTAACTCCGATTCCGGCGTTCTTTATATTGTTTTCAAGCGATTTCATCACATCTTTCCAGTGGCACACTTGGTATTTCAAGTTAGGGTCAGGTTCATGCATCCCTTGTCAAATCTTGCATATGCATCCCGCATCGCATCCCGCATAACATACCATCCTTGCATCATATTGTTTGATCCTTGCACGTGGTTGATTGTGCCATTTTTGCTTGTTTGTCTTGTTTGGATAGAGCTGGGAGACGAGTTCGCTAACGAGGAGCCCGTTGAGTTTGCTTTCGAGGATCCAATCAACTCTGACAACTTTGTAGGCAAGATGATCATACCCTCGAAATCACTAGTATATTTGCTATGCTAGACTGCTCGCTCTTTTGCTATGCCAATGCTACGATCCCTACCACTTGCTTTCAAGCCTCCCAAATTGCCATGTCAAACCTCTAACCCACCATGTCCTAGCAAACCGTTGATTGGCTATGTTACCGCTTTACTCAGCCCCTCTTATAGCATTGCTAGTTGCAGGTGAAGATTGGAGGCCGTTCCTTGTTGGAACATTATTTACTTGTTGGGATATCATTATATCGCCATGTTATCTTAATGCATCTATATACTTGGTAAAGGTGGAAGGTTCGGCCTCTCGCCTAGTGTTTTGTTCCACTCTTGCCGCCCTAGTTTCCGTCATATCGGTGTTATGTTCTCGGATTTTGCGTTCCTTACGCGGTTGGGTTATAATGGGAACCCCTTGGCAGTCTGCCTTGAATAAAACTCCTCCAGCAATGCCTAACCTTAGTTTTACCATTTGCCACCTAGCCTTTTCCCTTGGGTTTTGCGGACTCAAGGGTCATCTTATTTTAATCCCCCCCCCCCGGGCCAGTGCTCCTCTGAGTGTTGGTCCAACCTAGAGCACCGTGCGGGGCCGTCCCTCGGCAACTTGGGTTACGTTGGCTCCCGTACGCTTAGCTTATCCGATGTGCCCTGAGAACGAGATATGTGCAGCTCCTATCGGGATTTGTCGGCACAGCGGATGGTGTTGTTGGACTTGTTTTACCATTGTCGGAGTTGTCTTGAAGAACCGGGATACCGAGTCTGATCGAAACGTCTCGGGAGGAGGTCTATTCCTTCGTTGACCGTGAGAGCTTGTCATGGGCTAAGTTGGGACTCCCCTGCAGGGATTTGAACTTTCGAAAGCCGTGTCCGCGGTTATGGGCATATGGGAATTTGTTAATGTCCGGTTATAGATAACTTAAACCTTAACTTAATTAAAATGATTCAACTGAGTGTGTTACCGTGATGGCCTCTTCTCGGCGGAGTCTGGGAAGTGGACACGGTGTTGGAGTAATGCTTGCGTAGGTTGCCCTATATTTTCTCGCTCGCGCTTTGCCTCCTCTTCTCGCTCTCTTTTGCGAACAGGATAGCCACCATATATGCTAGTCGCTTGCTGCAGCTCCATCATATTTATCTTGCCTTACTTATAAGTTTAAATAGTCTTGATCGCGAGGGTGCGAGATTGTTGAGTCCCTGTGGCTCACAAATTACTATTACACCAGATGCAGGGCCTGATGATTCCGCTCCAGGTGACGCGCTCGAGCTCAAGTGGGAGTTCGACGAGGACTCTCGACAATACTATGTTTCTTTTCCTGATGATCAGTAGTGGTACCCAGTTGGGGGTGATCGGGACCATGTCGCTTGTTGGGTTATCTTTTATTCTGGCGCCGTAGTCGGGCCATGAGTGTTTTTGGATGATGTAATGTTATTTATGTACTTGATTGACGTGGCGAGGGTAAGCCAACTATATTATCTCCCCTTTCATTATATATATATATATATATATATATATATATATATATATATATATATATATATATATATATATATATATATATTACATGGGATGTTGTGAAGATTGTCTAACTTGCGACATATGCCTTCAATGCGATTATGTCTTTAAGTCGTGCATCAACACATGAGAACTATAGTCGCATCGAGGGTGTTACATGAAGCTCCACTAGTAGCCCGTGAAGAAGAATCCAGGAGTCTCTAGGGGGTGGGTGAGTGCATCCTGATCGGATCAGAACTCGGCCGGAAACGAACAAGGAGGTGCCGAGAAGCACAAACAATACACCGAGTATCGTGCACGTCCCTCTCGGCCCTACTCCACTACACTGGCTAGGTCACTTGCCGTGTCATCTTGCGACGAGCAGCTCAGCCTAGCTGCCACAACTAGTGACTCCATCCTTCCGTTCCAATCACCATCCGCATCCACATCCACATCCACCCTTAGCAGCAGCGATGATTAGCAGGTTGAAAAACACGATCCACTTTATATATGCCAGCTAGGGTCCCGTGACGGCGTGACCTGTATGTAATCTGAGCGTCATCGATCGACCAAACATGTGTCCCGCATTCTCTCCGGGTCCTGTAAATGCATACCGCTTTCGATCTTTGCCAAAAGGTTCGCCAGTGGCTTTCTTCACGCCATGTCTGCCAAAAGGCCTAGTATCTTAAATCTGTGACCATTTACACTTTGTCTCTCCCAAAATAACCGCAACATGTGCTGAAATGGATGAAATATTAGACTCTTGTATAACAGTTGACTACTGACTAGCCAAGGAAAACATGCGTCGCACGTCCCTCTCAGAGTCTCAGCGTGTTAGCTGCTGCATGCCATCTTTGCTACGAACAGCCTATAGTTGGGCGGGTCAGCGAAGATGCAGTGCGTGAGGGTGTTGATGGTGTTAGGGATACTCCGGGCGAAAGCTTGGTTGGTCTTGCCGGCCGGCGGCGTCGACATCCGTGGACACCGTTTAACCTCCTTGGAGGCGTCGTTGTGGAGTCCGGCATCCTCTTACACCCTCGGATATTGCTCTCCGGGTAAAAGCCTAAGGCCCGGTTGGGTCGGGCGACGGCGTCGACATCGTCGCTTCCCTCTTTGGGGCGTCGCCTTGAAGAGCTTCGGATCCTGGTTGCGTGCTTCATGGGCTGGACGCTCGCGTCATTGTGGTCGACAGGTGCCCGTCTGGCAATGCGGATGTTGCGCGGCTTCCTGTTTGTGGCAACGATGGCGGCTTCGGGCGGAGTCAGGTTTGCTGATGGTTCTTGGTAGTCGGTCTCTTCCGGTGTGTTCGAGGAGTCGCCGCTCTGGCGCTGGCTCGGCGCAAGCCCAACGCTTTTCTCCTGCAATGCTCGTCGACAGAGTCGGAACTGCCTGGTCGCCGACGCGTGTGGTTGACTGTTTGGCATCGGCCGGCGCAAGCCTCGACGCTTTCCCTCGACGGAGTGTGTGCGTTCTTGTGTGGGTTGTCAGGTTGCCATGTGTGCCTTGTTTCTGCAGGCCAGTTGTGATAGTTTTCGTCCGGTTTCCTGTTTATTAACCGGACAATTCTCTTCGAGCTTATTTAATGAATCGGGTTTTGAGGGACCGCGTTTCAAAAAAAATGGTTGCTATAATTAGTGGCTCGATCGACTGATGCAATCATAACTCATCATTAGCCACAAAGATTAACAAGTTACAACATGCCCGACTTTATGCTAGCTAGGCTTTCGTGAGTTGTGACCTGCGCCTAACCGATCAACGCGTGTCAGGCATTCTCCTGGATTTAGTGCATAACGTTTTGGATCTTTGCCAAAAGGTTTGTTACCAGGAACCCCGGGCAAGACACCTCTTTTCTTTTGAGTGAAGGGCAAGACACCTGCGAATCAACCTGTGGTTGAGTTGGTTAGGTGGACAATGATATCTCCAACCCACCAGGGTTCAAATTCTGGTGCTCACATTATTCCTGGATTTATTTTAGTATTTCCGGCGATACGCTTTCAGTGAGAGGAGACGTTCCCGTCGACGACGAGGTGCCTACGGTGACTTCGTAAATCTCAAGATGATATGCCGGCTCAGTCTCTCGAAGGTGCTCATAGGGGTAGGGTGTGTGTGTGTTCATAGGAGTGAGTGTATGCGCGTGTATATGAGCGCTTGTGTCTATACTGATACTCAAAAAAAAAGGGGCAAGACACCTTCAACAAGTGCGTTTTATCCCTAAAAAAATAGGGTACATGTCACCACTTAAGTCCATCTAGAATGCAGCCTCTTAGCCCATATGCTAGGTGTTATTTCTGGCCGTTTCGGCCAAATCTTGTTTGATCGGATTTAGGCTAGCGTCGTTTCACGGGACTTTTTAACAAACGCAGTGTTTTTTTAAGAAAAAAAAATTTAACTACGGTAGTTCTCAAATAGACGGTGTTGCGTTGAGGAAACGGATGCCTGCGCTATATATTTTGAAAAGAAAATGTGACCTAAGCGTCCTAATATGCGCCCTTCGATGGTAGATGGCCTAATGCTCGGAGAGATGGAGGCTGTAATTATCACCAATGTACATCATTTTGGAACTTATTGTCGCGATATATCCTGTTATCCGTTTGGCACTTGGCATTGACTAGTTTCCTCTCAAACTTGAGTGACATAACACGAAGATATGTATTTTTGTGAGGTGGCAAGTTGGAAAATACTATATCACACGAGGTGGTTAAGGCGAACCCGACTAATCGCTCGGTCGATTTCGACGGGTTCTCCAATCCGGTGGCTGTGACTAGGCTAAGGATACTGATGATGGCCAAAAATACGACGGAATAAAAAAATAAACAAGGATGATAGAAGCTACGACGAGCAATCGGGTCAAGTACATTTTGCCTGGCGCGGCCTTGCTAGACATAAAAATGAATCTATGTGTCATGCCACGTAGGCCTGGCAGGTGGGCCACCATGTTAGTTGCATGACGAGTCTAAAATGTGATATTTCCTCCACTCAGGCCCTTTTTGATTCACAGCATTGTCAAAATGAAGGAATAGGAAAAATGCAAGAATGGGGTGACATGTCCCATAGTATCCTACAGGATTTGAAAGAATGTTTGATAGCATAGAAAAAACAAAGGAATTTTACAAAAAGGTTTGAGTGGATGGAAATTTTCCTCCAAAATGTAGTACAAATGGATCATATGAAAAAATTCCTAAGGATGCCAATCCTACGAATCAAACGAGCATCACAGGAAAAATTCCTAAGGGTTTAAATCCTCCAAAAATCCTATGCAATTCCTTTGAATCAAAGGAGCCCTCAGGGTTAAAAGGCTAGCAAGCCAAACTGTAGCACAAAGCCAATCACCCATAGAACGAGTGGGGACGAAAGAAATCATGCACCACAACTCGGTCTTACACATTTGGATCCTGCTCGGTGACCCTCCGGCCCTTTAACCTCGAACGAAAGGAGTACATTGCGTCAATACGTTTCTTAAATGAGATACATCATGACAAAATTCTTATATAGGGTGGCGAGTAGTATACCATCTCTACAAAAGCGAGACTCACAATTCACTAATATCAAATCTTCTCATAAATATTATTTCCCTTCTTCTTCATTTATGACATTGGTGAGTTGAAGATGGCGACGATGCGAAATGCGCATGACAAATGGTTGGGAGTAATCAATTCCATGGCTTTTCCCTCTAAAAGTAAATCAATGTCACTGTTTCCCCTCATATTTGTTTTTAGGAAATGGGACTGGCATTAGCTCCCAACGTGATCACACTCTAGTTATAGTTGGGTAAGATGTCCGAACCCCGTAGGGTGATCCCGGATAAAAGCAAACAACTAATAATAAGGTCACCGAGGAGTAACCAATCGAGGGAATGAACGAGGAAGACCGATCACCAAAAAAAAAGAGTTTCCGATGTTAGGAGGAATTCCTTTAATAACTAAGCATGATTTTAAATAGCAAAGCTAGATTTGTTAGGATTGGTACCTTTGGCAGCGGTACCTTTGAAAATCAGTATCTTGGTATTAGCGCATCCTGAGACCGGACTCGAAGGGCGTAAAACGACCGGCCCAGCAGGGAGTTAAAGTATAAGGTTAAGATGGAGGAGGGTGATGAAGAAAAAAAAAGGTCCCTGGTGGTGGCGAGTCAAAGTTGGCAGCATATGTGATCATTTGGAGTCAAGGTATCATGTTTAAGATGGTCGGGATGAAGAGGTTAACCACAACCAGAATCAAAAACGTCTATTTTTGCTCAAAAAAGGGAAGGAAAAAAAAAGGCAACGACGCTTACGGCCACCATATCAGAGGGAATGTTATGGCGTGACATCCACGACGACACCAAGGGTAGTGTGAAGAGCAGATAGAGTCAAGGTTGGATGTACAATTTAAATTGAATTTCAAACGAAATCTGGATTTGAAGTCAAACATCCATGGCTCGCAAATCCGGAAAGAGCTGATGCTGCTGACAATTTCCACCCTGCGCGGCGTGGGTTGCCTCCTTTTCGTTTTAAAACTTTTTTTATTCGAACTTTTCTTTCCGAACCTTGCCTTGCGGTTTTAGCCAGGTTTGTGTCAGCACGCCGTAAAGAAACCCCTTGCCTGTTTCGTTCGTGTCAGCTGGGCTTATAAAACGAGATCCGCACGGCACCCGTCCACCCGACCCATCCCTCCTCCTACCAGTCCGCCTCCTCAACCCCGCCGACGCCCGCGCGTGAAGATCGCCCGCCACCTCCCGCCGCCCTCCGCGCTCGTGGGGCTCGCCGGCCGGCCGCCGGCGTCAAGATCAAATACGGGTAAACCAACCAATCTCCCGCTCCAAGCATCGACCCAACATTTCTCCTTCCCCAGTTCCGTAGATGCCGACATCCGTTCAAGAGATTTTTCCGTCGTCGTTTATGGTACTGTGCGTTTCCTTCTTCTTTTCGGTCGTCGCGGACGTTCTCGCTCCTTCCACCCCGTTCCCGTCGACCGTCGACCCCCTCCTCCCCTTTCCCCGCGTCCACGTCGTAGGGCGGCGGCGCGGCTGCGCCAAGAAAGGGGTTGGTTGGGGCGCAAGGTTCCCGACCCCGGCGGCGCGGAGCCGTGCGAGATCCTCTTCCTTCCTCCCGCCGCTCTGGTCGCCCGACGAACCAAATGCGCACACACGATTCGCCATCATCATCATCTCTGACGCTGCTTTCTTTGAACCTCCACTACTACTAGTAGCCCCACCTGCCCTTTCTCCCCCGCTGCTGCGTTGGCGAATTTCAAGTTTTCCCCGAGCATTGACTGGATTACAGCCCAAATCAGTTTTGGTTTTAATTAATGCGGCCAAACTCCATAACGTGCGTCGGTGTCACGTACACTGTTTTGAATGAAAACATGCCCGTTTCGTTGCAAATTTTTTTAACCGCCAAGTAAAATACTGCACGAAGCTGTTTTTTGGGGTGTTGATTGACACGGTAAACCGTGCGTGTGAGGGAGAATCCAGCTAGGGATCGAGCGGGATATCCCTCTTCGCCTCTTCGGCACAAAACTACCGGACTACCCTTCCGCTCGCCCCCTTTTCTGTCGCATCCCCTCGCGACTCACGCCTCCTCTCCTCTCCACACTTCGCCGTCCCCACGAACCGCCTCCCTCCCGTCGCGTCTCCCAAACTCCCTGGCGGCGGCGGCGGCGGCGGCACCGCTGCTCCTGCCGAGGCTCCGGCCATCCCCATCCAGGTTAGAGCCTCCCCCAGCCTCTCCCCCTCTCTGATTGCCCCCGCCGGAACTAAGGATTGTCCCGTGGATTGATTTTCTACTCCGCTCCGCTCCGCCCCGTTCCCACCAATGGACCCTCCATGGCGAGAGGATTTACCGATTCCATCCCGTCTCGTGCGGCTCCTGCGCGCCTCGGTTCCCCCGTGGCGTCTCTGCGGCGATTTTTGTTTTCAGTTTCTGCTGTGGGTTTCAGTCACCGGTGATTGTGGACGCGGCCGGGGTTGGATCGGGGCGGTTCGGGTCAGGGATTGCGGGAAGAAAATTCGAAGGGTGCTACTGCTAGTCTATCTAGCATCCTGATGGGAGGAATTGGATCGCGGGTCGCTGTCTCCGTGGCCCGTGCCGCGCATGTTATTTTTCCTTGTTGGTTTCTGCGTCGGGTCCTTGCGACGCGATTCCATTGGTCTGCAGGTGGTGGCCGACAGGCCGAGTTCGTTGGGGACGTGCTCGCTTGGCAGCGAGCGGCGTGCCGTGGCGGATTAATCAATCACTTCGGCTCTGTTTGTTGGCCTCCTTCGCGTCAAGTACTTATCCATCGCAGCTGCCCCTACTAGCCTAGCCTCCCGTGGTGCCAAACTCCAATTTGTGTTCGCTTTTTTCCGTCATTCCGCGCAGCATCTTGTGACCCGGATAATATCCGTTTCTGAATTAGCTATGTCTACTGCCAGATTGGTGAATATTCGGGTAGAAGAGGCATCTTTTTTTTCTGCCACTGAATGCCGGGTATCTGGTTGATGTCAATTTGATTCTTCTGTGGTTTGGGGGCCGAGGTAGATATCTGTGTTCTTATGCTTGTTTGCAGATTAGTACTGCTGATGTTTGTGTGGTCTTGCCGGTTTACTGTTGTGACTTGTGATACTTCTTGTTCAGGGTTTTTTAGGTGTGATCGAATCTGCAAGATAGGGACTGCTGAGAACCAATTAGTAGTGCAGTGCCCGCACAGTGATTTTCTTCTGCGACCAGACCGTCAGTGTTTTTGTTTAAGTTGTGCGTCTCTGTTTCATATTGTAAACTTAGGTTAATGCACTTTCTGCTCAGCTTTGGCCACTTGGGTTACTCTGCTCCGTGTTGTTCACATAAAGGTGGAAAGATAGTCTTATCTGAAATCGCTATTGTTAGTTCGTAGGCATATGTTGTTTGGCTAGCAGGCTCCAGATTCCTGCCATGTTTTGCAAACCTACTGAATATTGACTTTGCCTTCGCTGACCTTTTCATAGCTGATGACATCCAATTTATCAATTAGGATGTGGTCCAGGCGTACCATTTTTATGAACTGCATGCTAAAATATGGTAGATATGTTATCCTCTGTGGATTTCGATCTTAATGACTGTCATGTTTGCAAATATCCCCTTTGGATCGTGATCTTTATTGACTATTATTTTATGAATATTCTCACAAGTTTTACCTTCCACTTCTACTTGTGATAGTATTTTTTTCACATGTGGTCACTTCATTTTTCGCACTATTTAGTAGGAACTACACACAAGATTTTTTTTCTTCTTATTATAGCATCTTGTATTAGTAGATCTAGAATCATTATTGTACTTGTGTATTGACTCAGTTGTTGTTTTTAGATGGACAGCCATAATTCTACACTGCTCCATGTTCCTGAAGTAACCATGGACATCTCATCCGCTTCTGGAGCAGCTGGGAACAAAGTTTGCAGAGGTGCTGCTTGCGACTTTTCTGATGCCAGTAACACCTCGAAAGATTCAAAGGAGAGGTCTGCATCCATGAAGAAGCTCCTAATTGCTGTGATCCTTTGTGTTATATTCATGGCGGTTGAAGTGGTTGGAGGCATCAAAGCAAACAGTCTTGCAATCTTGACTGATGCTGCCCATCTCCTTTCGGATGTTGCAGCCTTTGCCATATCTTTGTTCTCCCTATGGGCAGCTGGTTGGGAAGCGACACCTCAGCAGTCATATGGATTTTTCCGTATAGAGATTCTTGGGGCATTGGTTTCCATTCAGCTTATATGGCTCCTTGCTGGCATACTTGTCTACGAAGCTATTATGAGGCTCATTAATGAAAGCGGCGAGGTACAGGGCTCCCTCATGTTTGCTGTATCAGCTTTTGGTTTGTTTGTTAACATCATAATGGCAGTGTTGCTTGGTCATGACCATGGGCACGGTGGACATGGGCACAGCCATGGACATTCACATGACCACGATCATGGTAACTCAGAGGATGACCATTCCCATCATGGAGATCATGAGCAGGGCCATGTACATCACCATGAGCACAGCCATGGTACTTCTATTACCGTTACAACTAATCATCACTCTCATTCGAGCACTGGACAACATCAGGATGTTGAGCAACCATTGCTTAAACATGATGGTGATTGTGAGAGTGCCCAGCCTGGAGCCAAGCCTGCTAAGAAGCCTCGTCGCAATATCAATGTTCACAGTGCCTATCTGCACGTAATTGGGGACTCCATCCAGAGCATTGGCGTAATGATTGGAGGGGCTCTCATCTGGTACAAGCCCGAATGGAAGATTATTGATCTCATATGCACCCTCATCTTCTCTGTGATTGTACTGTTCACCACAATCAAGATGATCCGGAACATACTTGAGGTCCTTATGGAGAGCACGCCCCGCGAGATTGATGCCACCAGGCTTGAGAGTGGTCTCCGTAAGATGGAAGGTGTGATTGCTGTCCATGAGCTGCACATCTGGGCTATCACAGTGGGGAAGGTGCTCTTGGCATGCCATGTGACGATCACGCAGGATGCGGATGCTGATAAAATGCTTGACAAGGTCATTGGGTACATCAAGGCAGAGTACAACATCAGTCATGTGACCATTCAGATTGAGCGAGAGTAAGGCACATGTCAGGTAGTTGGGGATAAAGGTGTGTGCCTGTTAACGGTCTATCATCTTAATGCCGGTTAATGTTAGACTTGCACTTGCAAAGGCGTTGCAGGTTCATCTAGCTGTTGCCTTTGGTGCTGGAGAAATATTATATGCACACGTTTTCGTTAGCCCATTAGTTGAATGAACTATTAATCGGGTGGTGCAGTTGTTTGTATTCACATGGATGCAATTTCCAGACAATTTTTGAGCCCCTTGTGAGTTTATCAACCTGCATGTGTAGTTTCAGCGACACCCTTTCTTAGCACTTTATGTAAAGATCTGCTATGGTTATGGACAGTGGGTATGGATGTTATCCAGTTTCTGTTCGCTTTACTAAGTTGCCTCCAGCAGTTTTTATGTGTGAATTTGCACCCTGTGCCATTGTGTGCTTTCTGTCAGGGAATGTAGGTCATCATGGTGCCTAAAATGAAATGCACTGCTGCGAGTTTATCTTGCAGTCCATTTCATAAGTTTTGATGTGACAGAATTTGGAAAGTTTTCTAGCTATTTTCCTTTTAATGCATCCATTCCACTATTGCACATAGAAAGGAGCAAAGCGAATTCGTTCATAGTTTTCTCATTACTTGACTTTCAATTTCTTTTATTTCTTTTTAGCATGTTTTACTGTTTGGATTTTGACATTCTAACATTTTTCGTCGAATACAAATTTCCGTCTGGCACACTGTTTTTAAGCATTGTCATTCTCACACTGGAGGTCAGCTGCTAAATATTTTTACTCTGCTCTTAGTTTAACATTCCAGTTTGGTCCTACAGTCGCAAAGCTTTCACGGCACAAATGTTTGATTCAGCAGCTTGCACATTTTTCCTGTATATGCCATTTTAGCTTGCACAGTAGTTGATTCAGCAGTTTGATTTTACTTTATACTACAAGTTTTGCTTGCACATAAGTTCGATTGGTCAGACTGTCCAAGCTGCAGGTTCAGTTTCAGTTTGCAAGTCCTTTATGGTCTTGCTGGTAACTGATCCATAGCGCCACATCTTGTTCAAATTTTGAGCAACACAAATCTAGCATCGTACCTTTTGATTTAAGTAATTATTATATTGAGATGGCAACCTCGAATCCTCCTATGACATCCATTTTGTATATGACATTTAATGTGTAGCCTTGCATCTTTGGTATAGCTTTGAGCGCAATTCGACCTGATTTCACTGCACACTCGGGTTCACCAAAGAACAGGGCATGTTATCAGCTGGAGACGGTTACCCTCTATGTGCCTCGTAATTGCACTGCATTCCAGTATTATCTGCGTGTTGGTAGCCCCAGAGCCAAGGAACCAAAATAGTCACATATCATTTAGGATTTAAGATAGACTGGTCTACATCATATTCCCCAGCATTCCTGCTTCCTTGGGGACAAGATGAAAGGTGCATCAGCAACCCAAGACAAGATGACAGGTGCATCAGCAACCCAATACATCACTCTCGATCTACGATTATCTCAGCGAATTGAAGTAGCAAGGACCCCGTTTCAAAAAAAAAAGAGTAGCAAGGATCGATTACAAGCTCGAACTCGGGATACAGAAATGGGGAGCGAGAGGTAGAAGAAGAAGAAGCTGCCATGCCGTGATCCACTAGATCGATTGTTCGTTGCTGTTGTTGTGTGTATATGCGTGTGTGTCGGATCAGTTGAATTCCTCGGCCTGAAACGATCAGCTAATGAGGCACAGGATGTGCCTTTTATTTATGTTCCAAACCCAGGGCAGCACAACTTCTGGAGCTAGATTAGGGGATTGTTGCAGTTTTTCTGTACTTATGTAGGGGGGTTTCTGCAAATTCCGCAGGATGGGGGTGTCCACACTCTATCCTGTACCTACATATTCCAACCAACGGCTGTGATGTGGCTGGTGCAGCCGGAGTACTCCATGCCTGGGAGTACAAGATATGCTCTCCCTTGCATCCTCCCAGGCCCATGCGTTGGTCCAGGGACAAGCCAATGCCGCCTGGATCCCATTGCATTCCATGTTCTTGAACCTGGTCAGATTCACGGTGGTAGACAAGGACAGGGTAGACTTCAGCGATGTAAACAGTAGTTGTGGCGAAGGAGACCCAATAGAAGGAGATGTCGAGGAAGTAGTCACTTTCAGCAGGGTCTTGGCTGATGGAATTTTGCTTCGGATGGGCGTGGTTGAAGTAGTAGCTGCGTCCGAAGCAAAGCGTTGTCAAGGATCCGCTTCATTCATTCCCTTACTAATAAATCCAATTCATCGCTAATGGCGAGATAGTTATCGACAAAGCAAAAACGAACCTATTGACATAGAATACAATCGAAATAGAGACAACTAGGTGAAAAAAAGATTATTTGGTATTTACCAATTTTAGACTAAGCATAAGTTCATTTGGAAAGAAAAAGGGAACTCGCCATATTGCCCCATTACGGGTATGTTACGCCAGAAAGTTCCTCAATCCTGGGAAATAGTTAGAATAGGAAAGCTCTCCTCGAAATGATAAAGAATCTGGTACACTTGAATTGTGTTATTTAAGTGCTTATTGCTTGCCAAAAATCCGAAGAGTGGCACGCTAACGCGGCTCGCTTCGCTTTTCGACGTGGAGCTCGTTGCTTGTGAAAAAATAACAATTTCATCATTTTCCTTCGCTGGGGCTGTCACGCAAGGGCAGAGCCAGTAAATTTTGCTAATAGGTTCGCTAAGGATTTGAGTATAAATTAACTATTGTATGTTGTGGCAGAGTTTGCTATAAATTTCCAATATAAGCTTGCCGAAAAGATATCTAATCCAAGGCTGGGGACCA
>NC_041380.1:64563073-64614184 GCF_002162155.2 Triticum dicoccoides | reverse complement strand
TAGACTTTTTATTGGGTTCAAGTCAAGCAAATACATACCTATATGTTCAAGTCAAGCAAATACATACCTATATGTAGGTGGCGAAGAAAAACAATTGGGTTCACTTGAACCCAACGTCTCTACACTAGCTCCGCCGTTGGTGTCACACCTTCCTCTGGGATCTCAAGATATAGACGGAGCAAGTTCGTTGAAACTCGTTCTTCGGACCAGCAAGTTCAAAATTGGCATGTGATAGAAATCTCAATATATGGAGCCAAGCAATCAAGACGTTTGATCTCTTGTTCATATATAGTTATTTTTCACCCCCTCTATTTTACCATCAATATACCGTAATTTTACGTTTCATAAGTTTTGTCTTATTTCCAACGTAAAAAGAGACCGTAAGAAAATATATAATCATCGTAAAAAATATATTATGTTATGTAAAATTACAGACTAAAAACATAGTGTAAAGTACACATAAATTGTAAATTTTCTTGTCTTATGACCTATATATTTATTTTCTTATGCCAAATTTTACGTAGTGAATTAATAGGAATATAATTATTTAAATTCCAAATGTAATTTAATTATGAAATGATCGTAAGATTACCTCGGGTGAAGAATAACTTATTCTGCACCTTAGGTGATGAATAGTATCACTGTATATATTGAGATTTCAAATAGTTACATTTGGAATACAAATAGTATCACTATCGCTTCATAAACAAATTACGTTTGAAATACAAATAGTTACATTTATATTGATTCACTACGTAAAATTTGATATAAGAAAACAAAAAAATAGGTTATAAGACCAGAAATAACACATTTTATGTATGTTTTACACTATATTTTTACGTTCGTAATTTTACGTAACATAAAATATTTTTTACGGCAAATATATATTTTCTTACGTTCTCCTTTTACATATAAATAAGACAAAATTTACGAAACTTAAAAATACGGTACAATGATGTCAAAATAGAGAGAGGGTGAAGAATAGCACGACCCTATAATTAAAGTGGCTAAGCTCCGGCTGCTGCTATGAGTTTAAGGTGTTGGGCGATGGCTCTTCCCTCCTTGAGACGCGGAGTCGATAAACAGTGGCCTAATGCTTGTTTTTTTAAAGTGCCCTCGAGTGAACAGTACCCATAAACAATAATTGTAAGGGCATGTTTGGTTTCAAATAAGTCACCAACTTATAAGTCGAAAAATAAAAAATAACTTATTTTACCAAACGGACCCAATTTATAAGTCATAAGTTGCTCCACCCCAAGTTAAAACTTATAAGTCACCCCCTTTTACGTGGGTCCCACCACCTTTACATAAAAAACAAGGTGGAAAGATGTGGTCAAGTGACTTATAAGTCAGGTGACAACCAAAAAGGCGTGACTTATAAGTCATTGGTTTTAAGTTAGGTGACTTATTGGAACCAAACATGCCCTAAATACTTACCGATGGTAGCGTATGAACAGAGACTGCGGGTGAATATTATCTTGAAAAATAATACAAATACACTTCAAATATGGTCCAACTGCACTGCCTTAACTAGCTAGATATTTCACTTTCCCCGTGACTTTTCGATTCCCACCGCTCACCACAACCAATTCCCCCTACTTGTCGCTCGCCGCCCAGCACGCCCCAACACCCGCCACCTTCCGGTTCTCCTCTGTCTCGCTCTAGCGCCACTGTAGCACATTGCCATATTTCTAGAATATGCTGCCCTATGATGACCAAAAGAGGACATAATGCGATCAAATGGTAGCAATATATATTAGAAATGCTTGTTTCAAAAGCGAACCTCTGTTGTTGTCGCTATGGTTCTCGGGGAGCTTGCATCAATTCGAAAATTAAGTCATGCCATGCCATTACAAAGGAAGTAGGGGCATTGGATGTTGCCTTGGTTCCCACTTCTCAGGGCGCCAGCGATGCCTCTATGATTTAGCTATGCTAATGCCTACATAAAGGGAAGTGCATCAATTTGTCCCCTATATTGACATTGAACAACTTAGCAGATTGTATAAATCCCAAATTCTCTTTTTAACAAACATTTCTAATCAAACCATGAGACTAATATTGCAAAGATTGTGAACCATAATGATAGCATATCATGGAATTATAATAGCCAATACGATACATGAAAAACAGTTCCTGCAATTTTTGTGCTCGAACAAAGAAAAGTAAATTAGATACATCACTTCAGCCTTTAGGCCTAGCAGCTCTGAAAGGACATGCAGTGCCCCCATGTGTGGTTTTAGTAATTGATGACATTCTCTATGGACTAATGGTTGCATTGAGTTATATTTGAAGGATTTGTCCATAGGCATTTCTTGAAGTCCATGTGTTGGTTTCAAGGAGTTTATGTGTTGACCAAGGTGCTATTAAGGAATTATCCAAAGATTGATCATGTGAGTGTTGAGCTTATTGCAAGCATGTCTTGAAGAAGAAGATTGTGTGATCATTCATGTTTACCTTCATGACATCATCCAAACAAAGAGAGTTGGAAATATTCAAGGTTGATCAAGACTATGTCAAGAGTGAATCAAGTTGATCAACTCACAAAGCGTAAAAGATGTACCGAGAGGGATCAAGTGATCCCATGGTATGGTAAGCATTGTCCATTGCACTTTGTGTACTAACCCATGGTCTATGTGAGAGTTCTATGTGGGGTTAGGTATGTGTCCATGGGCTTGCGTCAAGAGGAAGATATCATACAACCCATGGAAAGGATGATATCAAGTGGTGATCGTCATCAAGATTGCCGTGTGCAAGTTTAGGTGGACACCACGAAGAGATCAAGTTCTTGAAGCTTGCCATCCATTGTGGTTTCAATGGACTTGTGAAGATGTGTCGAAGAGTGGCTCACCCATAGTGGAGTATGGGGGAGCAATCATCTAGTCTTCATCGAGCCAACGCAATCAAGAAAGGTGGTCCAACTTGAGAGAGTCAAGATCGTCATCATCTAGCTCAAGTGGACCATGTGCAAGGCAAAGGTTTGCCCTTGATAGGCTTTCTATTTTACCGGTCTCGTGGTGGTAGTTGGGAGACCGGGTTATAGGATCGTTTGTCGTACTATCAAGGGGGGCTCTCAAGTTGGTGGCTTGATCGTATCGTTAGTAGAGAGCTCAAACCATTGCATCCTTGCATCATGTTTCTTGGTTCTTGTTTGGTTCTCTTTGTGAGTCTTAGATCTTATGGTCATCTTGATGACAAGCTTGAGTTCATCGAAAACGGAGTTCGCATGCATCTTCTATGATGTTTTCGGTGTTGGAGGTTTTACCGGTCTTATCCGAGGAAGGGTTCTCACCATTTTCTTATGGGCCTTCTCTAATTTTCTTCTTGTTGATATTTCTTTCAATATTGTGTTAGCCCTTGTCGCTAGCTTTCCAACAAACTTGGTTTCATCGAATTCGGAGTCCGTTTGCAAAAGTTGTGGCAGTTTTGGTGTTCTGAAAAGGCTGCAGCAGTACTACCACGAATTGGAGCGGATGTAATTTTTTACTACTGCTCCAGAGCGGTACTACCGCGGCTCCTTGATACATCTCCAACGTATCTATAATTTTTGATTGCTCCATGCTATATTATCTACTGTTTTGGGCAATATTGGGCTTTATTATCCACTTTTATATTATTTTTAGGACTAACCTATTAACCGGAGGCCCAGCCCAGATTTGCCGTTTTATGCCTATTTCAGTGCTTCGAAGAAAAGGAATATCAGACGGAGTCGAAACGGAACGAAATCAACTGGAGAAGTTATTTTTGGAACGAAACACACCTGATGGACTTGGACCCCACGTCAGAAGATACGGGAGCTGCCCACGAGGGTGGGGGCGCGCCCACCCCCCTAGGGCGCGCCCCCTGTCTCGTGGGGCCCCCGTGGCTCCCCTAACGTACCTCCTGCACCCATATATACTTACGTGACCTAAAACTTTCAGAACGAATACTAGATCGGGAGTTCCGCCGCCAGAAGCCTCCGTAGCCACCAAAAGTCAATCGGGACCCTGTTCCGGCACCCTGCCAGAGGGGGGAACCCTCACCGGTGGCCATCTTCATCATCCCGGTGCTCTCCATGACGAGGAGGGAGTAGTTCTCCCTCGGGGCTGAGGGTATGTACCAGTAGCTATGTGTTTGATCTCTCTCTCTCTCTCTCTCTCTCGTGTTCTTGATTTGGCACGATCTTGATGTATCGCGAGCTTTGCTATTATAGTTGGATCTTATGTTTCTTCTCCCCCTCTACTCTCTTGTAATGAATTGAGTTTCCCCTTTGAAATTATCTTATCGGATTGAGTCTTTAAAGATTTGAGAACACTTGATGTATGTCTTGCCGTGGATATCTGTGGTGACAATGGGATACTGCGTGCCACTTGATGTATGTTAAGGTGACCAACTTGCGGGTTCATGAACCTATGCATAGGGGTTGGCACACATTTTCGTCGTGATTCTCCGGTAGATCTTTGGGGCACTCTTTGAGGTTCTATGTGTTGGTTGAATAGATGAATCTGGGATTGTGTGATGCATATCGTATAATCATGCCCACGGATACTTGAGGTGACATTGGACTATCTAGGTAACATTAGGGTTTTGGTTGATTTGTATCTTAAGGTGTTATTCTAGTACGAACTCTAGGGCTGTTTGTGACACTTATAGGAATAGCCCAACGGATTGATTGGAAAGAATAACTTTGAGGTGGTTTCGTACCCTACCATAATCTCTTCGTTTGTTCTCCGCTATTAGTGACTTTGGAGTGACTCTTTGTTGCATGTTGATGGATAGTTTTATGATCCAATTATGTTAGTATTGTTGAGGGACTTACACTAGCGAAAGTATGAACCCTAGGCCTTGTTTCCTAGCATTGGAATACCGTTTACGCTCACTTTTATCACTTGTTACCTTGCTGTTTTTATAATTTCAGATTACAAATACCTTTATCTACTATCCATATTGCACTTGTATCACCATATCTTCGTCGAACTAGTGCACCTATACAATTTACCATTGTATTGGGTGTGTTGGGGACACAAGAGACTCTTTGTTATTTGGTTGCAGGGTTGCTTGAGAGAGACAATCTTCATTTTACGCATCCTATGGATTGATAAACCTTAGGTCATCCACTTGAGGGAAATTTGCTACTGTCCTACAAACCTCTGCACTTGGAGGCCCAATAACGTCTACAAGAAGAAGGTTGTGTAGTAGACATCACTCCTACAGCGGTAGTACCGCTCCGGACCAAAAAGTCGTCCCAAGTCCTATAGTGGTAGGCCCGGATGTATTTTTTTAGTACCGCTCGCTAGCAGTAGTACCCTACCCTTTGCGGTAGTACCGCGATCCCTAGCGGTAGTACTGTGAGGATGAGCGGTAGTACCGCTTGATACGTCTCCAACATATCTATAATTTTTGATTGCTCCATGCTATATTATCTACTGTTTTGAATGTTTATGGGCTTTATTATACACTTTTATATCATTTTTGGGACTAACCTATTAACCCAGAGCCCAGTGCCAGTTTCTGTTTTTACCCTGTTTTAGGGTTTCGAAGAAAAGGAAAACCAGATGGAGTCCAATTGACTTGAAACTTCACGGAACTCATTTTTGGAAGGAAAGAAGCCCAGAAGACTTGGAGTGCACGTCGGGGGATCTGCGAGGAGGTCACGAGGCAGGGCGCCCCCACCCCCCTGGGCGCACCCTCCACCCTCGTGAGCCCCTCGTGGCCCCCCTGACGTACTTCTTCCACCTATATATCTCCATATACCCTAAAAACATCCGAGAGCACAATAGATCGGGAGTTCCGCCGCTAGAAGCCTCCGTAGCCACCGAAAACAAATCTAGACCCGTTCCAGCACCCTGCCGGAGGGGGCAATCCCTCTCCGGTGGCCATCTTCATCATCCCGGTGCTCTCCATGACGAGGAGGGAGTAGTTCTCCCTCGGGGCTGAGGGTATGTACCAGTAGCTATGTGTTTGATCTCTCTCTCTTTCGTGTTCTTGATTTGGCACGATCTTGATGTATCACGAGCTTTGCTATTATAGTTCGTCTTATGTTTCTCCTCCCCCTCTTCTCTCTTGTAATGAATTGAGTTTCCCATTTGAAGTAATCTTATCGGATTGAGTCTTTAAAGATTTGAGAACACTTGATGTATGTCTTGCCGTGGATATCTGTGGTGACAATGGGATACCACGTGCCACTTGATGTATGTTTTGGTGACCAACTTGCGGGTTCCGCCCATGAACCTATGCATAGAAGTTGGCACACGTTTTCATCGTGATTCTCCGGTAGAAACTTTGGGGCACTCTTTGAGGTTCTATGTGTTGGTTGAACAGATGAATTGAGATTGTGTGATGCATATCGTATAATCATGCCCACGGATACTTGAGGTGACAATGCAGTATCTAGGTGACATTAGAGTTTTGGTTGATTTGTGTCTTAAGGTGTTATTCTAGTACGAACTCTAGGGATGTTTGTGACACTTATAGGAATAGCCCAACGGATTGATTGGAAAGAATAACTTTGAGGTGGTTTCGTACCCTACCATAATCTCTTCGTTCGTTCTCCGTTATTAGTGACTTTGGAGTGACTCTTTGTTGCATGTTGAGGGATAGTTATGTGATCCAATTATGTTAGTATTGTTGAGGGAACTTACACTAGCGAAAGTATGAACCCTAGGCCTTCTTTCCTATCATTGCAATACCGTTTACGCTCACTTTTATCATTCGTTACCTTGCTGTTTTTATAATTTCAGATTACAAAAACTATTATCTACTATCCATATACCACTTGTATCACCATCTCTTCGCCGAACTAGTGCACCTATACAATTTACCATTGTATTGTGTGTGTTGGGGACACAAGAGACTCTTTGTTATTTGGTTGCAGGGTTGCTTGAGAGAGACCATCTTCATCCTACGCCTCCTACATATTGATAAACCTTAGGTCATCCACTTGAGGGAAATTTGCTACTGTCCTACAAACCTCTGCACTTGGAGGCCCAACAACGTCTACAAGAAGAAGGTTGTGTATTAGACATCAAGCTCTTTTCTGGCGCCATTGCCGAGGAGGTTAGCGCTTGAAGGTATATCTTTAGATCTTGCAATCGAGTCTTTTAGTTTCTTGTTTTATCACTAGTTTAGTTTATAAAAGAAAACTATAAACAGTGGAATTGAGTTTGTCTCATACGCTTCACCTTTTTAATATCTTTCGTGAGTATGATGGAAAGGACAATTGTGCTCAAGTGCTAGAAGAAGAAATCTATGAAATGTTTGGCACTAAATATTTGAATGATGAGCATGATTGCAATGTTGTTAGTATGAATTCCTTGAATATCCATGATGCTAATGATATGCAAAGCCACAAGCTTGGGGAAGCTATGTTTGATGAAGATGATATTTTTTGTCCCCCAAGTTTTGATGAGAAAATTTATTATGATGAAAGCATGCCTCCTATTTATGATGATTATATTGATGAAAGTAGATTTGGAGAGGTCATGACTTTATTTTGTGATGAATCCACTATTCCGGAAGAGGTTCCAATTGATTATGAGAACAAAGTTGCTATCTATGATGATTATTGTGATGACTTGTATGCTATAAAGAATAATCATATCCATGAAACTTGTCATCATGATTTTAGTTTTCAATTGGATTATGCCTCACATGATAATTATTTTGTTGAGCTTGCTCCCACTACTATTATTCATGAGAAGAAATTTGCTTATGTGGAGAGTAATAAAATTTCTATGCTTGTAGACCATGAAAAGAATGCTTTATGTGACAGTTATATTGTTGAATTCATTCATGATGCTACTGAAAATTATTATGAGGCAGGAACATATGCTTGTAGGAATTGCAATAATATCAAGTTCCCTCTCTATGTGCTTAAAATCTTGAAGTTATGCTTGTTTTACCTTCCTATGCAAGTTGATTATTGCTCCCATAAGTTGTTTGCTCACAAAATCCTTATGCATAGGAAGCATGTGAAGGAAATATGCCCTAGAGGCAATAATAAAGTTATTATTTATTTCCTTATTTCATGATAAATGTTTATTATTCATGCTAGAATTGTATTAACCGGAAACATAATACATGTGTGAATACATAGACAAATAGAGTGTCACTAGTATGCCTCTACTTGACTAGCTCGTTAATCAAAGATGGTTATGTTTCCTAACCATAGACAAAGAGTTGTTATTTTATTAACGGGATTACGTCATTAGGAGAATGATGTGATTGACTTGACCCATTCCGTTAGCTTAGCACTCGATCGTTTAGTATGTTGCTATTGCTTTCTTCAGGACTTATACATGTTCCTATGACTATGAGATTATGCAACTCCCGTTTACCGGAGGAACACTTTGTGTGCTACCAAACGTCACAACGTAACTGGGTGATTATAAAGGAGCTCTACAGGTGTCTCCAAAGGTACATGTTGGGTTGGCGTATTTCGAGATTAGGATTTGTCACTCCGATTGTCGGAAAGGTATCTCTGGGCCCTCTCGGTAATGCACATCACATAAGCCTTGCAAGCATTGCAACTAATGAGTTAGTTGCGAGATGATGTATTATGAACGAGTAAAGAGACTTGCCGGTAACGAGATTGAACTAGGTATTGAGATACCGACGATCGAATCTCGGGCAAGTAACATACCGATGACAAAGGGAACAACGTATGTTGTTATGTGGTCTAACCGATAAAGATCTTCGTAGAATATGTGGGAGCCAATATGAGCATCCAGGTTCCACTATTGGTTATTGACCGGAGACGTGTCTCGGTCATGTCTACATTGTTCTCGAACCCGTAGGGTCCGCACGCTTAAGGTTTTGATGACAGTTATATTATGAGTTTATGCATTTTGATGTACCGAAGTTTATTCGGAGTCCCGGATGTGATCACGGACATGACGAGGAGTCTCGAAATGGTCGAGACATAAAGATTGATATATTGGAAGCCTATATTTGGATATTGGAAGTGTTCCGGGTGAAATCGGGATTTTACCGGAGTACTGGGAGGTTACCGGAACCCCCCGGGAGGTAAATGGGCCTTAGTGGGCTTTAGTGGAAGAGAGGAGAGGTGGCCAGGGCTAGGCCACGCGCCCCTCCCCCCTAGTCCGAATAGGACAAGGAGAGGGGGGCGCCCCCCCCCTTCCTTCTCTCTCTCCTCTTTGCCCCTCCCGAATCCTATTCCAACTAGGAAAGGGGGGGAATCCTACTCCCGGTGGGAGTAGGACTCCTCCTGGCGCGCCCTCCTCCTAGCCGGCCGCACCTTCCCCTGCTCCTTTATATACGAGGGCAGGGGGCACCCCTAGACACAACAAGTTGATCCACGTGATCATATTCTTAGCCGTGTGCGGTGCCCCCTTCCACCATAATCCTCGATAATATTGTAGCGGTGCTTAGGCGAAGCCCTGCGACGGTAGTACATCAAGATCATCACCACGCCGTCGTGTTGACGGAACTCTTCCCCGACACTTTGCTGGATCGAAGTCTGGGGATCGTCATCGAGCTGAACGTGTGCTAGAACTCGGAGGTGTCGTAGTTTCGGTGCTTGATCGGTCGGGCCGTGAAGACGTACGACTACATCAACTATGTTGTGCTAACGCTTCCGCTGTCGGTCTACAAGGGTACGTAGATCACACTCTCCCCTCTCGTTGCTATGCATCACCATGATCTTGCGTGTGCGTAGGAAATTTTTTGAAATTACTACGTTCCCAATAGTGGCATCAGAGCCTAGGTTTTACGTGTTAATGTTATATGCACGAGTAGAACACAAGTGAGTTGTGGGCGATATAAGTCATACTGCTTACCAGCATGTCATACTTTGGTTCGGCGGTATGGTTGGACGAAGCGGCCCGGACCGACATTATGCGTACGCTTACGCGAGACCGGTTCTCCCGACGTGCTTTGCACAAAGGTGGCTAGCGGGTGACAGTTTCTCCAACTTTAGTTGAACCGAGTGTGGCTACGCCCGGTCCTTGCGAAGGTTAAAACAACACCAACTTGACAAACTATCATTGTGGTTTTGATGCGTAGGTAAGATTGGTTCTTGCTTAAGCCCGTAGCAGCCACGTAAAACTTGCAACAACAAAGTAGAGGACGTCTAACTTGTTTTTGCAGGGCATGTTGTGATGTGATATGGTCAAGACATGATGTTAAATTTTATTGTATGAGATGATCATGTTTTGTAACCGAGTTATCGGCAACTGGCAGGATCCATATGGTTGTCGCTTTATTGTATGCAATGCAATCGCGTTGTAATGCTTTACTTTATCACTAAGCGGTAGCGATAGTCGTGGAAGCATAAGATTGGCGAGACGACAACGATGCTGCGATGGTGATCAAGGTGTCGCGCCGGTGACGATGGTGATCACGACGGTGCTTCAAAGATGGAGATCACAAGCACAAGATGATGATGGCCATATCATATCACTTATATTGATTGCATGTGATGTTTACCTTTTATGCATCTTATCTTGCTTTGATTGACGGTAGCATTTTAAGATGATCTCTCACTAATTATCAAGAAGTGTTCTCCCTGAGTATGCACCGTTGCGAAAGTTCTTCGTGCTGAGATACCATGTGATGATCGGGTGTGATAGGCTCTACATTCAAATTCAACGGGTGCAAAACAGTTGCACACGCGGAATACTCAGGTTATACTTGACGAGCCAAGCATATACAGATATGGCCTCGGAACACGGAGACCGAAAGGTCGAGCGTGAATCATATAGTAGATATGATCAACATAGTGATGTTCACCAATGAAACTACTCCATCTCACGTGATGATCGGACATGGTTTAGTTGATTTGGATCACGTAATCACTTAGAGGATTAGAGGGATGTCTATCTAAGTGGGAGTTCTTTAAGTAATATGATTAATTGAACCTAAATTTATCATGAACTTAGTCCTGGTAGTATTTTGCAAATCATGTTGTAGATCAATAGCTCGCGTTGTTGCTTCACTGTGTTTATTTTGATATGTTCCTAGAGAAAATTATGTTGAAAGATGTTAGTAGCAATGATGCGGATTGGATCCGTGATCTGAGGTTTATCCTCATTGCTGCATAGAAGAATTATGTCCTTGATGCACCGCTAGGTGACAGACCTATTGCAGGAGCAGATGCAGACGTTATGAACGTTTGGCTAGCTCAATATGATGACTACTTAATAGTTTAGTGCACCATGCTTAACGGCTTAGAATCGGGACTTCAAAAGACGTTTTGAACATCATGGACCATATGAGATGTTCCAGGAGTTGAAGTTAATATTTCAAGCAAATACCCGAGTTGAGAGATATGAAGTCTCCAACAAGTTCTATAGCCAAAAGATGGAGGAGAATCACTCAACTAGTGAGCATGTGCTCAGATTGTCTGGGTACTACAATCGCTTGAATCAAGTGGGAGTTAATCTTCCAGATAAGATAGTGATTGACAGAATTCTCTAAACACCATCACCAAGTTAGTAGAACTTCGTGATGAACTATAGTATGCAAGGGATGACGAAAACGAATCCCGAGCTTTTCATGATGATGAAATCAATGAAGGTAGAGATCAAGAAAGAGCATCAAGTGTTGATGGTAGACAAGACCACTAGTTTCAATAAAAGGGCAAAGGGAAGAAGGGGAACTTTAAGAAGAACGGCAAGCAAGTTGCTGCTCAAGTAAAGAAGCCCAAGTCTGGTCCTAAGCCCGAGACTAAGTGCTTCTACTGCAAAGGGACTGGTCACTGGAAGCGAAACTGCCCCAAGTATTTGGCGGATAAGAATGATGGCAAAGTGAACAAAGGTATATTTGATATACAGATTATTAATGTGTATTTTACTAGTGTTCGTAGCAACCCCTCGGTATTTGATACTGGTTCAGTTGCTAAGAGTAGTAACTCGAAACGGGAGTTGCAGAATGAACAGAAACAAGTTAAGGGTGAAGTGACGATGTGTGTTGGAAGTAGTTCCAAGATTGATATGATCATCATCGCACACTCCCTATACTTTCGGGATTAGTGTTGAACCTAAATAAGTGTTATTTGGTGTTTGCGTTGAGCATGAATATGATTTGATCATGTTTATTGAAGGAAATATGCCCTAGAGGCAATAATAAAGTTATTATTTATTTCCTTATAATCATGATAAATGTTTATTATTCATGCTAGAATTGTATTAACCGGAAACATAATACATGTGTGAATACATAGACAAACAAAGTGTCACTAGTATGCCTCTACTTGACTAGCTTGTTAATCAAAGATGGTTATGTTTCCTAACCATGAACAATGAGTTGTTATTTGATTAACGGGATCACATCATTAAGAGAATGATCTGATTGACATGACCCATTCCATTAGCTTAGCACCCGATCGTTTAGTATGCTGCTATTGCTTTCTTCATGACTTATACATGTTCCTATAACTATGAGATTATGCAACTCCCGTTTACCGAGGAACACTTTGGGTACTACCAAACGTCACAACGTAACTGGGTGATTATAAAGGAGTACTACAGGTGTCTCCAAAGGTACATGTTGGGTTGGCGTATTTCGAGATTAGGTTTTTGTCACTCCGATTGTTGGACAGGTATCTCTGGGCCCTCTCGGTAATGCACATCACTTAAAGCCTTGCAAGCATTGCAACTAATGAGTTAGTTGCGGGATGATGTATTACAGAACGAGTAAAGAGACTTGCCAGTAATGAGATTAAACTAGGTATTTGGAATACCGACGATCGAATCTCGGGCAAGTAACATACCGATGACAAAGGGAACAACGTATGTTGTTATGCGGTCTGACCGATAAAGATCTTCGTAGAATATGTAGGAGCCAATATGGGCATCCAGGTCCCGCTATTGGTTATTGACCAGAGACATGTCTCGGTCATGTCTACATTGTTCTCGAACCCGTAGGGTCCGCACGCTTAAGGTTACGATGACAGTTATATTATGAGTTTATGCATTTTTGATGTACCGAAGTTTGTTCGGAGTCCCAGATATGATCACGGACATGACGAGGAGTCTCGAAATGGTCGAGACATAAAGATTGATATATTGGAAGCCTATGTTTGGATACCGGAAGTGTTCCGGGTGAAATCGGGATTTTACCGGAGTACCGGGAGGTTACCGGAACCCCCCGGGAGCTAAATGGGCCATGATGGGCCTTAGTGGAAAAGAGAAGAGGCAGCCCTACATGGGCCGTGCGCCCCTCCCCTCCCTTGGTCCGAATAGGACAAGGAGAGGGGGCCGGCCCCTCTCTCTCTTTTCCCCCCTCCGCGAATCCTATTCCAACTAGGATTGGGGGGGGGGGAATCCTACTCCCAGAGGGAGTAGGACTCTCCTGGCGCGCCCTCCTTGGCCGGCCGCCTCCCCCCCCTCTAGTCCTTTATATACTGAGGCAAGGGCACCCCAGAGAGACACAAGTTGATCCACGTGATCTATTCCTTAGCCATGTGCGACGCCCCCTGCCACCATAGTCCTCGATAATATTGTAGCGGAGTTTAGGCGAAGCCCTGCTGCAGTAGTACATCAAGACCGTCACCACGCCGTCGTGCTGACGAAACTCTTCCCCGACACTTTGCTGGATCGGAGTCCGGGGATCGTCATTGAGCTGAACGTGTGCTAGAACTCGGAGGTGCCGTAGTTTCGGTGCTTGATCGGTCGGATCGTGAAGACGTACGACTACATCAACCAAACGCTTCCGTTGTCGATCTACTAGGTACGTAGATCATACTCCCCCCTCATTGCTATGCATCACCATGATCTTGCGTGTGCGTAGGAAATTTTTTGAAATTACTACGAAACCCAACAGTGGCATCTGAGCCTAGGTTTTATATGTTGATGTTATATGCACGAGTAGAACACAAGTGAGTTGTGGGCGATATAAGTCATGCTGCCTACCAGCATGTCATACTTTGGTTCGGCGGTATTGTTGGATGAAGCGGCCCAGACCGACATTACGCGTACGCTTACGCGAGACCGGTTCTCCCGACGTGCTTTGCACAGAGGTGGCTTGTGGGTGACAGTTTCTTCAACTTTAGTTGAACCAAGTGTGGCTACGCCCGGTCCTTGCGAAGGTTAAAACGGAGTCAAATTGACAAACTATCATTGTGGTTTTGATGCGTAGGTGAGATTGGTTCTTACTTAAGCCCGTAGTAGCCACGTAAAACTTGCAACAACAAAGTAGAGGACGTCTAACTTGTTTTTGCAGGGCATGTTGTGATGTGATATGGTCAAGACATGATGCTGAATTTTATCGTATGAGATGATCATGTTTTCTAACCGAGTTATCGACAACTGGCAAGAGCCATATGGTTGTCGCTTTATTGTATGCAATGAAATCGCGATGTAATGCTTTACTTTATCACCAAACGGTAGCGATAGTCGTGGAAGCACAAGCTTGGCGAGGCGACAACGATGCTACGATGGAGATCAAGGTGGCACGTCGGTGACGATGGTGATCATGACGGTGCTTCGAAGATGGAGATCACAAGCACAAGATGATGATGGCCATATCATATCACTTATATTGATTGCATGTGATGTTTATCTTTTATGCATCTTATCTTGCTTTGATTGACAGTAGCATTATAAGATGATCTCTCACTAATTATCAAGAAGTGTTCTCCCTGAGTATGCACCGTTGCGAAAGTTCTTCGTGCTGAGACACCACGTGATGATCGGGTGTGATAGGTTCTACTTTCAAATACAACGGGTGCAAAACAGTTGCACATGCGGAATACTCAGGTTATACTTGACGAGCCAAGCATATACAGATATGGCCTCGGAACACGGAGACCGAAAGGTCGAGCGTGAATCATATAGTAGATATGATCAACATAATGATGTTCACCAATGAAACTACTCCATCTCACGTGATGATCGGACATGGTTTAGTTGATTTGGACCACGTAATCACTTAGAGGATTAGAGGGATGTCTATCTAAGTGGGAGTTCTTTAAGTAAATTAACTGAACTTAAATTTATCATGAAACTTAGTACCTGATAAGTATCTTGCTCGTTTATGCTTGTTTGTAGATAGATGGCTCGTGCTGTTGTTCCGTTGAATTTTAATGCGTTCCTTGAGAAAGCAAAATTGAAGATGATGGTAGCAATTACACGGACTGGGTCCGTAACTTGAGGATTATCCTCATTGCTGCACAGAAGAATTACGTCCTGGAAGCACCGCTGGGTGCCAGGCCTGCTGCAGGAGCAACGCCGGATGTTATGAACGTATGGCAGAGCAAAGCTGATGACTACTCGATAATTCAGTGTGCCATGCTTTACGGCTTAGAATCGGGACTTCAACGACGTTTTGAACGTCATGGAGCATATGAGATGTTCCAGGAGTTGAAGTTAATATTTCAAGCAAATGCCCGGATTGAGAGATATGAAGTCTCCAATAAGTTCTATAGCTGCAAAATGGAGGAGAACAGTTCTGTTAGTGAGCATATACTCAAAATGTCTGGGTATAATAATCACTTGATTCAATTGGGAGTTAATCTCCCAGATGATTGCGTCATTGACAGAATTCTCCAATCACTGCCACCAAGCTACAAGAGCTTCATGATGAACTATAATATGCAAGGGATGAATAAGACTATTCCCGAGCTCTTCACGATGCTGAAAGCTGCGGAGGTAGAAATCAAGAAGGAGCATCAAGTGTTGATGGTCAACAAGACCACTAGTTTCAAGAAAAAGGGCAAAGGAAAGAAGAAGGGGAACTTCAAGAACAGCAAGCAAGTTGCTACTCAAGAGAAGAAACCCAAACCTGGACCTAAGCCTGAAACTAAGTGCTTCTATTGCAAGAAGACTGGTCACTGGAAGCGGAACTGCCCCAAGTATTTGGCGGATAAGAAGGATGGCAAGGTGAACAAAGGTATATGTGATATACATGTTATTGATGTGTACCTTACTAATGCTCGCAGTAGCACCTGGGTATTTGATACTGGTTCTGTTGCTAATATTTGCAACTCGAAACAGGGACTACGGATCAAGCAAAGATTAGTTAAGGACGAGGTGACGATGCGCGTGCGAAACGGTTCCAAAGTCGATGTGATCGCAGTCGGCACGCTACCTCTACATCTACCTTCGGGATTAATATTAGACCTAAATAATTGTTAT
The DNA here is from genome assembly GCF_002162155.2 of Triticum dicoccoides. NCBI lineage: Eukaryota > Viridiplantae > Streptophyta > Magnoliopsida > Poales > Poaceae > Triticum > Triticum dicoccoides. Next base: position 64,598,114 of record NC_041380.1, on the reverse strand, counting down.
TTGGTGCCAGCGTTAAGCATGAACATTATATCTGGATCTTGTTTGATGCGAGACGGTTATTCATTTAAATCAGAGAATAATGGTTGTTCTATTTATATGAGTAATATCTTTTATGGTCATGCACCCTTGAAGAGTGGTCTATTCTTGTTGAATCTCGATAGTAGTAACACACATATTCATAATGTTGAAACCAAAAGATGCAGAGTTGATAATGATAGTGCAACATATTTGTGGCACTGCCGTTTAGGTCATATCGGTGTAAAGCGCATGAAGAAACTCCATACTGATGGACTTTTGGAACCACTTGATTATGAATCACTTGGTACTTGCGAACCATGCCTCATGGGCAAGATGACCAAAATGCCGTTCTCCGGTACTATGGAGAGAGCAACAGATTTGTTGGAAATCATACATACAGATGTATGTGGTCCGATGAATATTGAGGCTCGTGGCGGATATCGTTATTTTCTCACTTTCACAGATGATTTGAGCAGATATGGGTATATCTACTTAATGAAACATAAGTCTGAAACATTTGAAAAGTTCAAAGAATTTCAGAGTGAAGTTGAAAATCATCATAACAAGAAAATAAAGTTTCTACGATCTGATCGTGGAGGAGAATATTTGAGTTACGAGTTTGGTGTACATTTGAAAAATTGTGGAATAGTTTCGCAACTCACGCCACCCGGAACACCACAGCATAATGGTGTGTCCGAACGTCGTAATCGTACTTTACTAGATATGGTGTGATCTATGATGTCTCTTACTGATTTACCGCTATCGTTTTGGGGATACGCTCTAGAGACGGCCGCATTCACGTTAAATAGGGCACCATCAAAATCCGTTGAGACGACGCCTTATGAACTGTGGTTTGGCAAGAAACCAAAGTTGTCGTTTCTAAAAGTTTTTAGCTGCGATGCTTATGTGAAAAAGCTTCAACCTGATAAGCTCGAACCCAAATCGGAGAAATGTGTCTTCATAGGATATCCAAAGGAAACTATTGGATGCACCTTTTATCACAGATCCGAAGGCAAGACTTTTGTTGCTAAATTCGGAAACTTTCTGGAGAAGGAGTTTCTCTCGAAAGAAGTGAGTGGGAGGAAAGTAGAACTTGACGAGGTAACTGTACCTACTCCCTTATTGGAAAGTAGTACATCACAGAAAACTGTTTCTACGACACCTACACCAGTTAGCGAGGAAGCTAATGATGATGATCATGAAACTTCAGAACAAGATACTACTGAACCTCGTAGATCAACCAGAGTAAGATCCGCGCCAGAGTGGTACGGTAATCCTGTTCTGGAAGTCATGCTACTGGATCATGATGAACCTACGAACTATGAAGAAGCGATGGTGAGCCCAGATTCCGCAAAGTGGCTTGAAGCCATGAAATCTGAGATGGGATCCATGTATGAGAACAAAGTGTGGACTTTGGTTGACTTGCCCGATGATCGGCAAGCAATTGAGAATAAATGGATCTTCAAGAAGAAGACTGACGCTGATGGTAATATTACTGTCTACAAAGCTCGACTTGTCGCAAAAGGTTTTCGGCAAGTTCAAGGGATTGACTATGATGAGACCTTCTCACCCGTAGCGATGCTTAAGTCTGTCCGAATCATGTTAGCAATTGCCGCATTTTATGATTATGAAATTTGGCAGATGGATGTCAAAACTGCATTCCTGAATGGATTTCTGGAAGAAGAGTTGTATATGATGCAACCAGAAGGTTTTGTCGATCCAAAGGGAGCTAACAAAGTGTGCAAGCTCCAGCGATCCATTTATGGACTGGTGCAAGCCTCTCGGAGTTGGAATAAACATTTTGATAGTGTGATCAAAGCATTTGGTTTTATACAGACTTTTGGAGAAGCCTGTATTTACAAGAAAGTGAGTGGGAGCTCTGTAGCATTTCTGATATTATATGTGGATGACATATTACTAATTGGAAATGATGTAGAATTTCTGGATAGCATAAAGGGATACTTGAATAAAAGTTTTTCTATGAAAGACCTCGGTGAAGCTGCTTACATATTAGGCATTAAGATCTATAGAGATAGATCAAGACGCTTAATTGGACTTTCACAAACCACATACCTTGACAAAGTTTTGAAAAAGCTCAAAATGGATCAAGCAAAGAAAGGATTCTTGCCTGTGTTACAAGGTGTGAAGTTGAGTAAGACTCAATGCCCGACCACTTCAGAAGATAGAGAGAATATGAAAGATGTTCCCTATGCATCAGCCATAGGATCTATCATGTATGTAATGCCGTGTACCAGACCTGATTTGTGCCTTGCTATAAGTCTAGCAGGGAGGTACCAAAGTAATCCAGGAGTGGATCACTGGACAGCCGTCAAGAACATCCTGAAATACCTGAAAAGGACTAAGGATATGCTTCTCGTATATGGAGGTGACAAAGAGCTCATCGTAAAAGGTTACATTGATGCAAGCTTTGACACTGATCTAGAGGATTCTAAATCGCAAACCGGATACGTGTTTACATTAAACGGTGGGGCTGTAAGTTGCTGCAGTTCTAAACAAAGCGTTGTAGCGGGATCTACATGTGAAGCAAAGTACATAGCTGCTTCGGAAGCAGCAAATGAAAGAGTCTGGATGAAGGAGTTCATATCCGATCTAGGTGTCATACCTAGTGCATCGGGTCCAATGAAAATCTTTTGTGACAATACTGGTGCAATTGCCTTGGCAAAGGAATCCAGATTTCACAAGAGAACCAAGCACATCAAGAGACGCTTCAATTCCATCCGGGATCTAGTCCAGGTGGGAGACATAGAGATTTGCAAGATACATACGGATCTGAATATTGCAGACCCGTTGACTAAGCCTCTTCCACGAGCAAAACATGATCAGCACCAAGGCTCCATGGGTGTTAGAATCATTACTGTGTAATCTAGATTATTGACTCTAGTGCAAGTGGGAGACTGAAGGAAATATGCCCTAGAGGCAATAATAAAGTTATTATTTATTTCCTTATAATCATGATAAATGTTTATTATTCATGCTAGAATTGTATTAACCGGAAACATAATACATGTGTGAATACATAGACAAACAAAGTGTCACTAGTATGCCTCTACTTGACTAGCTTGTTAATCAAAGATGGTTATGTTTCCTAACCATGAACAATGAGTTGTTATTTGATTAACGGGATCACATCATTAAGAGAATGATCTGATTGACATGACCCATTCCATTAGCTTAGCACCCGATCGTTTAGTATGTTGCTATTGCTTTCTTCATGACTTATACATGTTCCTATAACTGTGAGATTATGCAACTCCCATTTACCGGAGGAACACTTTGGGTACTACCAAACGTCACAACATAACTGGGTGATTATAAAGGAGTACTACAGGTGTCTCCAAAGGTACATGTTGGGTTGGCGTATTTCGAGATTAGGTTTTTGTCACTCCGATTGTCGGAGAGGTATCTCTGCCCTCTCGGTAATGCACATCACTTAAAGCCTTGCAAGCATTGCAAGTAATGAGTTAGTTGCGAGATGATGTATTACAGAACGAGTAAAGAGACTTGCCAGTAACGAGATTGAACTAGGTATTTGGAATACCGACGATCGAATCTCGGGCAAGTAACATACCGATGACAAAGGGAATAGTGTATGTTGTTATGCGGTCTGGCCGATAAAGATCTTCGTAGAATATGTAGGAGCCAATATGGGCATCCAGGTCCCGCTATTGGTTATTGACCAGAGACATGTCTCGGTCATGTCTACATTGTTCTCGAACCCGTAGGGTCCGCACGCTTAAGGTTACGATGACAGTTATATTATGAGTTTATGCATTTTTGATGTACCGAAGTTTGTTCGGAGTCCCGGATGTGATCACGGACATGACGAGGAGTCTCGAAATGGTCAAGACATAAAGATTGATATATTGGAAGCCTATGTTTGGATACCGGAAGTGTTCCGGGTGAAATCGGGATTTTACCGGAGTACCAGGAGGTTACCGGAACCCCCCGGGAGCTAAATGGGCCATGATGGGCCTTAGTGGAAAAGAGAAGAGGCAGCCCTACATGGGCCGCGCGCCCCTTCCCTCCCTTGGTCCGAATAGGACAAGGAGAGGGGGCCGGCCCCTCTCTCTCTTTTCCCCCTCCGCGAATCCTATTCCAACTAGGATTGGGGGGGGGGATCCTACTCCCAGAGGGAGTAGGACTCTCCTGGCGCGCCCTCCTTGGCCGGTCGCCTCCCCCCCTCTAGTCCTTTATATACTGAGGCAAGGGCACCCCAGAGAGACACAAGTTAATCCACGTGATCTATTCTTTAGCCGTGTGCGGCGCCCCCTGCCACCATAGTCCTCGATAATATTGTAGCGGAGTTTAGGCGAAGCCCTGCTGCAGTAGTACATCAAGATCGTCACCACGCCGTCGTGCTGACGAAACTCTTCCCTGACACTTTGCTGGATCGGAGTCCGGGGATCGTCATCGAGCTGAACGTGTGCTAGAACTCGGAGGTGCCGTAGTTTCGGTGCTTGATTGGTCGGATCGTGAAGACGTACGACTACATCAACCAAACGCTTCCGTTGTCGATCTACTAGGTACGTAGATCATACTCCCCCCTCGTTGCTATGCATCACCATGATCTTGCGTGTGCGTAGGAAATTTTTTGAAATTACTATGAAACCCAACATTTATTGCAAATACGGTTATTCATTTAAGTTAGAGAATAATTGTTGTTCTGTTTACATGAATAAAACCTTATATGGTTACACACCCAATGAAAATGGTTCATTGGATCTCGATCGTAGTGATACACATATTCATAATATTGAAGACAAAAGATGCAAAGTTAATAATGATAGTGCAACTTATTTGTGGCACTGCCGTTTAGGTCATATTGGTGTAAAGCGCATGAAGAAACTCCATGCTGATGGGATTTTGGAATCACTTGATTATGAATCACTTGATGCTTGCGAACCATGCCTTATGGGCAAGATGACTAAGACTCCGTTCTCCAGAACAATGGAGCGAGCAGCTGACTTATTGGAAATAATACATACTGATGTATGTGATTTGATGAGTGTTGAGGCTCGCGGCGGGTATCGTTATTTTCTGACCTTCATAGATGATTTGAGCAGATATGGGTATATCTACTTGATGAAACACAAGTCTGAAACATTTGAAAAGTTCAAAGAATTTCAGAGTGAAGTGGAGAATCATCATAACAAAAATAAAAAGTTTCTACGATATGATCGCAGAAGTAAAATATTTGAGTTACGAGTTTGGCCTTCAGTTAAAAACAATGTGAAATAGTTTCACTACTCACGCCACCTGGAACACCACAGCATAATGGTGTGTCCGAACGTCATAACCGTACTTTATTAGATATGGTGCGAACTATGATGTCTCTTACCAATCTACCACTATCGTTTTGGGATTATGCATTAGAGACAGCTACATTCACGTTAAATAGGGCACCATCTAAATTCGTTGAGACGACACCGTATGAACTATGGTTTGACAAGAAACCTAAGCTGTCGTTTCTTAAAGTTTGAGGTTGCGATGCTTATGTGAAAAAACTTCAACCTGATAAGCTCGAACCCAAATCGGAGAAATGTGTCTTCATAGGATATCCAAAGGAAACTATTGGATACACCTTCTATCATAGATCCGAAGGCAAGACTTTTGTTGCTAAATTCGGAAACTTTTCTAGAGAAGGAGTTTCTCTCGAAAGAAGTGAGTGGGAGGAAAGTAGAACTTGACGAGGTAACTGTACCTGCTCCCTTATTGGAAAGTAGTACATCACAGAAACCAGTTTCTGTGACACCTACACCAATTAGTGAGGAAGCTAATGATGATGATCATGAAACTTCAGAACAAGATACTACTAAACCTCGTACATCAACCAGAGTAAGATCCGCGCCAGAGTGGTACGGTAATCCTATTCTGGAAGTCATGCTACTAGATCATGATGAACCTACGAACTATGAAGAAGCGATGGTGAGCCCAGATTCCGCAAAATGGCTTGAAGCCATGAAATCTGAGATGGGATCCATGTATGAGAACAAAGTATTGACTTTGGTTGACTTGCCCAATGATCGGCAAGCAATTGAGAATAAATGGATCTTCAAGAAGAAGACTAACGCTGACAGTAATGTTACTGTCTACAAAGCTCGACTTGTCGCAAAAGGTTTTCGGCAAGTTCAAGGGATTGATTACGACGAGACCTTCTCACCCGTAGCGATGCTTAAGTCTGTCCGAATCATGTTAGCAATTGCCGCATTTTATTATTATGAAATTTGGCAAATGGATGTTAAAACTGCATTCCTGAATGGATTTCTGCAAGAAGAGTTGTATATGATGCAGCCGGAAGGTTTTGTCGATCCAAAGGGAGCTAACAAAGTGTGCAAGCTCCAGCGATCCATTTATGGACTAGTGCAAGCCTCTCGGAGTTGGAATAAACGCTTTGATAGTGTGATCAAAGCATTTGGTTTTATACAGACTTTTGGAGAAGCCTGTATTTACAAGAAAGTGAGTGGGAGCACTACAGCATTTCTGATAAGTATATGTGTATGACATATTGTTGATCGGAAATAATGTAGAATTATTCTGCAAAGCATAAAGGAGTGTTTGAAAGTATTTTTTCAAAGAAAAACTCGGTGAAGTTGCTTACATATTGAGCATCAAGATCTATAGAGATATATCTAGACACTTAATAAGTTTTTTCAGTGAGTACATACCTTGACAAGATTTTGAAGTAGTTCAAAATGGAACAGTCAAAGAAAGAATTCTTGCCTGTGTTACAAGGTGTGAAGTTGAGTAAGACTCAAAGCCCGACCACGGCAGAAAATAGAATGAGAATAAAAGTCATTCCCTATGCCTTGGCCATAGGTTCTATAAAGTATGCCATGCTGTGTACCAGACCTATTGTATACCCTACACTAATTTTGGCAAGGGAGTACAATAGTGATCTAGGAGTAGATCACTAGACAGCGGTCAAAATTATCCTTAGTGGAATAAGGATATGTTTCTCGATTATGGAGGTGACAAAAGGTTCGTCGTAAAAGGGTTACGTCGATACAAGTTTTGGCACTGATTTGGATGACTCTTAGTCTTCATCTGGATACATATTGAAAGTGGGAGCAATTAGCTAAAGTAGCTCCGTGCAGAGCATTACAGACATAGAAAATTGCAAAATACTTACGGATCTGAATATGGCAGACCCGTTGACTAAACTTCTCTCACAGGCAAAACATGATCACACCTTAGTACTCTTTGGGTGTTAATCACATAGCAATGTGAACTAGATTACTGACTCTAGTAAACCCTTTGGGTGTTGGTCACATATCGATGTGAACTATGGGTGTTAACCACATAAAGATGTGAACTATTGATCTTAGATCACATGGCGATGTCAACTAGATTATTGACTCTAGTGCAAGTGGGAGACTGAAGGAAATATGCCCTAGAGGCAATAATAAAGTTATTATTTATTTCCTTATTTCATGATAAATGTTTATTATTCATGCTAGAATTGTATTAACCGGAAACATAATACATGTGTGAATACATAGACAAACAGAGTGTCACTAGTATGCCTCTACTTGACTAGCTCGTTAATCAAAGATGGTTATGTTTCCTAACCATAGACAAAGAGTTGTTATTTGATTAACGGGATCACATCATTAGGAGAATGATGTGATTGACTTGACCCATTCCGTTAGCTTAGCACTCGATCGTTTAGTATGTTGATATTGCTTTCTTCATGACTTATACATGTTCCTATGACTATGAGATTATGCAACTCCCGTTTACCGGAGGAACACTTTGTGTGCTACCAAACGTCACAACGTAACTGGGTGATTATAAAGGAGCTCTACAGGTGCCTCCAAAGGTACATGTTGGGTTGGCATATTTCGAGATTAGGATTTGTCACTCCGATTGTCGGAGAGGTATCTCTGGGCCCTCTCGGTAATGCACATCACATAAGCCTTGCAAGCATTGCAACTAATGAGTTAGTTGCGAGATGATGTATTACAGAACGAGTAAAGAGACTTGCCGGTAACGAGATTGAACTAGGTATTGAGATACCGACGATCGAATCTCGGGCAAGTAACATACCGATGACAAAGGGAATAACGTATGTTGTTATGCGGTCTAACCGATAAAGATCTTCGTAGAATATGTGGGAGCCAATATGAGCATCCAGGTTCCGCTATTGGTTATTGACCGGAGACGTGTCTCGGTCATGTCTACATTGTTCTCGAACCCGTAGGGTCCGCACGCTTAAGGTTTTGATGACAGTTATATTATGAGTTTATGCATTTTGATGTACCGAAGTTTGTTCGGAGTCCCGGATGTGGTCACGAACATGACGAGGAGTCTCGAAATGGTCGAGACATAAAGATTGATATATTGGAAGCCTATATTTGGATATCGGAAGTGTTCCGGGTGAAATCGGGATTTTACCGGAGTACCGGGAGGTTACCGAAACCCCCCGGGAGGTATATGGGCCTTAGTGGGCTTTAGTGGAAGAGAGGAGAGGTGGCCAGGGCTGGGCCGCGCGCCCCTCCCCCCTAGTCCGAATAGGACAAGGAGAGGGGGGCGGCGCCCCCCCCCCTTCCTTCTCTCTCTCCTCTTTGCCCCTCCCGAATCCTATTCCAACTAGGAAAGGGGGGAATCCTACTCCCGGTGGGAGTAGGACTCCTCCTGGCGCGCCCTCCTCCTGGCCGGCCGCACCTTCCCCTGCTCCTTTATATACGGGGGCAGGGGGCACCCCTAGACACAACAAGTTGATCCACGTGATCGTATTCTTAGCCGTGTGTGGTGCCCCCTTCCACCATAATCCTCGATAATATTGTAGCGGTGCTTAGGCGAAGCCCTGCGACGGTAGTACATCAAGATCGTCACCACGCCGTCGTGCTGATGAAACTCTTCCCCGACACTTTGCTGGATCGGAGTCCGCGGATCGTCATCGAGCTGAACGTGTGCTAGAACTCGGAGGTGCCGTAGTTTCGGTGCTTGATCGGTTGGGCCGTGAAGACGTACGACTACATCAACCGCGTTGTGCTAACGCTTCCGCTGTCGGTCTACAAGGGTACGTAGATCACACTCTCCCCTCTCGTTGCTATGCATCGCCATGATCTTGCGTGTGCGTAGGATTTTTTTTGAAATTACTACGTTCCCAACAGCATGTTAGACTTAAAAGTGCTAGTCATATTATTCATGATGCTCTCTTTACGTTACAATTCTTATCCTTTATGTGAGCATCGTTGAAATCATCATGCCTAGTTAGGGGCGTTAAACGATAGCGCTTGTTGGGAGGCAAACCAAATTTATTTTTGTTCCTTGCTTTTTGTTCCTGTTTAGTAATAAATAATTCATCTAGCCTCTGTTTATATGTGGTTTTATGTGTTTAATTAGTGTTTGTGCCAAGTAGAACCTTTGGGAAGACTTGGGGAAAGTCGTGTTGATCATGCTGTCAAAAACAGAAACTTTAGTGCTCGCGAGAATTGCTGCCATTTTTATTTGGAGAGTGATATTTAGTTAATTATTTTTGCAGATGATTAATATATAAATTCCTCAGGTCCAAAAATTTATTTGAGAATTTTATGAGTTCCAGAAGTATACGTTTGATCCAGATTACTACAGACTGTTCTGTTTTTGACAGATTCTGTTTTTCGTGTGTTGTTTGCTTGCTTTGATGAATCTATGGCTAGTAAAATAGTTTATAAACCATAGAGAAGTTGGAATACAATAGGTTTAACACCAATATAAATAAATAATGAGTTCATTACAGTACCTTGAAGTGGTGTTTTGCTTTCTTATACTAACGGAGCTTACGAGTTTTCTACTTTAAGTTTTGTGTTGTGAAGTTTTCAAGTTTTGGGAAAGGATTCGATGGACTATGGAATAAGGAGTGGCAAGATCCTAAGCTTGGGGATGCCCAAGGCACCCCAAGGTAATATTCAAGGATAGGCAAGAGCCTAAGCTTGGGGATGCCCCGGAAGGCATCCCCTCTTTCGTCTTCGTTCATCGGTAACTTTACTTGGAGCTATATTTTTATTCGCCACATGATATGTGTTTTGCTTGGAGCGTCAATTTATTTTGTTAGAATTTGCTTAATGTTATTTAGAATAATGTTTTGCATCTTTTATTTCAATAAAAGTGGCATTGATAGCCTTTACTATGCCTATGTTACAAGTATACATGTTGCTGTTTGAAAACAAAAAGTTTACCGCTGTTGCAATAATTCCCTAGAAAATTCAGAATGTGATAAAATGTTGAAACCTTTTGCATATTAAGCTATGATAAATTTACTACAGTGGGAATTTTCTTTAATAATTTTTGGAGCTAGGGAATTATGGATGTTGCAGCATTCTTTACAGACTATTCTGTTCAGGCAGATTGTTGTTATGTTTGCATTGTTTGCATATGTTTGCTTCTTTAATGATTCTATTTGAGGATAGGACTATTAAATATGAAGAGGCATTTAGTATGAAATGTGAATAATAATTTTAGTGATTTGCTACAGTAGAGTATGATAAGGTTTTTGCAATGGTTTGTACTAACTTATCTCACGAGTCTTTGTTGAGTTTTGTGTGGATGAAGCTTTTGAGATTTAGGGAGACCGTGATATGAGAGGAATTAAGGAGACACAAAAGCTCAAGCTTGGGGATGCCCAGGGCACCCCAAGATAATATTTCAAGAAGTCTCAAGCGTCTAAGCTTGGGGATGCCCCGGTTGGCATCCCACCTTTCTTCTTCAACAACTACCGGTTAGTATCGGTTGATCCTAAGTTTTTTGCTTCTTCACATAATGTTTGCTATTCTTAGATGTCATTTTATTTTGCTTTGCTTGCTGTTTGAATAAATTACCAAGATTTGAAATTATTAAATGTTAGAGAGTCTTCACATAGTTGCATAATTATTCGACTACTCATTGATCTTCACTTATATCTTTCGGAGTAGTTTGTCATTTGCTCTAGTGCTTCACTTATATCCTTTTAGAGCATGCTGGTAGTTTTATTTTGAAGAAATAGATGAACTCTCATGCTTCACTTAGATTATTTTGAGAGTCTTAAATAGCGTGGTAATTTGCTTAAAATCCTAATATGCTAGGTATTCAAGAATAATAAAATTCTCTTATGAGTGTGTTGAATACTATGAGAAGTTTGATACTTGATAATTGTTTTGAGATATGGAGATGGTAATATTAGAGTCATGCTAGTTGAGTGGTTATGAATTTGAGAAATACTTGTGTTGAAGTTTGTGATTCCCGTAGCATGCACGTATGGTGAACCGTTATGTGATGAAGTCGGAGCATGATTTATTTATTGATTGTCCTCCTTATGAGTGGCGGTCGGGGACGAGCGACGGTCTTTTCCTACCAATCTATCCCCCTAGGAGCATGCACGTAGTACTTTGTTTCAATAACTAATAGATTTTTGCAATAAGTATGTGAGTTCTTTATGACTAATGTTGAGTCTGGATTATACGCACTCTCACCCTTCCACCATTGCTAACCTCTCTAGTACCGCGCAACTTTCGCCGGTACCATACACCCACCATATACCTTCCGCAAAACAGCCACCATACCTACCTATTATGGCATTTCCATAGTCATTCCGAGATATATTGCCATGCAACTTTCCACCATTCCGTTTATTATGACACACTCCATCATTGTCATATTGCTTAGCATGATCATGTAGTTGACAAAGTATTTGTGGCAAAGCCACTGTTCATAATTCTTTCATACATGTCACTCCTGCATCATTGCACATCCCGGTACACCGCCGGAGGCATTCATATAGAGTCATATCTTGTTCTAAGTATCGAGTTGTAATTCTTGAGTTGTAAGTAAATAAAAGTGTGATGATCATCATTATTAGAGCATTGTCCTAGTGAGGAAAGGATGATGGAGACTATGATTCCCCCACAAGTCGGGATGAGACTCCGGACGAAAAAAAGAGAAAGGCCATAAAAAGGCCATAAAAAAGAGAAGGCCCCAAAAAAGAGAAAGGCCATAAAAAAGAGAAGGCCCCAAAAAAGAGAAAAAGAGAGAAGGGGCAATGCTACTATCCTTTTACCACACTTGTGCTTCAAAGTAGCACCATGATCTTCATGATAGAGAGTCTCCTATGTTGTCACTTTCATATACTAGTGGGAATCTTTCATTATAGAACTTGGCTTGTATATTCCAATGATGGGCTTCCTCAAAATGCCCTAGGACTTCGTGAGCAAGCGAGTTGGATGCACACCCACTAGTTTCTTTTGTTGAGCTTTCATATACTTATAGCTCTAGTGCATCCGTTGCATGGCAATCCCTACTCACTCACATTGATATCTATTGATGGGCATCTCCATAGCCCGTTGATACGCCTAGTCGATGTGAGACTATCTTCTCCTTTTTGTCTTCTCCACAACCACCATTCTATTCCACCTATAGTGCTATGTCCATGGCTCACGCTCATATATTGCGTGAAGATTGAAAAAGTTTGAGAACATCAAAAGTATGAAACAATTGCTTGGCTTGTCATCAGGGTTGTGCATGATTTAAATATTCTGTGTGGTGAAGATAGAGCATAGCCAGACTATATGATTTTGTAGGGATAGCTTTCTTTGGCCATGACATTTTGAGAAGACATAATTGCTTTATTAGTATGCTTGAAGTATTATCATTTTTATGTCAATATGAACTTTTGTCTTAAATCTTTCGGATCTAAATATTCATACCACAATTAAGAAGAATTACATTGGAATTATGCCAAGTAGCACTCCGCATCAAAAATTCCGTTTTTATCATTTACCTACTCGAGGACGAGCAGGAATTAAGCTTGGGGATGCCGATACGTCTCCAACGTGTCTATAATTTTTGATTGCTCCATGCTATATTATCTACTGTTTTGAATGTTTATGGGCTTTATTATACACTTTTATATCATTTTTGGGACTAACCTATTAACCCAGAGCCCAGTGCCAGTTTCTGTTTTTACCCTGTTTTAGGGTTTCGAAGAAAAGGAAAACCAGACGAAGTCCAATTGACCTGAAACTTCATGGAACTCATTTTTGGAAGGAAAGAAGCCCAGAAGACTTGGAGTGCACGTCGGGGGATCTGCGAGGAGGTCAAGAGGCAGGGGGGCGCGCCCACCTCCTGGGCACGCCCTCCACCCTGGTGAGCCCCTCGTGGCCCCCCTGACGTACTTCTTCCACCTATATATCTCCATATACCCTAAAAACATCCGAGAGCACAATATATCGGGAGTTCCGCCGCCACCGAAAACCAATCTAGACCCGTTCCGGCACCCTGCCGGAGGGAGCAATCCCTCTCTGGTGGCCATCTTCATCATCCCGGTGCTCTCCATGACGAGGAGGGGGTAGTTCTCCCTCGGGGCTGAGGGTATGTACCAGTAGCTATGTGTTTGATCTCTCTCTCTCTCATGTTCTTGATTTGGCACGATCTTGATGTATCGCGAGCTTTGCTATTATAGTTGGATCTTATGTTTCTCCTCCCCCTCTTCTCTCTTGTAATGAATTGAGTTTCCCCTTTGAAGTAATCTTATCGGGTTGAGTCTTTAAAGATTTGAGAACACTTGATGTATGTCTTGCCATGGATATCTGTGGTGACAATGGGATACCACATGCCACTTGATGTATGTTTTGGTGACCAACTTGCGGGTTCCGCCCATGAACCTATGCATAGGGGTTGGCACACGTTTTCGTCGTTATTCTCCGGTAGAAACTTTGGGGCACTCTTTGAGGTTCTATGTGTTGGTTGAATAGATGAATTGAGATTGTGTGATGCATATCGTATAATCATGCCCACGGATACTTGAGGTGACAATGGAGTATTTAGGTGACATTAGGGTTTTGGTTGATTTGTGTATTAAGGTGTTATTCTAGTACGAACTCTAGGGCTGTTTGTGACACTTATAGGAATAGCCCAACAGATTGATTGGAAATAATAACTTTGAGGTGGTTTCGTACCCTACCATAATCTCTTCGTTCGTTATCCGCTATTAGTGACTTTGGAGTGACTCTTTGTTGCATGTTGAGGGATAGTTATGTGATCCAATTATGTTAGTATTGTTGAGGGAACTTACACTAGCGAAAGTATGAACCCTAGGCCTTATTTCCTATCATTGCAATACCGTTTACGCTCACTTTTATCATTCGTTACCTTGCTGTTTTTTATAATTTCAGATTACAAAAACTATTATCTACTATCCATATACCACTTGTGTCACCATGTCTTCGTCGAACTAGTGCACCTATACAATTTACCATTGTATTGGGTGTGTTGGGGACACAAGAGACTCTTTGTTATTTGGTTGCAGGGTTGCTTGAGAGAGACCATCTTCATCCTACGCCTCCTACGGATTGATAAACCTTATGTCATCCACTTGAGGGAAATTTGCTACTGTCCTACAAACCTCTGCACTTCGAGGCCCAACAACGTCTACAAGAAGAAGGTTGTGTAGTAGACATCACCGCTCCGGCGGTTCTTCTGGCCTTTTGCCTCCTTGCTGTTGTTTTTGAAAGGGGTACTACTGCCCTAGCGGTAGTACCGCTCCTTGGAGCGGTAGTACCGCTCTATGCGGGCTGTGAGCATAACGGTTGGATTTTTCCCCACCTATAAAAGGGTGTCTTCTTCCCCAATGAACCTTATCCTTTGATCTCATGTTCTTCCCCCATTGTTGAACTTCTTCGAGCTTGCTAACTCTCAATCCCTCCATGGATTCTTGCTAGTTTTTGAGGGAAAAGAGAGAGGAGATCTAGATCCACGTTTCCACCAATCACTTTCTCCTCTAGGTGAGGGGAACCCCTTGGATCTAGATCTTGGAGTTCTTGGTGTTCTCTTTCTTCTTCTTCCTCTCATTTTCCTCCCTAGCATTAGTTGCTTCGGTGGGATTTGAGAGAGAAGGACTTGGGCACTCTGTGTGCCCTTGCTATTGCATTTGGTGCATCGGTTTGAGTTCTCCACGTGATACATGGAAGTTACAAGTTGAGAAGATTATTACTCTTGGGTGCTTGGTACCCTTGAGCTTGTTCCTCTTGGGTGCTTGGGCGCCCTAGATGCTTGGTGGTGTTCGGAGCTCAATCATTGTGGTGTAAAGCTCCGGGCAAGCGTCGGGGTCTCCAATTAGGTTGTGGAGATCGCCCCGAGCAATTTGACGGGTACCGGTGACCGCCCCCAAGGGTTGCCAAAGTGTACGGGTTCGGTGACCGCCCCCAAGGGTTGCCATTTGTACGGGTTCGATGACCGCCCTCAAGGGTCCCTTAGTGGAATCACGTCATCTTGAATTGTGCGAGGGCGTGAGGAGATTACGGTGGCCCTAGTAGCTTCTTGGGGAGCATTGTGCCTCCACACCGCTCCAAACCGAGATTAGCATCTGCAAGGGTGTGAACTTCGGGATACATCGTCGTCTCCGCGTGCCTCGGTTATCTCTTACCCGAGCCCTTTACTTATGCTCTTCACTTTGTGATAGCCATATTGTTTCTTGTCATATATCTTGCTATCACATAGTTGTTTATCTTGCTTAGTATAAGTTGTTGGTGCACATAGGTGAGCCTAGTTGTTGTTGGTTCTATGTTTGACAAATTAACCGCTAGGTTTATTCCACATTTGTTCAAGCCTAAACCGTAATTATTTTAAAGCGCCTATTCACCCCCTCTAGGTGACATCCACGATCCTTCAATTGGTATCAGAGCCTCGTCTCTCTTTGTTAGGCTTAACCACCTAGAGAGTAAAGATGTCGACTAGGGGATTAGGATTCTCTGACACTCTTAGTTTCGGTGGCATAAATTTTGATGTTTGGGTAATTCGCATGCTTAATCTCTTTAGGGTCATGAACCCAAATTTAGAGTGAATTGTAGATGTGTGTTTTTCTCCTCCAAAGGATCCCCTGAGATTATCTTTAGAGGATGAGAAAAACTCTTATCTCAATGCTCAAGCTTCTAATGTGCTTTTCGATGCTTTGAGCAATGTAGTTATATTTCAACTCATGCCGTTCCGGGATGCTCATGAGTTGTGGACAAAGCTTCAAGATAAATATGGCGTGTCCAAGTTTTGTGGGGATGATTGTTCTCCCTCCACCTCCGGCCGTGTTGTGTTCTCAACTTCTTCTACTTCACATACGTGTGGTTTGCCACAAGGTAATGACATGGGGAGTAGTGGTGTTCATTGCAATGATGATAGTGGGCTCATTGTTGATAATCCTTCATCACTTTCTTATTGAAATGCTTCATCTTTGGACTTTAGCACTTCGAGCACTCCAAATGTTTCACATGCTTGTGTTGATAGTCCTTGCATATCATGTAGAAATTGCTTGACTAAATCTCATGATGATATGCTTGCTATATCTTGTTGCCATGATGAAAATGCATGTATTTCCTCGAGTTGTTGTGCTAACAATGTAGAGGAAACCCAACACTCCATGGAACAAGATGTGGTCTTGGATGGTGCTTCAAGGGATCCTAAATCATCATCTATTGCATTTTGCCTTATGGCCAAGGCTTCAAAGGTATCTCCCACTTTGAATCCCAATATATCTTGTGATGATATTGATGATGGCAAGAGTGATGATGATGTTGATTATGATGAAGAGAATGATGATGTTGCCTCCTTAAAAATTAAGGGGGAAATGATTTTTAAAGCTCTTCTTAAGAATAAAATTGCTCATTCCAACTTCATGGAAATCATGTCTATTGCTGCTGAGGGCAAGAAATATATTGATGAGTTGGAATCTTGTCTTGAGAAGCATGAGGTCACCATTGATAAAATGGAAGGTCATGAGCGTGATTACGCTAATGAGATTGTGGACCTCTCTCAAGCTCTTGAACTTGAACAAACCACCAAGGAATCTCTTGAGGAGACTTTTGCTCTAGAATTATCTAGAGTGAGGGAATCTCGTGATAGAGCTCTTGTGATGGCCAATGATTTTGAAACTAAAAATGCTAAGCTTGAAGTTTCTCATGCTAGACTCCTTGAGGATTTTGAGCACCTCGGAAATGGCTCAAGGGTCATTAAGGGTGAGCTCATCAAACTCACCGAGTCTCATGCTCAACTTGAAGCTTCTTATTTAAAAGAGCTTTCCAAGTTGTCCTCTCCTCTTAGTGTTAATGATGATGCTTGTGCTACTAACTCTATTACTTGTGAAGCATCCATTTTGAAGGAGAATGTTGAGCTACGGGATCAACTTGAGTTGCTATCTAGCAATTATGGGAAATTGGAAGAAAGTCATGAAAAGCTCTCAAGCTCTCATGATGATCTTCTAGTATCCCATAATGTGCTAAAGATAGCTCATGAGGCCATGATTGCTAAGGTAATATCTAGTGAGCCTCATGTGGATACTAGCACTACTTCTAGTCAAAATGCTATGTTGCCATGTGCTAGTCCTTGTAATTCATCTACTCACAATGTTGGTACATCTTGTGATGAATTGCTTTCCTTTCCTTGTTGCTCTAACAATGAAGCTTATACTTCCTCTAGTACTTGTGTTGAGACTAACCATGTAGAGGAAATCGAAGAGCTCAAGGCCCAAGTCACTTCTTTGAAGAAAGACTAGGAAAAGAGTCATGAAGGGAAATTCACACTCAACAATATCTTGACTGTGCAAAAATCCCCCAATGACAAAGGTGGACTTGGATTCAACTCCAAGAAGAAGAAGAAGAAGAAGTCCAAGATGAACAAAAAGAAGGGTCAAGAACAAGTCAAGAATTCGGCCAAGATTGTTTGCTTCAAGTGAAAAGTAGAAGGGCATCATGTTAGATCTTGCCCATTGAAGAAGAAGGCCATTAGTGACAAGCAACAAGGGAGCGGCCACAAGTTTGATCTCATGCTCAACCACAAGTTGAAGAAAGTCCTCTTCCCAAGAATCCTCAAGCTAATGCTTCTCAAGTTGAGAAATCAAGTGAGAAGAAAGTGAAGAGTAGATGTTGCTACTTATGTCGTGAGAAAGGTCACCTCGCCTCTTCATGCACTAGTGGTAACTTATCCAACCCAATTATTATTGATGATATCTATTCTCTTGGGAAGGATAAGGTTGGCAATGTGTTTGCCAAAGTTGTTGGTACTCAAAGTGGTGTCAAGAAGAGAACCATTTGGGTAGCCAAGCCTATTGTGACTAACCTCTTAAGACCCAACCTGGTTGGGGACCAACAAGCTCAAACTTGATCAATAGGTGTTGTTGGAGGGCATTGGAGACTTGGCTGCTTTATGAAGAATTAAGGGGACTTCATCATTCTAATTGTCTCAAGCCAAGTCATTCGGATTATCAAGTTTCTATCTTTTATCCAATGTTCATCCATGCGGTAACTCATGCTTAAAGTGTTTACATTGATAGTTACTTACCCCTTTGCATGTTTGGTTTTGTTCCTTGCATGTGTTTGTATATGTTGTGCTTCCAACTTGATTATCTTGAGCAATCAAGTATGTGTGTGTTGGTTTGCACATCATGTACGTGTGTGTCATGCATTGAGCCTTTTGCATCTTGTTCATTTCTTAGTTGGCTCTTGTGAGAGATTAATGGAATATCCCATTATGGGGGAGTGATGTGCTTTGTGCACCTCACAATCCTATATATGTGTGTACATGAGTAATACCATCTAGTATTGATATTTCAAGATTATCTAGTCGCTATGTGGTATGTCTTCTCATGAGAAATTCAAATTCTAAATTGTCCATTAATTATCTCTCGTTGGATCGTTTTTTTGCCTCTTGTTTATCTTTAATTGGTATCACATTATGGGGGAGTAATATGCTATGTGTATATTACTAGCCTAGAAAATGTGTACATTTGAGATATTATCACCTAGAATTGATATTGTAAATTATCTTGTTCCTAGGTGGCATGTTAGCTCTACAAGTTGCAATTTGCTTTTTGTTTGGTATGAAGATGATGTCGGATATCCTTGCTATCTACCACCAGGAATTATTTCTAAATACTTCTTGTCTTTTGACAATTGGTACTCACTTATGTGTGGTAGAAATTATTGATCATCTTTACATTGGCCTTTGCTTTTATTTGCTTTATCTCTTGCCTAGGATTGTGTCAACTCCCATTGTATTCCATACCACTTGTGGATCTTGTTATTTACTTGAGCTTGTCTAGTGTTTGTATAGATATAGTGAAAGTGGTGATCCCATCTTGTGCTTTTTGTATTGAAATGCAAATTCTCTATAATGCACAATGCTTGGGGGAGCTATCCTATTCTTCTTAGAATGCTCACCTTGTGATCCTTATCAAGTGTGTGTTGGTGGAATGCAAACCGTTTCTTTTTGGTACTTTGTGCCATCATGAAACTTTATAAAGCACTTGGTTTGTTTGGAACCATCCTCTCTTTTGGGAGTTTGACATCTTTCTTTTTGAGTGTATCAATGGATATCTCATTCCTTGATGTATCTTTTTGGATATCCTCCAAGTGATGATTTATTCATTTGGTATCTTTTCTTCGCTTGGTATTTCTTTGTCTTTTGGTCTCGGTTCTTGAAAGTCTTAAGCGTGCATATTTACTTCTTGTAGTTTCTTTGGCATGCTTTCTTTCTTTGACCCAATATATAGGGGGAACTCCACTAAGTCTCAAATTGGATGAGATGTGCATGCAATTCATTTTCATATCTATATGCACATATTTATGTGGAGTTTGTCCTATGTGTTGCTGGTTCTCTAACTCTTTGGTCCCAATGAGTTTGTGTACCATTTTGTTTATGTTGTTGTTCTAGGAACAAGTGGAGATGCATTGGATGCTCGGCTCACTCACAAGGAAGGTGGTGTCACCATGTGCTTATTGGAGTCAAGCTAGGATGATTAATGAACTACTATCTACCTTTAATTGGTATCTACTACATCCATCCAATGGTATCTTGGTAACAAGTATCATCATCTACTTCATGCACACATTTCTTGCATCAACCTTTCGTAGGTTGTATCATGGCATGTTATCCATTCTCTCTTGTGATACTTGTTTCCTTTCTCAAAGCATCTCAACAATGATGTCTTGTTGCTAGTTGTGATGTCTTTGATGTTTGTGTGGTTGGAATTCATTTATATGCAATAAGACCATATCTAGCCTTGTGCTATGCTCTCAAGCAAATATCTTATTGGTATATGTATGACTTCCTTTTGGATATCTTGTTCCTTCATGTTGTAACTATTTCGGGTGTACATCCTTCTTTGTAGATATATATCATCATGATTTCGTGTACCTAGAACCTTATACACTTGAGAGAAATTACATCTCCAGATGATATTCTTTCTTTCACGTCCACCTTGTCTCTCTTTTGTTATTTCTTTGGTGGCTCCGTGAAAGCTTTTGCCTTGAGTGCGTGTCATATCTCGTTGCATCTTGATGCACTCTTGTGTGGTGAAGATTATTTTTCTCATGCTTATCTTTACGAGGCTTTTGCCATCTTAATTGGTATCCCTCCTCTTGATGAGGCTTTCTTGTTCTATCTTCACCACGGGTTGTCACAAGCATAGGTTCTCTATATGCTTATTAGTAAGCTTGTGAACCCATTTGCTAGTTGTGTGTGGGAATGATAGGCCTTGCACCATGCGCCTCATTCTTCCAAGATTATGTTGATGCTTAATGCTCATCCGTACATTAGTCTTCTCAAGTGCTTTGCCATGACTCACACACATCATTTTGGTTGAGCCTACTCTTAAGTTGCCTCTTTTATATGTTGCTCAATCATGTGTTTGTTGCAAGTGCTAGGCTTTATTTCCTACATGCTCACTTGCACTTGTTGTGAGTTTCTGTTGATTTTCGGGGAGTGATGATCTTATTTTGTGCACTTGGTATCCTAATGCAAATGTTGTAAGGAGTGCACAAATCATGGAGAGCTTCACTAGTGTCTTTAGAACACTCTGTTACTCTCTTGCACTTGTCGTGAGGTTCTATTGATCTTGGGGGAGTGACGATCCTATTTTGTGCTCATTGTATCCAATTACAAAACTAAATTATGCACAAATCATGGGGAGCTTCTCTAGTTTCTCTAGAACACTCCTTTGCTCATATCATAATTTATTTCTTTCATATGGCACGTAGGATCATTGTTCTAGTTGGCTCAATTGATATTCGTTGATTGCTTGCTTCAATTGGTATATTTTGATTGCCTGATTGCTTGTTTCTCTCTTTTTTATGTCTTTGTGGCATATCATTATTTTGCTATCTTTGTGCCTCAATATAGCTTGTGTTCCTCCAAGTATTTACCTTTGGTTATGTGTGTTGCATTTCACTCACTTGTTGAGAAATACACAATTTATGGAGGACCACAATTTATATTGGCCTTCTAAGCTTTTCGCCCATTTTGGCAATCGATGCCAATGGGGGAGAAGTTTCAGAGAGTTTTGTGAAGAATTTTAGAGAGTTGTCTCTTCTAGCTTTGGTTTGTTCCTAAGCATACGCATCTCCTACGCATGCATTATTGGTTGTTGCATAGCATGGTGATGCATAATTCCTCCTACGCATGCATTATTGGTTGTTGCATAGCATGGTGATGCATAATTCCTTATATAAACTCTCTTGAAAGTGATTGTCATCAATTACCAAAATGGGGGAGATTGAAAGGACATGCGGTGCCCCCATGTGTGGTTTTGGCAATTGATGACATTCTCTATGGACTAATGGTTGCATTGAGTTATATTTGAAGGATTTGTCCATAGGCATTTCTTGAAGTCCATGTGTTGGTTTCAAGGAGTTTATGTGTTGACCGAGGTGCTATTAAGGAATTATCCAAAGATTGGTCATGTGAGTGTTGAGCTTATTGCAAGCATGTCTTGAAGAAGAAGATTGTGTGATCATTCATGTTTACCTTCATGACATCATCCAAACGAAGAGAGTTGGAAATATTCAAAGTTGATCAAGACTATGTCAAGAGTGAATCAAGTTGATCAACTCACAAAGCGTAAAAGATGTACCGAGAGGGATCAAGTGATCCCATGGTATGGTAAGCATTGTCCATTGCACTTTGTGTACTAACCCATGGTCTATGTGAGAGTTCTATGTGGGGTTAGGTACGTGTCCATGGGCTTGCATCAAGAGGAAGATATCATACAACCCATCGAAAGGATGACATCAAGTGGTGATCGTCATCAAGATTGCCGTGTGCAAGTTTAGGTGGAGCACCAACGAAGAGATCAAGTTCTTAAAGCTTGCCATCCATTATGGTTTCAATGGACTTGTGAAGATGTGCCGAAGAGTGGCTCACCCATAGTGGAGTATGGGGGAGCAATCATCTAGTCTTTATCGAGCCAACGCAATCAAGAAAGGTGGTCCAACTTGAGGGAGTCAAGATCATCATCATCTAGCTCAAGTGGACCATGTGCAAGGAAAAGGTTTTCCCTTGATAGGCTTTCTATTTTACCGGTCTCGTGGTGGTAGTTGGGAGATCGGGTTATAGGATCGTTTGTCGTACTATCAAGGGGGGCTCTCAAGTTGGTGGCTTGATCGTATCGTTAGTAGAGAGCTCAAACCATTGCATCCTTGCATCATGTTTCTTGGTTCTTGTTTGGTTCTCTTTGTGAGTCTTAGAGCTTATGGTCATTTTGATGACAAGCTTGAGTTCATCGAAAACGGAGTTCACATGCGTCTTCTATGATGTTTTCGGTGTTGGAGGTTTTACCGGTCTTATCCGAGGAAGGGTTCTCACCATTTTCTTATGGGCCTTTTCTATTTTGCTTCTTATTGATATTTCTTTCAATATTGCGTTAGCCCTTGTCGCTAGCTTTCCAACAAACTTGGTTTCATCGAATTCGGAGTCAGTTTGCAAAAGTTGTGGCAGTTTTGGTGTTCTGAAAAGGCTGCAGTGGTACTACCGCGAATTGGAGCGGATGTAATTTTTTACTACCGCTCCAGAGCGGTACTACCACGGCTTCTACAGCGGTAGTACCGCTCCGGACCAAAAACTCCTCCCAAGTCTTGCGGTGGTAGGCCCGGATGTATTTTTTTTAGTACCGCTCGCTAGAAGTAGTACCGCTACCCTTTGCGGTAGTACCGCGATCCCTAGCGGTAGTACCGTGAGGACGAGCGGTAGTATTGCTCCGGCGGTTCTTCTGGCCTTTTGCCTCCTTGCTGTTGTTTTTCAAAGGGGTACTACCGCTCCTTGGAGTGGTAGTACCGCTCTGTGCGGGCTGTGAGCATAACGGTTGGATTTTTCCCCACCTATAAAAGGGTGTCTTCTTCCCCAATTAACCTTATCCTTTGAGCTCGTGTTCTTTCCCCATTGTTGACCTTCTTCGAATTTGCTAACTCTCAATCCCTCCATGGATTCTTGCTAGTTTTTGAGGGAAAAGAGAGAGGAGATCTAGATCCATGTTTCCACCAATCACTTTCTCCTCTAGGTGAGGGGAACCCCTTGGATCTAGATCTTGGAGTTCTTGGTGTTCTCCTTCTTGTTCTTCCTCCCATTTTCCTCCCTAGCATTAGTTGCTTCGGTGGGATTTGAGAGAGAAGGACTTGGGCACTTCGTGTGCCCTTGCCATTACATTTGGTGCATCGGTTTGAGTTCTCCACGTGATACGTGGAAGTTACAAGTTGAGAAGCTTATTACTCTTGGGTGCTTGGTACCCTTGAGCTTGTTCCTCTTGGGTGCTTGGGCGCCCTAGATGGTTGGTGGTGTTCGGAGCTTAATCATTGTGGTGTAAAGCTCCGGGCAAGCGTCGGGGTCTCCAATTAGGTTGTGGAGATCACCCCGAGCAATTTGACGGGTACCGGTGACCGCCCCAAGGGTTGCCAAAGTGTACGGGTTCGGTGACCGCCCCAAGGGTTGCCATTTGTACGGGTTCGGTGACCGCCCTCAAGGGTCCCTTAGTGGAATCACGGCATCTTGCATTGTGCGAGGGCGTGAGGAGATTACGGTGGCCCTAGTGGCTTCTTGGGGAGCATTGTGCCTCCACACCGTTCCAAACGGAGATTAGCATCCGCAAGAGTGTGAACTTCGGGATACATCGTCGTCTCCGTGTGCCTCGGTTATCTCTTACCCGAGCCCTTTACTTATGCTCTTTACTTTGTGATAGTCATATTGTTTCTTGTCATATATCTTGCTATTACATAGTTGTTTATCTTGCTTAGTATAAGTTGTTGGTGCACATAGGTGAGCCTAGTTGTTGTAGGTTCTATGTTTGACAAATTAATCGCTAGGTTTATTCCATATTTGTTCAAGCCTAAACCGTAATTATTTTAAAGCGCCTATTCACCCTCCCTCTAGGCGACATCCACGATCCTTCAAGCTCGAATGGCAGGGAGAAGCTAATTAATTTGCAAAAATAGAGGAAATTTAGTATAGAACATGGACTGCCTAGTACTTCAACAAAACTTGTTGTGGCATTTTTCTAGCAATGAAGTCACTGGAAGAATTAAAGTATCGTACGAAATAAGCACCTTCATTTATCCACATTCCTCTAGCGATTTGTCACATTAGGTATATCTGTACCATATCAAGAGCCGTTAGAAATATTTGTTTTTCTTCCTCCATCCTCTTGGAACAACAACTTATACTATGATCTATCGATCCTCATCAACCATGGAATGAATCAGCCATTGCACGTCTCCTATTTTAACAGTATTTAAAAATAAGAAGGAACTGAACCCAAAAAATGAAGTATGAGAGAAATTAAGAGAAGTGGGGTAGATCAGAGAGAGCGCAAAAGGAATAGATGTCCCCTCTATTGGGCTCCTGAGCGGTCCTTTATGTGCTTGCCGCAGGACTCTACCGTTCTCTACTCCTCCTCGGTCTAAGTGGTCGGTGGGTAGCAAGCTGCTGGGTAGCAGTGGCAAGCGCTCCACAGTGTACGGTATCAAGGATAGGACATAGAAGACGAAGGCGACCAAAGAGTATAGCGCCACCGTCGAGTGCCGCTTTCTCCGACGACAGCGCCCCTTCACCCCCGTCGTGGTAGACACCACCAAGATGGCCAGGTCGGAGGGGAGGGCACCGCAGTGGGGTGGCGTCGTGGATGGTGGGAGGAGGGGATGACCAACACAAGAGGAGGTGATGGAGGTAGCTAGGGTTGAACACCACCGCCGCGATGGTTTCTTGGGAGGCGGCACAGTAAGCCCAAACACAGCTAAATACCGACTCACAAATAGGCCCACCATCCCTGCCCAAACACTCTCGACGCACCACAAGCCAGTATTTCCTGGGAGCTTAGAAACTGTACCGATAGGCCAACAGATACTTCGATCGTGGGTTCTCTTGTGCGCAACATCGTAAATGTATCATGATTGTTCAACAATTTGCCTCGCTGGTACAATTTACTAGAGAAAATGAAAATTTTCGAGTTGTTTGCCATATGTGTGCAAAGAGTAGGGAGGAGACACAAGGGTTAAGGGTGGCGAAAAGTATTGAAAACAAGGGCAACTTTTTTTAATCATCTCTTTGATTTATTGATTTAGAAAAAGCAGAGTGGCCGATAGCTTCATAAACTTGATTAAAATGCACACTTCAAGTCTATAAACCCACAAATCGTACAATTTAGTAACTGTAATCTCCTCTTATGAAGAAAAGAGAAAACAACAAAAACATTAAGAACAAGAACAAATAATCCAAAGTGCTTTAAATCCGTGATATATTTCACCAAAGTTTTCTTAATCTACATATGTACAGTTGTACGCCATCTACCTACATAATATCACTCTCTTAAATCAGCACTTCATTGTACTTTTTTATTTATCATGTATGCCATCAAGGTCATGTAATCGACTAAATGATTCATATTATCAACGTACTATATTATTCTTGCTTCACTTACCAAAAAACTTATCAATAACAAATATGAGCAATAATTGCTAATGACGGGCTTAAGCTCGAGCGCGGCGGCGCCGCGCCTCTGCCTGCTAGTATTGTTCGTTGTGACTACCATGGAGCACACTATTGTCTGTGGCAACAAAAAATGCTGGAACTCGCGTTCTCACCGCATACGCGGCATGTTGGAACTTGTGTCTCGCCTTTTTGCTCCAGCCGATGCCGCCGTGTGCTGAAATCGTGTATCTACTTCGTAGGAACTGGCATCTTAGCGTGCTGGAACCGTGTTTTTGGCCTGCTGTGGCCGGCGCTGCATGCTAGAATTTGCTAAAACCGACATCTCGACATGTTGGAATCGTGTGACGGCAGGTTACGATGCCACGGCGGCGAGCGGCCATGATGCAACCGGGACTGGGAGGGGAAGGGGTCTGCGGGCTTTACAACGGCTGCTTCGACGTCAACAATGTTTGCTACAATGGCCTCAGGTGCCGTGATGGCAACGGGGATGTTGCCGCGATGGCGCCAGGTGCCGCGATGGCGCCGACGTGCGAGCCGTCGCTCGCCAGAGATGGACCCCGCGTGGCGCGCGATGACGAGGTCAAGTTGCGCGCGCCGGGGCAGCGAGGTGGCACGACGAGGGGCGAGGGAGTGCTTGTTCCGCATTCACACGAGGGACGAGGATCAAACGGTTGGGATGTTTCTGATCCAACGGACCGCGGCGCGACCGGCCTAGAGTCTGGCCGGTCGACCGGTGGTTATGATCGCGGGTGAGCGGGTTGACCACCACTTTCCTTGAGGAAGGTGCGCGTCACCACCCTGGCCCACCGTTGGCGGCCGTCCGCGCCTCCTCATCCTCTTCCCTCCACTCCCTCCCTCCTCGCTTTCTTCGTCCCCTTCCCGCCGCGGCATCCACCCTTCTCCCTCCCCGCCAGATTCCTCCACTCCACTCCAACCCGCAAAACAAATACCCGACCCGACGCCACACAAAACGACGGCCCAGCCGGTTTCCCCTCCGCCCCCACGCCCCGCCGCCATGCCGCTCCTCCTCTCGCCCCTCGCGGCGCGGTGCCTCCACCACTCCCCGCGCCTCCCCGCGCCCTTCGCGCACCACCCCTCCCACCCCCGCCCTCTCGGCGGCGAGGCCCGCGGAGGCGGCGGCAGGGGGAGAGTGGCGGTGGTGTCGGAGAGGCAGGCGGCGGTGGCCGCGGAGAAGTCCCCCGGAGGAGAGGGAGGCGACGGGGAGCGACACGACGCGATAGTGGTCGGGTCCGGGATCGGGGGCCTGGTGGCGGCCACGCAGCTGGCCGCGAAAGGGGCGCGGGTGCTGGTCCTCGAGAAGTACATCATCCCGGGGGGCAGCTCCGGGTACTACCGCCGCGACGGGTTCACCTTCGACGTCGGCTCCTCCGTCATGTTCGGGTTCTCCGACAAGGTAAGGCGGGACAGAGCGCCGGCGTCCCACTTGTACTCAACTGTTGCCCGGGGCTTTTGATTTGCTCCATTTTCAACACAAAATTTGTTATGAGTGCGACTCGGTAGCTGCGCGGTTACGTTTCTGGCTCCGGCCCGTGAATTTGTTGATTCCGTGTGCTGTGCCTGTGCTCTGCCTGGTGATCACAGACAAGGAGAAATATTTGAGGGGTAAAGCGTTGTTACTGCGAATTTGTGCTCTGGTGTGGTAAGGCTAGGCTGGGTGTGAACTGAGAGGGGGGAATTGTGATTTGCTTGGCTGTTAAAATTAGTTGACGACTTACCTTTTTGCGGGCATCCAGTGCCTGAAGATGCCATGATTAGTATATTTGCACTGGGCCTGTTTTGCTTAAAGAGACAAACCTGGTCTTGAGGTTGAGGGCTTAAGGCCACGTTACAGACAGCATCACAGGGGCAGGCGTCCACTGTGCAGCTTGTTGACAATGAGCATGACCAAGTGCAAATGCCTGGATGTTCAGGGTGTGCACAGCATGTTGCATGCTAAAGTGTAGAATTGGTTACTGCTGTACTTGTGTGTGCCTCTCATGAAAATGCTCACGTTAGCTTACAGCTTGCATTGCATTTTTGTAGAAGATATTTTGTACGAAGTATTTTGTCTGTGTGTTTGGGTATATTTGGTAAGAAGTATGACATGTGTTGTCATCCAGGGAAACTTAAATTTGATAACGCAAGCACTAGAAGCTGTTGGGTGTAAGATGGAAGTCATACCAGACCCTTCTACGGTTCATTTCCATCTACCTGGTGCTCTCTCTGTTCTTGTGCATAGGGAGTATAATGACTTCATGGAAGAGCTGGTTAGCAAATTCCCGCATGAAAAAGAAGGAATCCTAAAATTCTATGGCATATGTTGGAAGGTATTGTCTTTATTTTGTTTACTTCTTTTTGTTACCTTTTTGTTGCTATTGTCTTATTTCTTATGCAACCTTCACAACTTACATCTATGTCTCGTATGAACAGATCTTCAATTCATTAAATTCTTTGGAACTAAAGTCCTTGGAAGAACCTCTATACCTATTCGGGCAATTTTTTAAGAAGCCTTTGGAATGCTTGACTCTCGGTATTAAAACTGCATCCTTATATTCCTCAATAAGTTTTACTCTTATTTTCTCTAGAGAGAAATCATTTAGAACAATTAGTTAACTGAAGTTGAAACAATTGTAGTCTCAAAAGCAACAGAAAAATAAATTCATATGAGATACTATGAAATAAGATTGTTTGATATAATAAAATCATTTTTTCTATGATGCAGCATACTATCTGCCACAGAATGCGGGGGATATTGCTCGCAAGTTCATAAAAGATCAGCAGTTGCTATCCTTCATAGATGCTGAGGTGTGAGATATTTGTGAGTTTACTCACTTGTTCAAATTTTTTTCCACGCATACATTTTTGTTCAACTTTCGCTTATCTGAAGAATTACAGCAATTTATGGTTTTTGTAGTGTTTTATTGTGAGCACAGTCAATGCCTTGAAAACACCCATGATCAACGCGAGCATGGTAAGTTCGATGTTAATCTGTCAGACCTTTGTTTGAAAAAAATTTCAACCTCCAATTATCTAAGTCAACATGACAGGTATTGTGTGATAGGCACTTTGGAGGAATTAACTATCCAGTTGGTGGTGTTGGTGGTATTGCGGTGTCTTTGGCAAATGGCCTTGTTGAAAAGGGAAGCGCAATACGTTACAAGGCGAATGTGACCAATGTTATTCTTGAAAATGGGAAAGCTGTGAGTTCAGCTTACTGATTTCAAATGTCTGAAGTTTAGATTTGGTTTCTCAGCTGAACATTTCATTACTACAGGTTGGAGTGAGGTTGTCAAATGGGAAGGAGTTATTCGCTAGAACAGTAATATCAAATGCCACAAGATGGGACACATTTGGTAATTCTGCGAATATCCTTTCATGGTCAAGCTAGAAAAGTTTCTCTTTCACTTTCACTTGTTACAATGTTCTTCATCTTCTGCAACTTTGCCGTAGTTTTGCTTCTCATATTTTGCAACCATCCAAAAGCATATTTCTCGACTGTAACTTGCCGTTATTATTCTGCCAGTGTGAACAGTTTTTTGATACATACTTAGTATGTGTTCAGTTTCCTCCTTCAGGAGTTAACAAATGCATGAACTTACAGGAAAACTCGTGAAGGCTGAAGAGCTTCCAGAAGAGGAGAAAAACTTTCAGAAGAACTATGTTAAAGCGCCATCATTTCTATCCATTCATCTGGGTGTCAAAGCCTCAGTTTTACCTGCTGGTACTGATTGCCACCATTTTGTACTGGAGGTACGCACTAGGTTGTATGCTACTGGGCATTTCATCGTTGAGGGTTAGAGTCACTGTCACATTAGTGGTGAATTTGATATGGACATTTTAATCTGTAACGAGTTTAATTGTGAGTGTAACTGTCAGGATGACTGGTCGAACTTGGAAAAGCCTTATGGAAGCATATTTTTAAGTATCCCTACAGTTCTTGATCCATCCTTGGCTCCTGAAGGACATCACATACTTCATATATTTACAACTGCAGGTATAGAAGATTGGGAGGTATGTCAGTGCTCTAGCTGAAATGTAAATTATGTCAAAAAATATAATAAACGTAGCCTTCTTGCATGAACATAAGTATTGACTGATGCCTATAATACTGCTTTGCTTTAATCTCTGGCAGGGTCTACCTAGGAAGGATTATGAGCAGAAAAAGGAGCTTGTGGCAAATGAGATCATACGAAGACTTGAAAATAAGTTGTTTCCTGGTCTTCAAGACTCAATAGTCCTCAAGGAGGTATCTTCTTACAGTCCTTCTATGTCGGGGACTCAGGATTCTATAAATATTTTCAATCATTTCATTTTGACTACTTCATGTTTGAACTTGAAAGTGCTAGCTACCAGTCCTCAAACTGACAAGGGAGCATGAGCAAGTCTGTAGTAGTTAGCAGCGCAAACATGATTAGCTATTGATGATGCAGTACTTAATATGATTATTGGAAAAGATCATTAGAGCATCCCATCTGATCTATTTGTCATATTTTCTATTCTCAGCACCGGTCAATCTACCCAGTATGCGGTAATATTTATAGGTTAGCCCCATACCTCAATCACTGTAATGAGCTCTAGTGAAGAGTGGTCTAAACGTACACCGACAGGGTCACAGGGATGCAGTTTTGGGCTGTTTTGTCCAGCTGAAAATCCATAAAATGATTTGCTCTTTTGCATAAAATGAACTACCAAAGAAATATCTTCCCGAAAAAACTTCCAGTGATATACAGGACTATAAGTGAACCATCAATTAAACAAAATGGGCTGTGGCCCAGTCCACTTGCATCGCTACATAGAAAGCGACAAGTCCTTTTTACTTCTTTCAAATGATATAAACCATATCAATTAGCAAATACTCAGGTATTAGAATATTTTCGTTGAGCCAAAGCACAGTTAAGTTTTGAGTATTCAGCAGATTCTTCATGTTCCTTGTGCAGCAAACTATATTATGCATAATAGACCACCATGCATCACCAACCAGGGAGAATGTTATATCATGGGCTTTCATGAGCTAACTGCACATTCCTTTAAGGCTATGCTGTGAACTTTAGTGGCCTTATTTTGTTTTCTGGTACCAATATATTTTGTAACACAACATTCATTTAATATTTGGTTTTGCCAGGTAGGATCCCCAAAAACTCACCGCAGGTTTCTTGCCCGAAATGATGGTACATATGGACCCATGCCACGGGGTAAACCCAAGGGTTTGCTGGCAATGCCTTTCAATACCACTGTAAGTTACTTAAATAGTTAATACAGATTTCAAGATCTTTTTTGGTTAACCTAAAGTTCTAAGTGGCACAAGATTACTAGAACTGAAGTTATATTATCTGATTTACAGTCAATAGATGGACTTTACTGTGTGGGCGACAGCTGTTTTCCTGGGCAAGGAGTGATTGCTGTGGCATTTTCTGGGGTCATGTGTGCTCATCGTGTTGCAGCAGACATAGGTAAACACTAAGCCGAGTTCCCACTGTCTCTTAGCAGATGTTATTTTTATCAAAAGAAGGGTTTCTAGCATGTATGATTATGGGTGCCAGGGATTAGAGACTAGAGACGTCTTCTAGCTCAACGAAGGTCGATCATTGTGGAATGATGTGATAATTTTGGCTGATTTGCTCTTGCAGATCTTGAACAAAGGTCTCCTATTCTAGACACGGGCCTTCTCGGTGTCCTCAGATGGTTAAGAACACTCGCATAAAAATGATGTCGGATGGAGACCTAGAGCGGGTCTTATTGTTCACACAGAAGAAGCGGTGGCAGCCGCGCAGATGTCGAGGTTTCCACATGACCGGTCGGGTACAATGACCCAGCAGCAGGCAGTATGTAGCCATTCTTGTTGCTGCCAGGTGTATACGCAAAGTTGGATTTCAAGGATGTTTACCTGAAACCCCCAAATGATAGAGAATATACTGATGGTGACCTGTAACTTGATGGAACCGGGGATCTGGTATTCTGATAGTTCATCTGCTTGGCTCTCAGATACGAGTACTACTCAGCACAGAGTTGTATATGTTGTTGTAAGAAACTAAGGCCGATATGTGCCACGCTGTAATTTTCGGAAGATGAAGCAGCTCATATATTATGGCATTTTTTGCTTTTGTGAAGAATGCATTTTGTCAGGACGAAAGAGAACCTGTGCAAGTCCATCACAGAGGAATTACAATGCCGAAACGCTACTATCACTACAGATTTATTTTTAGACAATACTATCACTACATATACTGGGAGGTCCCAGATGCTAGACGTACAGGCTTTTACAGGTTTCTACAGGCTCCTTCCAAACTTTCTAAACACACCCTCCCTGATTTCAACAGGGGTGGGCCTGTGCCTTTACTAATGACCAATTAAAAACCACCACGACACCCTGTAAACCCCTCATTCCTGTAACATCCTGTACCTGTAGCAAAGCTCAAATGAGAGCGTTTGGTGCATCGGGGCTGCGCGGGCGGTAAGTGGGCCCAGTTTTGGGGATGGCGGTTCTAAATGGGCTTGTAGGGTCATTCGTGGCCTGCGTGAGGCCTGTTTTGGCGTACGTGTCGCTGGGTGCCTCTGGTCTGCCGTTCACTCTGTCGATAGTTTAGGCAGCGGCGGCGGCGGCGGCGGCGGCAACTGCGGATGAGAGTTCACGTCCGTGGAGGCGCGGGCGAAGCTGGCGGTTCCCTCTCACCCCTCTACCTCTCTTCCCCTCGGGTCTCGTCTCTATCTTCCGCTGTGCTCGGGGCGGGTGGCGGCGAACGTAAACACGTCTCTGCTCGGGGAAGACGTGTCCCGTCTCTCCGAGGAGGGGGAGGGGAGCGAGCGACGGCGGCTCATGGATGGTGTGCGCTGGCACCAACGGTGAGCGACGGCTGCTTGGCTCCCCGGAGGCGGACGACGGCTCAATTCCGAGGAGGAGACGACGAGGTTTCCGATTGTTCCGAGCTCTCTCCTTCCTTGAGTTGATTTTTTCGATCTGTTTTCGATTCCCCATCTGCGATTCCTCCATGTCTCTTCCTCTGATTGTTTTCTCTCTTGACCTGCAGTGCAAGGGAGGCAATCGGAAACATCAAGTCGGCGACCATGAAAGACTGTTTGTGATATTTCTCAAAGGTACCAGTGTTGTTCATCTCTCATGTGCGTTTGATTTGTTATTCTCAAAAGCATGTGTTGACAGTTTATGCTGCTACGAGTACTTGTTATGTGATTGCTAGCAACTCACACGAAAAGGATTTCGTCCTGATAGCTGAACAACTAATCTTGTTGTTTTGGGGAGATGTAATTGGTTTCCTGAATTGATTTTTCAATATACTTAATTACTTTCTCTAAATCAGCTGGGAAAATGGCTGTTTAGGAATCACCAAACAATACGCTGAAATTACTCTACGTGTGTGTGTAATGTGTTTAACATGCCATCATTGCAGGTTAAGCGGCCTTTTCTGCTGTCATTTGTAAAAAAAACTCCCTATGAAGAGTACACGTGGCTTAGGTAACCGTGTGGTAGCCATCAGGTGTCACCGGCTTGGGACTGAAGCGCGCATTGAATCTTCAATGCTCCATGCCCCAGTCTTTTGTGCGACTACTTGGACTTGTGCCGGTCAGTCCTAAGGGATGCCATTATGAAAGATGGGACCGGTTCGCCACTAAGGTGTGTGCCACCTCCCTTCTCTTGTTCTCCTGTTCCGACATGCATGTTTTGTTGGAACTTTGAAGTTGTTGCGCTTCGGCAAGGAGTACAAACTGGTCCGGCCACTTAGCTGGTCTGATTATTCGGGGGGCTGTTGCCGTTGAGCAATTCACTTCCCCTGCCCCCTTGCATTCTCAAATAAACGGAATCAGAAGTAGAAATTAGAAATTGCAGTGGGTTGAAAATTTTCACATCACATAACCAAGTAAAATTCAGTAGATAGAGAGACAAGAAATGGCACGTGTAGGTTTTGGCTGCATAAGAGTGTATTCAACAATCACAGAACGTATTTTACTTGCATTTTCTTCGTCATCCAATACAAGTTATTAAAGGGGACATTAGTGTATCTTCTCTTCTTTTATGAGCATGAATAATACTTCTACTTCAGAAATAAAGTGATTCAGGAGAAAATATATGATGGTGACATGGCATAAGAAACTTTTAAGCACATTTGGGTGGGTTTAGCATACGGGTCCTGGTTTCTGAAAAATCTTAAGAGTACTCGGTTTCCGAAAACAAAGTTTTTGTACCTGTATTCATGTTTCACCGAAAGATTTTCAGGAAATGGAAATGTTCAAATATGCCAATTATTTGCTTAATGGAATGCCCACTATATATGTTAAGAAATATAACAGTTACATAGGTTTTACTCTACTGGTTTGGTTCTGCTTCTCTTGTTTGCAAAGAGGACTTTCTTTGTGATATCTTCCAGTTCTTATCTAATAATGGTTGTTGTTTGCCCTTGATGATGTTCTCTCTTGGTTTAATTTCTGTCAATAGCCTTGCTAGCTCTAAGGACGAACATAAATGTCTAATGACGTTGACATTATTGACAGTTAACAATCAGAGGAAGAGACATGGAGGAATCGCAGATGGGGAATCGAAAACAGATCGAAAAAATCAACTCAAGGAAGAAGAGAGCTCGGCCTCGGAACAATCGAAAACCTCGTCCTTAGAGCTAGCAAGGCTATTGGCAGAAATTAAACCAAGAGAGAACATCATCAAAGGCAAACAACAACCATCATTAGATAAGAACTGGAAGATATCACAAAGAAAGTCCTTTTTGCAAACAGGAGAAGCAGAACCAAACCAGTAGAGTAAAACCTATGGAACTGTTATATTTCTTAACATATATAGTGGGCATTCCATTAAGCAAATAATTGGCATATTTGAACATTCCCACTTCCGGAAAATCTTTCGGTGAAACATGAATACAGGTACAAAAACTTTGTTTTCGGAAACCAAGTACTCTTAAGATTTTTTCAGAAACCAGGACTCGTATGCTAAACCCACCCAAATGTGCTTAAAAGTTTCTTATGCCATGTCACCATCATATATTTTCTCATGAATCACTTTATTTCTGAAGTAGAAGTATTATTCATGCTCATAAAAGAAGAGAAGATACACTAATGTTCCCTTTAATAACTTGTATTGGATGACGAAGAACATGCAAGTAAAATACGTTCTGTGATTGTTGAATACACTCTTATGCAGCCAAAACCTACACATGCCATTTCTTGTCTCTCTATCTACTGAATTTTACTTGGTTATATGATGTGAAAATTTTCAACCCACTGCAATTTCTAATTTCTACTTCTAATTCCGTTTATTTGAGAATGCAAGGGGGCAGGGGAAGCGAATTGCTCA
>NC_041380.1:64494419-64562832 GCF_002162155.2 Triticum dicoccoides | reverse complement strand
AGACTAGCTAAGTGGCCGGACCAGTTCGTACTCCTTGCCGAAGCGCAACAACTTCAAAGTTCAAACAAAACATGTTGGAACAGGTTACAAGAGGAGAAGGGAGGTGGCACACACCTTAGTGGCGAACCGGTCCCATCTTTCATAATGGCATTCCTTAGGACTGACCGGCACAAGTCCAAGTAGTCGCAGAGAAGACTGGGGCATGGAGCATTGAAGATTCAATGCGCGCTTCAGTCCCAAGCCGTGTGTACATAAGCCATGTGTACTCTTCATAGGGAGTTTTTTTTTACAAATGACAACAGAAAAGGCCGCTTAACCTGCAATGATGGCATGTTAAACACATTACACACACACGTAGAGTAATTTCAGCGTATTGTTTGGTGATTCCTAAACAGCCATTTTCCCAACTGATTTAGAGAAAGTAATTAAGTATATTGAAAAATCAATTCAGGAAACCAATTACATCTCCCCAAAACAACAAGATTAGTTGTTCAGCTATCAGGACGAAATCCTTTTCGTGTGAGTTGCTAGCAATCACATAACAAATACTCGTAGCAGCATAAACTGTCAACACATGCTTTTGAGAATAACAAATCAAACGGCACATGAGAGATGATCAACGCTGGTACCTTTGAGAAGAGAAAATTGGATATTTGCCACTTTCAATACGTGGCTTCTCAAAATTGCCACTTTGAAGATTGACTTTGCAAAATTACCACTCAGCCCGTTGCCACCTTGATTACCATGCCACTTCCATTCTTTTACTGATTGTTCTTTTTCTTTTCCATTTGTAAGCATCGGAAAAGACCAAACTACCCCAGAGGCTGTGTACACGCACGTAAAAGAAAAGGCTGTGTACACATACTATCCAATCGACACTTGAAGCGGGACGAGAGCACGCCGGCCGCCGAGAATACCGTGCATGCTGCAGCGGCGCGCTGATCTCCTCGACTTTGTGTGCCGCCAATCGCCTTATCTTGTCAACGCCCCGTGCCGCCAATCACCTGAATCCATTTTTTTTTGCGAGATGATCGCCTGAATCCACTGATGTGTGACATTCAGTAAAAAATGGTCACCAATAAAAACTGGAGTACTCTTCAGCAGCACATTTGGGTAAATATTCACATAGGTCGAGCAACATCCCTGAACCAACACGAGAGCATAGCAGCTACAGTCTTTGAGAAATTTGCATAGCAGAATAGCAACAACCAGTAGCACATCTGGCTGCTGATACAAGAATGAGAAAGTTGGTTTCTGAGACAAAACATGAACAGATGATGTAAGAAAAGTGGCATGATCACAGCTGATACCCGAGCACTAGGATAATCAAACACACCATTGAAAGAGCACTTGTAAACACTCTTTCACTCTAGAAAAGTGAATCTGGGGCAAGTTTCTCTGCAAATCATCCTTACGCCAGGCAATCGTCCAGAGGAAATCTTGCCGGCCGACGGCAGCTCCTCCGCGGCCACGTGCGGACGTGCCATCTCCCTCCGCCTCCTCCCCTCCTCCTGGGACGCGCCCTCCCTCCTCATCCCAGGCAAGCGGCCCAGCGACCGGGACGGGCGGCGTGAGCGCCGAGCGGGCGGGTTGGCCAAGCGGTGACAGCGTACGAGCAGGCAAGGTGAACGACGACGATGGTGGGGTGGAGTGAGCGGTCGAGCGGCAACCAGGCGGGCGCAGGCGCTCTTACCGACGACTAGAAATTTGGCTCGTGTCTCTGTCGAACCAGA
Organism: Triticum dicoccoides; assembly: GCF_002162155.2. Lineage (NCBI taxonomy): Eukaryota > Viridiplantae > Streptophyta > Magnoliopsida > Poales > Poaceae > Triticum > Triticum dicoccoides. Next base: position 64,561,099 of record NC_041380.1, on the reverse strand, counting down.
TCCAGATGCATATACCAGATAGGAATACTTTTTTTTAGAACAAAGGCTCGAGAGAGGGCCCGGCTTTGAATTAATAAAGCAATCAACCGGCCAGGAGTTACATCGGACAACACCTTACAAGAGGAAAAAGAAAAGGACGGCAGATACATTGTGCTACTAGACAACTTGCAAACCTCAACAACACCAAACACTAAACATAATGTACAACAAAGCTTCGCTTGATGTCGATGATGTCCCCAGCCGCAGAATGAGCACCATAGGTGGAGCGGAAGCACTAACAAGATGAAACCCATCATAGGCAGGGAGCATGCCCTCATCTGCACCAGGAGTGGTGAGCTGCAACAACCTACCCAAAACCATCTCTGAAGAGAACCCCTGCCCCTCGTCCTGGCTCGAAGGACGTCGTACCGTCGGAAGATGGGGAAGCTCACCCTAGAGCCAGATAAGATGGCAGCCACGAACAACCTTGAGAGATACTCAGCCCCGCCCCCAGCAGAGTCGAGCTCGCCTTGGAAGATCCTCGCCCACACACATAGAGCCACACACGAAGGGATGAAGCTATCAAGATCAAAGGTGCTGAGCAAGGAAGCGCAGAACAATAAAATCGGACCACGCGACCGTCGATCCCCCAATCCCCAAATCAGAACGCCCTCGCATCTCTCGAACCACCAGAGCGACACCTCCAGGAAGGTGACGGCGGAGAGCGCCGCTGCCGCCCCATCCAAAAGGATGAAGTTTTCACCCGGGGCGAGAGAGGGGAGAGGGGAAGAGAATCTCGACGGAGCCTCCAGGGAGGGGCACGACAACCGTTGATGTCGTCACCGTCGTGGCCGGGCCACACCGGCGAAGGATTTCTCCCGGACTGCCGCCACTCCCGCACCCCAAATGCACCAGATCCGGCGACTAGGGACCGCCAAGGACCAGCAACGCCGGGGTGGAAGGAGCTATGAGAGGGGGGGAAGACCTGCAGATCTGGCGCCGTCCGTCGGGGGGAAGACCGCACGCGAAGGCCAGCCACCAAACGACCGCCGCCACCACGCTGCCCGCGCGGCCGAGGGGGCGGAGCGGCACTCACGACCACTGCTCGCCGGAGAGCCAGCCGTCGCCTCGGCGTCCGTGGCTCTCTACACGGAGGCAGAGCAGCAGATCCTCGCCGCCACCTGTTGGAAATATGCCCTAGAGGCAATAATAAAATGTTTATTATTATATTTCCTTGTTCACGATAATTGTCTATTGTTCATGCTATAATTGTGTTATCCGGAAATCGTAATACATGTGTGAATACACAGACCACAACACGTCCCTAGTGAGCCTCTAGTTGACTAGCTCGTTGATCAAAAGATAGTCATGGTTTCCTGACTATGGACATTGGATGTCATTGATAACGGGATCACATCATTAGGAGAATGATGTGATGGACAAGACCCAATCCTAAGCATAGCTCAAAGATCGTGCAGTTTGTTTGCTATAGCTTTTCCGAATGTCAAGTATCATTTCCTTAGACCATGAGATTGTGCAACTCCCGGATACCGTAAGAGTGCTTTGGGTGTGCCAAACGTCACAACGTAACTGGGTGACTATAAAGGTACACTACAGGTATCTCCGAAAGTGTCTGTTGGGTTGGCACGAATCGAGACTGGGATTTGTCACTCCGTATGACGGAGAGGTATCTCTGGGCCCACTCGGTAATGCATCATCATAATGAGCTCAAAGTGACCAAGTGGTTGATCACGGGATCATGCATTATGGTACAAGTAAAGTGACTTGCCGGTAACGAGATTGAACGAGGTATTGGGATACCGACGATCGAGTCTCGGGCAAGTAACGTACCGATTGACAAAGGGAATTGTATACGGGATTGATTGAATCCTCGACATCGTGGTTCATCCGATGAAATCATCGAGGAGCATGTAGGAGCCAACATGGGTATCCAGATCCCGCTGTTGGTTATTGACCGGAGAGTCGTCTCGGTCATGTCTGCGTGTCTCCCGAACCCGTAGGGTCTACACACTTAAGGTTCGATGACGCTAGGGTTGTTGAGATATTAGTATACGGTAACACGAAAGTTGTTCGGAGTCCCGGATGAGATCCCGGACGTCACGAGGAGTTCCGGAATGGTCCGGAGGTGAAGATTTATATATAGGAAGTCAAGTTTCGGCCATCGGAAAAGTTTCGGGGGTAATCGGTATTGTACCGGGACCACCGGAAGGGTCCCTGGGGGTCCACCGGGTGGGGCCACCTATCCCGGAGGGCCCCATGGGCTGAAGTGGGAGGGGAACCAGCCCTTAGTGGGCTGGTGCGCCCCCCATGGGCCTCCCCCTGCGCCTAGGGTTGGAAACCCTAGGGGTGGGGGCGCCCCACTTGGCTTTGGGGGCACTCCACCCCCCTTGGCCGCCGCCCCCCTTGGAGATTGCATCTCCTAGGGATGGCACCCCCTAGGGGTCCTATATATGGTGGGGGGGAGGGAGGGCAGCCACACCCTAGCCCCTGGTGCCTCCCTCTCCCTCCCGTGACACTTCTCCCTCTCCATGAGCTTGGAGAAGCCCTGCCGAGATCACCGTTGCTTCCATCCCCACGCCGCCGTGCTGCTGGATCTCCATCAACCTCTCCTCCCCCCTTGCTGGATCAAGTTGGAGGAGACGTCTTCCCAACCGTACGTGTGTTGAACGCGAAGGTGCCGTCCGTTCGGCGCTAGGTCATCGGTGATTTGGATCATGACGAGTACGACTCCATCAACCCTGTTCTCTTGAACGCTTTGGCTCGCGATCTACAAGGGTATGTAGATGCACTCCCCTCTCCCTCGTTGCTAGATGACTCCATAGATTAATCTTGGTGATGCGTAGAAAATTTTAAAATTCTGCTACGTTCCCCAACAGTGGCATCATGAGATAGGTCTATGCGTAGTTTCTATGCACGAGTAGAACACAAAGCAGTTGTGGGCGTCGATATTGTCAATTTACTTGCCGTTACTAGTCTTATCTTGATTCGGCGGCATCGTGGGATGAAGCGGCCCGGACCGACCTTACACGTACGCTTACGTGAGACTCGTTCCACCGATTGACATGCACTAGTTGCATAAGGTGGCTGGCGGGTGTCTGTCTCTCCCACTTTAGTCGGATCGGATTCGATGAAAAGGGTCCTTATGAAGGGTAAATAGAAATTGGCATATCACGTTGTGGTTTTGGCGTAGGTAAGAAACGTTCTTGCTAGAAACCTATAGCAGCCACGTAAAAACTTGCAACAACAATTAGAGGACGTCTAACTTGTTTTTGCAGCATGTGCCGTGTGATGTGATATGGCCAAAAGGATGTGATGAATGATATATGTGATGTATGAGATTGATCATGTTCTTGTAATAGGAATCACGACTTGCATGTCGATGAGTATGACAACCGGCAGGAGCCATAGGAGTTGTCTTAATTTATTTATGACCAGCGTGTCAACATAAACGTCATGTAATTACTTTACTTTATTGCTAAAGCATTAGCCATAGTAGTAGAAGTAATAGATGACGAGACAACTTCAAGAAGACACGATGATGGAGATCATGATGATGGAGATCATGGTGTCATGCCGGTGACAACGATGATCATGGAGCCCCGAAGATGGAGATCAAAAGGAGCAAATGATATTGGCCATATCATGTCACTATTTGATTGCATGTGATGTTTATCATGTTTTACATCTTATTTGCTTAGAACGACGGTAGCTTAAATAAGATGATCCCTCGTAATAATTTCAAGAAAGTGTTCCCCCTAACCGTGCACCGTTGCGAAGGTTCGTTGTTTCAAAGCACCACGTGTTGATCGGGTGTGATAGATTCTAACGTTCAAATACAACGGGTGTAAGCCAGATTTACACACGCAATACACTTAAGTTGACTTGACGAGCCTAGCATGTACAGACATGGCCTCAGAACACGGAAGACCGAAAGGTCGAGCATGAGTCGTATAGAAGATACGATCAACATGAAGATGTTCACCGATGTTGACTAGTCCGTCTCACGTGATGATCGGACACGACCTAGTTGACTCGGATCATGTTTCACTTAGATGACTAGAGGGATGTCTATCTGAGTGGGAGTTCATTGAATAGTTTGATTAGATGAACTTAATTATCATGAACTTAGTCTAAAATCTTTACATCATGTCTTGTAGATCAAATGGCCCACGCTAATGTTGCCCTCAACTTCAACGCGTTCCTAGAGAAAACCAAGCTGAAAGATGATGACAACAACTATACGGACTGGGTCCGGAACCTGAGGATCATCCTCATAGCTGCCAAGAAAGATTATGTCCTAGAAGCACCGCTAGGTGACGCACCCATCCCAGAGAACTAAGACGTTATGAACGCTTGGCAGTCACGTGCTGATGATTACTCCCTCGTTCAGTGCGGCATGCTTTACAACTTAGAACCGGGGCTCCAAAAGCGTTTTGAGAGACATAGAGCATATGAGATGTTCGAAGAGCTGGAAATGGTTTTCCAAGCTCATGCCCGGGTCGAGAGATATGAAGTCTCCGACAAGTTCTTTAGTTGTAAGATAGAGGAAAATAGTTCTGTCAGTGAGCACATACTCAAAATGTCTGGGTTGCATAACCGCTTGACTCAGCTGGGAGTTAATCTCCCGGATGACGCGGTCATTGACAAAATCCTTCAGTTGCTTCCACCGAGCTACAAGAGCTTTGTGATGAAATTCAATATCCAGGGGATGGAAAAGACCATTCCTGAGGTATATTCAATGCTGAAATCAGTGGAGGTGGAAATCAAAAAGGAACATCAAGTGTTGATGGTGAATAAAACCACTAAGTTCAAGAAAGGCAATGATAAAAAGAACTTCAAGAAGGACGGCAAGGGAGTTGCCGCGCCCGGTAAGCAAGCTGCCAGGAAGAATTCAAAGAATGGACCCAAGCCTGAGACTGAGTGTTTTTATTACAAGGGAAGTGGTCACTGGAAGCGGAACTGCCCGAAATACTTAGCAGACAAGAAGGCCGGCAACTCTAAAGGTATATGTGATATACATGTAATTGATGTGTACCTTACCAGTACTCGTAGTAGCTCCTGGGTATTTGATACCGGTGCGGTTGCTCACATTTGTACTCAAAGCAGGAGCTGCGGAATAAGCGGAGACTGGCGAAGGACGAGATGATGATGCGCGTCGGGAATGGTTCCAAGGTCGATGTGATCGCCGTCGGCACGCTACCTGTACATTTACCTACGGGATTAGTTTTAAACCTCAATAATTATTATTTAGTGCCAGCTTTGAGCATGAACATTGTATCAGGATCTCGTTTAATTCAAGATGGCTACTGTAAGTGCATCTAGTGCCACCCCTAGTTGGTTTTAGAGTATTGATGACAAACCTAGTTGAGGGACTAATGTGTTTGTGAGAATTGCAGGATAACACAGGTAGAAGTCCCTCATTGATTCGGTTTTCCTACCAGAGATGACCCCTAAAAATGTATGAAGACATTGAAGTCAAAGGTGGTATATGAAGATATTCACATTGAAGACTATGACAAGAGAAGACACCACATGAAGCCTATGGAGCTCGAAGACTTAGATCTTTCGTAGTTCTTTTTCTTCTGTGTTGAGTCATAGGAACCACCGTACTGTTAAGTGGGGTCCAAGAGAACCAGTCAGAATGACTGAAGTGATGCTTAAACAAAACCTATGTCTTCGAGTGAAGACTTTGAGAGCGAATCTTGTCCAGAGTCGGGCAAGTCAGCTTTGCTTGAAGCCCAAGTAAAGTTGCCGTGTGAGTTTGAAATCTGACCGTTGGAACACGTGTCAGTTCCTTAGTGACCTAGGGTCATTTCGGACAAATCAGGTCGGGTTGCCAAGTGGCTATAAATAGCCCACCCCCTACAACCATAAACGGTTGGCTACTCAGATTCAGAGTACGGCTTTTGTTGTTTGAGAGCAACCCACCTCGAAGCCTTTTAGAGAGAATTCCTTGCGAGGATAAAGCCCTAACCACCCACAGCCAAAGAGAATTAGGCATCACTTAAGTCTTCTTGTCTGTGTGATCTGAAGACTTATTACACTTGAGGACTGTGCATCCTCCAGCCGGTTAGGCGTCGCGTTCTGAGCATCCAAGAGACATTGTGGATTGCCGGTGAACGAAGTCTGTGAAGGTTTGGGAGTCTACCTTGAAGACTTACCAGAGTGATTGGGCGAGGTCTGTGTGACCTTAGCTCAAGGGGAATACGGTGAGGACTGGGTGTCCTGAGCTGCGTGTTCAGGACTGGGTGTCCGGGACTGTGTGTCCTAAGGTTTAAATACCTAGCCGCCCTAACCAGACGTACAGTTGTCACAACAACTGGAACTGGTCCAACAAATCATTGTCTTCAGCGAGTCATTGGTTTCATCTTCCCTTCCCTTTACTTACTGTTACTCCTTGTGAAGTCATTGTTTGTTCGCGCTATCTTTTGTCTTCACTGAGTGACTGCGTGTTCTGTGTGGCTTCACAATATCTTCCTACCTGATCCTTACTACATTGCTGCTATTAGTCATTGTGCTTTCACTCTATTGAATACTTGACTATGGCTTGCCTAATGTAGTCTACCTTCCGCTGCAGGGTAATAGGTTTATTTCTATCGTTTGTCTTCATAACATCCACGTTTTGAAGACTTTCATAAAAATCGCCTATTCACCCCCCCTCTAGTCGATATAACGCACTTTCAATTGGTATCAGAGCAAGGTGCTCCCTTGTTCTGTGTGATTCGGTTTAACCACCTAGAGTTTTAGCTATGTCGACTGCGGGGATAATTAAAGTCTCTGCTGCGTGCCCCGTCTTTGATGGAACTGAATATCCCTACTGGAAGAATAAGATGCGCATGCATCTTGAAGCCATTGTCGTCGACCTATGGTATGTCGTCAAGAACGGTGTTCCCAAGGCTAGAGAAGGTGTCATCGCTGCTGATGTCAAGAAGTTCGTTCAACTGGACTCTACTGCCAAGAATATCATCTGTGGTCATCTGACCAAAGGACAGTATGGCCGTGTGAGTGCTTTGGAAACATCTAAGCTGGTCTGGGACTGGCTCTCCAAGGTCAATGAAGGCGTCTCAAGCCAGAGAGATCAGAGAATCAGTGTCCTTCGCAACCTCTTCAACCGCTTCAAGCGAAATGACAATGAGAATGTCCAGCTCACATTTGACCGACTCACTGACATCACAAATGAGCTTCAAGCCCTCGGCGCTACTGAGATCACCAAACATGAAGTCGTCAAGACACTACTGAGATCACTTGATAGTTCGTTTGACACCTTAGCCCTGATGATTCAAGAACGTCCTGATTTCAAGACACTCGAGCTGTCTGACATACTTGAGAGGCTCAACACACATGAGTTTCAGCTTTCTGAGAAAAGAGATATCTACGGTCCAAACTATGGGTGAACTCGTGCCTTGAAGGCAAAAGCTGTCACCTCATCTGAAGAAGAATCTGACAGCAGTTCGGATGATCCTGAAGACATTGGAAGGGAACTTGCTATGCTTGTGAAGAAGTTCCAAAAATTCACCAAAAAGAAAGGTTTCAGAAAGTCTTCCCGATCAAGCTCAAGGAATGATGAAGCTTCTGCTCACGACTACAAGAAGAAAACATGTCACAAGTGCAAGAAACCTGGCCACTTCATCTCTGAGTGTCCACAGTGGGACAATGAGAACAAAAAGAAGAAGAAGAGCAAGGAATATGACTCTGGCGACAAGAAGAAGAAGAAATACTCAAAGTCTTCTTCCAAGTCTTCCTCAAAGTCTTCATCACACAAGAAGAGCTCATCTGGCAAGGCACGTGCGTTTGTTGGCAAGGAAATGGATTCAGAGGAGGAGTCCGCTTCTGAGGAGGCGGAGGTGGAGTCTGAGGAGGAGTCCGATTCAGGCGTTGCAAGTCTGGCTACAGCATACGTTGCCAAGTCCATCTTCAACACTGAAGACAATGACTTCATCACCGACACCGATGCAAATGACAAGGACTGCTCCACTTCTACCTACTGCTTCATGGCACGCGGTGCCAAGGTAAACACACGCACTACTCACTATCAAACATCTAGTGACGATGACTCTGATTGTGGTTCAAAACCCAGCTACAAAACACTTGCTAAAATTGCAACTGAACAACAGAAAGCTATGGAACATATTCAAAAACTGTTAGACAGAAGCGATAATCTGTTAGGTGCTGAAATGACTCGATCTGAATCCTTAATTGAAGACATAAAAAATCTTCACGTTAAGTATCAGGAACTTGAAAGTCGTCATGAAACTCTCTCAACAACTCATGAAAGGCTTTCCTATGATTATCTTCAAAGGAAGCAAGATCTTGAGAAATTGAGAGCGACTCATGAAGATCTTCAAAAGGAAAACGAGTCACTTCGCGCCAAACAGATCAGTTCCGCTCAGGAAGGATTTGAACCACCATGTCTTAAATGCATTGAGCGTGATAATGCTACTTCTGTTGCTGAATGTTCTACTGCTACTACTGTTGCAATATCTTCAACTGTTGATGTGGTAACTAACCCCTCTGCTGAGGATACCACTGCTATTGCTGATGAGAATGGTAGGTTGAAGACATTGCTTGAAACAGGGATGTACAAAAGTCTTAAAGGGCATCAGACACTATGTGATGTCCTCAAAAAGCCGAGGAAAGAGGGTGCTGGGTTCGTAAGGAAAATGAATGCTGATGGCTCTTACTGGATACCTGAGCAGTACCCCAAAACCACGTGGGTTGCTGCAAAGGAACCTTCAGCAGATCCATCCAATCTATCTGGCTTCACTTGTGCTAACCCCATTATCATTGATGAATCCCTTGATGCAAACTATAAACTGTTTAAGAATCAGAATGGTGAAGTGTTTGCCAGGTACATTGGTACTAACTGCAGGAATGGACCGCCTATGAAGAAGATCTGGGTTCCGAAAAGGTGTCTGGAGAAACTTCCTGTGAATGTCATCATGACACCTCACGTGAAGAAGACAAACCTCAGACCAAAGGCTTCATACGGTCCAAAGGCTTCATACAGACAGAGGACTCACCTGAGTCGCACTAACGCAAATGTTTTGCAGGGAAACCATACTCAGGCATATGAATATGAGAGCGGTTCATCAAACCGCCATGTTCATAAGACCAAGAACTATTCTGCTTATTCTTATGAGTACTATTGTCCGCCTGCAAGACTGTTTGCTAGGGCTGCAAAGCCAAAGTTCTCAGATGCTGCACTTAGACTTATTGCTTCTAAGCCACCCTTGAAGATGTGGGTGGCTAAGAAAGCTTAACTCTCTTTTGCAGGGAAAGGTCTCCAGCAGAAAACCAAAATCGTCTGACGCTATTGCTGGGGACCTTAAACATCTTGTAGGGCGCAAGATCAAATGCCCGAATGGTCTTACTATGTACTTCGTTCCTGAATCGCTTGCCACTCTCCCCATTAGTCCTAATCTGGATCTAAGCTTTCATAACCCACTGGTTTGTCAAATGTTTTTGCTTCACAATGCTCTTTGTGAAGCCTATCCCCCTAACTGCATTGTAGGGTACGACACCAGCGTCTTCAGAATGGATTATTGATAGTGGGTGTACAAATCACATGACTGGCAAAAGAAGCCTTCTTATGGACTCAACCTTACGTCCATCCGACAAGAGCCACATCACATTTGCTGACACAGGTAAAAGTAAGGTATTGGGTCTAGGTAGAGTTGCAGTCTCAAGGGATCAACACATGGATAAAGTCATGCTTGTTGAATCCCTTGGCTTCAACTTAATGTCTGTCTCAATGCTTTGCGATTTAAACATGATCGTAATATTTGGAAAATATCGTTGCCTTGTTCTAATGGAATCTGACAAGTCTCTAGTATTTGAAGGGTATCGAAAAGATGATTTGTACGTGGTAGATTTCTCAGCAGGACCACAGCTTGCCGTATGTCTTCTAGCAAAAGCTTTAGAATGCTGGCTCTGGCATCGGAGGCTTGGGCATGCTGGCATGAGGAACCTCCACACCCTGGCAAAGAAGAAGCATGTCATAGGCATCGAGGGCGTCAAGTTCAAGAAAGATCACTTATGCGGTGCCTGTGAGGCAGGAAAGATGACGAGGGCCAAACATCCCTCGAAGACAATCATGACCACTACTCGACCCTTCGAACTGCTTCACATGGATCTTTTCGGTCCACTCATTACTCAACTCTTACTACTATTGCTTGTCTCTATGGCTTTGTCATTGTTGATGATTATTCTAGATATACTTGGGTGCACATAATCCTTTACAAGACTGAAGTGCAGGATGTTTTCAGATGCTTCGCCAATCGAGCAATGAACAACTACGGCGCCAAGATAAAGCATATCAGAAGTGACAATGGCACTGAATTCAAGAACACTGGCCTTGATACATATCTTGATACCTTGGGCATCATACATGAATTCTCAGCCCCGTACATGCCACAGCAGAATGGGGTCGTCGAACGCAAGAACAGAACACTCATTGAGATGGCCAGAACGATGCTAGATGAATACAAGACTCCAAGAAAATTCTGTCCTGAAGCCATTGATACTGCATGCCATACAATCAATCGTGTTTATCTTCACAAGCTTCTGAACAAGACATCTTATGAGCTCCTTACTGGCAAGAAGCCAAATGTCAGTTACTTCAGAGTATTTGGCTCCAGGTGCTGGATCAAGGACCCACATCACACCTCAAAGTTTGCACCAAAAGCACATGAGGGTTTTATGCTTGGATATGGAAAGGATTCACACTCCTACAGAGTCTTCAATCTCTTTCATTACAAAGTGGTTGAAACAGTGGATGTGCGGTTCGATGAGACCAACGGTTCACAAAGAGAGCAACTGCCAAATGTGCTAGATGAAGTTCCATCCAGTGAATCAATCAAGCTAATGGGAACTGGAGAAATTATACCTTCTGAAGCTCATCCTGAAGAAGAACTTATCATCTCAGCACCTGATCAACATGAAGACAATGCTCAGCCTGAAGACATTCCTTCTAACAACGACAATGATCAGCAAGAGCAAAATCCTCGCCCTATACATCCTCGCGTTGCCAATGAAGTGTAGATTGAAAGAATAATTGATAGCATCAATGCACCCGGTCCACTCACTCGTTCAAGGGCAACTCAGCTAGCAAATTTCTGTGGGCACTTCGCATTCGTCTCAATAACAGAACCCAAGAAAGTTGAAGAAGCCTCCATGGAACCTGAATGGATTCAAGCTATGCAAGACGAGATTCAACAGTTTGAGCTGAATAATGTATGGGAACTGGTCAAGCGTCCCGATCCTTGGAAGCACAACATAATAGGCACCAAATGGATATACCGCAACAAGCAAGATGAGCAGGGTCAAGTTGTCAGAAACAAAGCTCGTCTTGTTGCTCAAGGATATACTCAAGTGGAAGGCATTGACTTCGATGAAACATTTGCTCCTGTGGCTAGACTTGAAGCCATACGCATACTGCTGGCCTATGCAAATCATCACAACATACTTCTTTATCAAATGGATGTGAAGAGTGCCTTCCTCAATGGCAAGATTGAAGAAGAAGTGTATGTTGCACAACCTCCTGGCTTTGAAGATCCAAAACATCCTGACATGGTATACAAGCTCAACAAGGCACTGTATGGCCTCAAACAAGCCCCTCGGGCCTGGTATGACACACTCAAATACTTCCTGAAGAGTAAAGGCTTCATACCTGGTTCTCTCGACCCCACTCTCTGAAGGAAATATGCCCTAGAGGCAATAATAAAGTTATTATTTATTTCCTTATATCATGATAAATGTTTATTATTCATGCTAGAATTGTATTAACCGGAAACATAATACATGTGTGAATACATAGACAAACAGAGTGTCACTAGTATGCCTCTACTTGACTAGCTCGTTGATCAAAGATGGTTATGTTTCCTAACCATGAACAAAGAGTTGTTATTTGATTAACGAGGTCACATCATTAGTTGAATGATCTGATTGACATGACCCATTCCATTAGCTTAGCACCCGATCGTTTAGTATGTTGCTATTGCTTTTCTTCATGACATATACATGTTCCTATAACTATGAGATTATGCAACTCCCGTTTACCGGAGGAACACTTTGTGTGCTACCAAACGTCACAACGTAAAAGGGTGATTATAAAGGAGCTCTACAGGTGTCTCCAAAGGTAGATGTTGGGTTGGCGTATTTCGAGATTAGGATTTGTCACTCTGATTGTCGGAGAGGTATCTCTGGGGCCCTCTCGGTAATGCACATCACATAAGCCTTGCAAGCATTGCAACTAATGAGTTGGTTGCGGTATGATGTATTACAGAATGAGTAAAGAGACTTGCCGGTAACGAGATTGAACTAGGTATTGGATACCGACGATCGAATCTCGGGCAAGTAGCATACCGATGACAAAGGGAACAATGTATGTTGTTATGCGGTCTGACCGATAGAGATCTTCGTAGAATATGTAGGAGCCAATATGGGCATCCAGGTCCCGCTATTGGTTATTGACCGGAGAAGTGTCTCAGTCATGTCTACATTGTTCTCGAACCGTAGGGTCCGCACGCTTAACGTTACGATGACAGTTCTTATGAGTTTATGCATTTTGATGTATCGAAGGTTGTTCGGAGTCCCGGATGTGATCACGGACATGACGAGGAGTCTCAAAAGGGTCGAGACATAAAGATTGATATATTGGAAGCCTATGTTTGGATATCGGAAGTGTTCCGGGTGAAATCGGGATTTTACCGGAGTACCGGGAGGTTACCGGAACCCTCCCGGGAGCTAAATGGGCCTTAGTGGGCTTTAGTGGAAAGGAGAAAGGGGCAGCCCTAGGTGGCCGGCCCCCCTCTCTCTCTTTCCCCCCTTGAGGATTCCTATTCCAACTAGGATTGGGGGGGAATCCTACTCCCAGAGGGAGTAGGACTCCTCCTGGCACGCCCCAAGGCTGGCCGCACCTCTCCCCCCTTGCTCCTTTATATACAGGGGCAGGGGGCACCTCTAGACACACAATTGATCCCCGTGATCGTTCCATAGCCGTGTGCGGTGCCCCCTGCCACCATATTCCACCTCGATCATATTGTAGCGGTGCTTAGGCGAAGCCCTGCGATGGTAGTACATCAAGATCGTCACCACGCCATCATGCTGACGGAACTCTTCCCCGACGCTTTGCTGGATCGGAGCCCGGGGATCGTCATCGAGCTGTACGTGTGCTAAGAACTCGGAGGTGCCGGAGTAACGGTGCTTGGATCGGTCGGATCGGGAAAACGTACGACTACTTCCTCTATGTTGTGTGATCACTTCCGCAGTCGGTCTGTGTTGGTATGTAGACAACACTCTCCCCTCTCGTTGCTTTGCATCACCATGATCTTGCGTGTGCGTAGGAATTTTTTTGAAATTACTACGTTCCCCAACAGTGGTATCAGAGCCTAGGTTTTATGGTTTGATGTTATTTGCACGAGTAGAACACAAGTGAGTTGTGGGCGATATAAGTCATACTGCCTACCAGCATGTCATACTTGGTTCAGCGGTATTGTTGGACGAGACGACCCGGACCAACATTACGCGTACACTTACGCGAGACCGGTTCCCCCGACGTGCTTTGCACACAGGTGGCTTGCGGGCGACTGTCTCTCCAACTTTAGTTGAACCAAGTGTGGCTACGCCCGGTCCTTGCGAAGGTTAAAATGGAGTCTATTTGACAAACTATCGTTGTGGTTTTGATGCGTAGGTGAGATTGGTTCTTGCTTAAGCCCGTAGCAGCCACGTAAAACTTGCAACAACAAAGTAGAGGACGTCTAACTTGTTTTTGCAGGGCATATTGTGATGTGATATGGTCAAGACATGATGCTGAATTTTATTGTATGAGATGATCATGTTTTGTAACCGAGTTATCGGCAACTGGCAGGAGCCATATGGTTGTCACTTTATTGTATGCAATGCAATCGCGATGTAATGCTTTACTTTATTACTAAACGGTAGTGATAGTCGTGGAAGCATAAGATTGGCGAGACGACAACGATGCTACGATGGAGATCAAGGTGTCGCGCCGGTGACGATGGTGATCATAATGGTGCTTCGGAGATGGAGATCACAAGCACAAGATGATGATGGCCATATCATATCACTTATATTGATTGCATGAGATGTTTATCCTTTTATGCATCTTATCTTGCTTTGATTGACGGTAGCATTATAAGATGATCTCTCACTAAATTATCAAGAAGTGTTCTCCCTGAGTATGCACTGTTGCCAAAGTTCGTCGTGCCCAGACACCACGTGATGATCGGGTGTGATAAGCTCTACGTCCATCTACAACGGGTGCAAGCCAGTTTTGCACATGCAGAATACTCAGGTTAAACTTTACGAGCCTAGCATATGCAGATATGGCCTCGGAACACGGAGACCGAAAGGTCGAGCGTGAATCATATAGTAGATATGATCAACATAACAATGTTCACCATTGAAAACTACTCCATCTCACATGATGATCGGTTATGGTTTAGTTGATTTGGATCACGTAATCACTTAGGCTCCGCTTGGATTAGCGTTTGGCCTCTCAATACCCCTGTAAAAACGATACAGACCTCTAGGCGTCGTTTTTTCTCCCGGCGAAACTCACGCTGCGGCCGGTATAATACAAGTGTATACAAAATCCGGATGTAATATCTTACACCGAATCCAAGCGGGCCCTTAGAAGATTAGAGGGATGTCTATCTAAGTGGGAGTTCTTAAGTAATTTGATTAATTGAACTTAAACTTATCATGAACTTAGTACCTGATAGTATCTTGCTTGTTTATGTTGATTGTAGATAGATGGCTCGTGCTGTTGTTCCGTTGAATTTTAATGTGTTCCTTGAGAAAGCAAAGTTGAAAGATGATGGTAGGAATTATACGGACTGGGTCCATAACTTGAGGATTATCCTCATTGCTGCTCAGAAGAATTACGTCCTAGAAGCACCGCTGGGTGTCAGGCCTGCTGCTGGAGCAACACCAGATGTTATGAACGTCTGGCAGAGCAAAGCTGATGACTACTCGATAGTTCAGTGTGCCATGCGTTACGGCTTAGAATCGGGACTTCAATGACGTTTTGAACGTCATGGAGCATATGAGATGTTCCAGGAGTTGAAGTTAATATTTCAAGCAAAGGCCCGGATTGAGAGATATGAAGTCTCCAATAAGTTCTATAGCTGCAAGATGGAGGAGAACAGTTCTGTCAGTGAGCATATACTCAAAATGTCTGGGTATAATAATCACTTGATTCAATTGGGAGTTAATCTTCCGGATGATTGCGTCATTGACAGAACTCTCCAATCACCGCCACCAAGCTACAAGAGCTTCGTCATGAACTATAATATGCAAGGGATGAACAAGACTATTCCCGAGCTCTTCGCAATGCTGAAAGCTGCGGAGGTAGAAATCAAGAAGGAGCATCAAGTGTTGATGGTTAACAAGACCACTAGTTTCAAGAAAAAGGGCAAAGGGAAGAAGAAGGGGAACTTCAAGAAGAACAGCAAGCATGTTGCTGCTCAGGAGAAGAAACCCAAGTCTGGACCTAAGCCTGAAACTGAGTGCTTCTACTGCAAGGAGACTGGTCACTGGAAGCGGAACTGCCCCAAGTATTTGGCGGATAAGAAGGATGGCAAGGTGAACAAAGGTATATGTGATATACATGTTATTGATGTGTACCTTACTAGAGCTCGCAGTAGCACCTGGGTATTTGATACTGGTTCCGTTGCTAATATTTGCAACTCGAAACAGGGACTACGGAATAAGCGGGCACTGGCAAAGGACGAGGTGACGATGCGCGTGGGAAACGGTTCCAAAGTCGATGTGATCGCGGTCGGCACACTACCTCTACATCTACCTTCGGGATTAATATTAGACCTGAATAATTGTTATTTGGTGCCAGCGTTGAGCATGAACATTATATCTGGATCTTGTTTAATGCGAGACGGTTATTCATTTAAATCAGAGAATAATGGTTGTTCTATTTATATGAGTAATATCTTTTATGGTCATGCACCTTTGAAGAGTGGTCTATTTTTTGATGAATCTCGATAGTAGTGATACACATATTCATAATGTTGAAGCCAAAAGATGCAGAGTTGATAATGAAAGTGCAACTTATTTGTGGCACTGTCGTTTAGGTCATATCGGTGTAAAGCGCATGAAGAAACTCCATACTGATGGACTTTTGGAACCACTTGATTATGAATCACTTGGTACTTGCGAACCGTGCCTCATGGGCAAGATGACTAAAACACCGTTCTCCGGTACTATGGAGAGAGCAACAGATTTGTTGGAAATCATACATACCGATGTATGTGGTCCGATGAATATTGAGGCTCGTGGCGGATATCGTTATTTTCTCACCTTCACAGATGACTTAAGCAGATATGGGTATATCTACTTAATGAAACATAAGTCTGAAACATTTGAAAAGTTCAAAGAATTTCAGAGTAAAGTTGAAAATCATCGTAACAAGAAAATAAAGTTTCTACGATCTGATCGTGGAGGAGAATATTTGAGTTACGAGTTTGGTGTACATTTGAAAAACTATGGAATAGTTTCGCAACTCACGCCACCCGGAACACCACAGCGTAATGGTGTGTCCGAACGTCGTAATCGTACTTTACTAGATATGGTGCGATCTATGATGTCTCTTACTGATTTACCGCTATCGTTTTGGGGTTATGCTTTAGAGACGGCCGCATTCACATTAAATAGGGCACCATCAAAATCCGTTGGGACGACGCCTTATGAACTGTGGTTTGGCAAGAAACCAAAGTTGTCGTTTCTTAAAGTTTGGGGCTGCGATGCTTATGTGAAAAAGCTTCAACCTGATAAGCTCGAACCCAAATCGGAGAAATGTGTCTTCATAGGATACCCAAAGGAGACTGTTGGGTACACCTTCTATCACAGATCCGAAGGCAAGACATTCGTTGCTAAGAATGAATCCTTTCTAGAGAAGGAGTTTCCCTCGAAAGAAGTGAGTGGGAGGAAAGTAGAACTTGACGAGGTAACTGTACCTGCTCCCTTATTGGAAAGTAGTACATCACAGAAAACTGTTTCTGCGACACCTACACCAATAAGTGAGGAAGCTAATGATGATGGTCATGAAACTTCAGATCAAGATACTACTGAACCTCGTAGATCAACCAGAGTAAGATCCGCGCCAGAGTGGTACGGTAATCCTGTTCTGGAAATCATGCTACTAGATCATGATGAACCTACGAACTATGAAGAAGCGATGGTGAGCCCAGATTCCGCAAAGTGGCTTGAAGCCATGAAATCTGAGATGGGATCCATGTATGAGAACAAAGTATGGACTTTGGTTGACTTGCCCGATGATCGGAAAGCAATTGAGAATAAATGGATCTTCAAGAAGAAGACTGACGCTGATGGTAATGTTACTGTCTACAAAGCTCGACTTGTCGCAAAAGGTTTTCAACAAGTTCAAGGGGTTAACTACGATGATACCTTCTCACCCGTAGCGATGCTTAAGTCTGTCCGAATCATGTTAGCAATTGCCGCATTTTATGATTATGAAATTTGGCAGATGGATGTCAAAACTACATTCCTGAATGGATTTCTGGAAGAAGAGTTGTATATGATGCAACCGGAAGGTTTTGTCGATCCAAAGGGAGCTAACAAAGTGTGCAAGCTCCATCGATCCATTTATGGACTGGTGCAAGCCTCTCGGAGTTGGAATAAACGTTTTGATAGTGTGATCAAAGCATTTGGTTTTATACAGACTTTCGGAGAAGCCTGTATTTACAAGAAAGTGAGTGGGAGCTCTGTAGCATTTCTGATATTATATGTGGATGACATATTACTGATTGGAAATGATATAGAATTTCTGGATAGCATAAAGGGATACTTGAATAAGAGTTTTTCAATGAAAGACCTCGGTGAAGCTACTTACATATTAGGCATAAAGATCTATAGAGATAGATCAAGACGCTTAATTGGACTTTCACAAAGCACATACCTTGACAAGATTTTGAAGAAGTTCAAAATGGATCAAGCAAAGAAAGGGTTCTTGCCTGTGTTACAAGGTGTGAAGTTGAGTCAGACTCAATGCCCGACCACTGCAGAAGATAGAGAGAAAATGAAAGATGTTCCCTATGCTTCAGCCATAGGCTCTATCATGTATGCAATGCTGTGTACCAGACCTGATGTGTGCCTTGCTATAAGTTTAGCAGGGAGGTACCAAAGTAATCCAGGAGTGGATCACTGGACATCGGTCAAGAACATCCTGAAGTACCTGAAAAGGACTAAGAATATGTTTCTCGTGTATGGAAGTGACAAAGAGCTCACCGTAAAAGGTTACGTTGATGCAAGCTTTGACACTGATCCGGACGATTCTAAATCGCAAACCGGATACGTGTTTACATTAAACGGTGGAGCTGTCAGTTGGTGCAGTTCTGAACAAAGCATCATAGCGGGATCTACATGTGAAGCGGAGTACATAGCTGCTTCGGAAGCAGCGAAGAAGGAGTCTGGATGAAGGAGTTCATATCCGATCTAGGTGTCATACCTAGTGCATCGGGTCCAATGAAAATCTTTTGTGACAATACTGGTGCAATTGCCTTGGCAAAGGAATCCAGATTTCACAAAAGGACCAAACACATCAAGAGACGCTTCAATTCCATCCGGGATCTAGTCCAGGTGGGAGACATAGAGATTTGCAAGATACATACGGATCTGAATGTTGCAGACCTGTTGACTAAGCCTCTTCCACGAGCAAAACATGATCAGCACCAAGGCTCCATGGGTGTTAGAATCATTACTGTGTAATCTAGATTATTGACTCTAGTGCAAGTGGGAGACTGAAGGAAATATGCCCTAGAGGCAATAATAAAGTTATTATTTATTTCCTTATTTCATGATAAATGTTTATTATTCATGCTAGAATTGTATTAACCGGAAACATAATACATGTGTGAATACATAGACAAACAGAATGTCACTAGTATGCCTCTACTTGACTAGCTCGTTAATCAAAGATGGTTATGTTTCCTAACCATAGACAAAGGAGTTGTTATTTGATTAACGGGATCACATCATTAGTTGAATGATCTGATTGACATGATCCATTCCATTAGCTTAGCACCCGATCGTTTAGTATGTTGCTATTGCTTTCTTCATGACTTATACATGTTCCTATAACTATGAGATTATGCAACTCCCTTTTGCCGGAGGAACACTTTGGGTGCTACCAAACGTCACAACGTAACTAGGTGATTATAAAGGAGCATTACAGGCGTCTCCAAAGGTAGATGTTGGGTTGGCGTATTTCGAGATTAGGATTTGTCACTCCGATTGTCGGAGAGGTATCTCATGGCCCTCTCGGTAATGCACATCACTTAAACCTTGCAAGCATTGCAACTAATATGTTAGTTGTGAGATGATGTATTATGGAACGAGTAAAGAGACTTGCCGGTAACGAGATTGAACTAGGTATTGGATACCGACGATCGAATCTCGGGCAAGTAACATACCGATGACAAAGGGAACAACGTATGTTGTTATGCGGTCTGACCGATAAAGATCTTCGTAGAATATGTAGGAGCCAATATGGGCATTCAGGTCCCGCTATTGGTTATTGACCGGAGACGTGTCTCGGTCATGTCTACATTGTTCTCGAACCCGTAGGGTCCGCACGCTTAAGGTTACGATGACAGTTATATTATGAGTTTATGCATTTTGATGTACCGAAGGTTGTTCGGAGTCCCGGATGTGATCACGGACATGACGAGGAGTCTCGAAATGGTCGACGTAAAGATTGATATATTGGAAGCCTATGTTTGGATATCGGAAGTGTTCCGGGTGAAATCGGGATTTTATCGGATTACCGGGAGGTTACTGGAACCCCCCGGGAGCCATATGGGCCTTATTGGGCTTTAGTGGAAAGGTGAAAGGGGCTGCCCATGATGGGCTGCGTGCCTCCCCCCTCCCCTAGTCCCACTAGGACTAGGAGAGGTGGCCAGCCACCTCTCTCTCTCTTTCCCCCTTGGGAGTCCTATTTGGAATAGGATTGGGGGGGGGGAGTCCTACTCCCGGTAGGAGTAGGACTCCTCCTGCGCCTCCATAGGGCTGGCTGCACCCCTCCCCCTTGGCTCCTTTATATACGGAGGCAGGGGGCACCTCTAGACACAAGTTGATCCACGTGGTCTATTCCTTAGCCGTGTGCGGTGCCCCCAGCCACCATATTCCTCGATAATACTGTAGCGGAGTTTAGGCGAAGCCCTGCTGCTGTACTGCATCAAGATCGTCACCACGCCGTCGTGCTGACGGAACTCTTCCCCGACACTTTGCTGGATCGGAGTCCGGGGATCGTCATCGAGCTGAACGTGTGCTCGAACTCGGAGGTGACGTAGTTTCGGTACTTGATCGGTTGGATCGTGAAGACGTACGACTACTTCCTCTACGTTGCGTCAACGCTTCCGCAGTCGGTCTGCGTGGGTACGTAGACAACACTCTCCCCTCTCGTTGCTATGCATCACATGATCTTGCGTGTGCGTA
Source organism: Triticum dicoccoides (assembly GCF_002162155.2). Taxonomy (NCBI): domain Eukaryota; kingdom Viridiplantae; phylum Streptophyta; class Magnoliopsida; order Poales; family Poaceae; genus Triticum; species Triticum dicoccoides. The sequence goes on along the minus strand of NC_041380.1, from coordinate 64,540,609 downwards.
GGAAATTTTTTGAAATTACTACGAAACCCAACAGTGGCATCCGAGCCTAGGTTATTTATGTTGATGTTATATGGAAGAGTAGAACACAAGTGAGTTGTGGGCGATATAAGTCATACTGGCTACCAGCATGTCATACTTTGGTTCGGCGGCATTGTTGGACGAGATGACCCAGACCAGCATTACGCGTACGCTTACGCGAGACCGGTTCCCCCGACGTGCTTTGCACATAGGTGGCTTGCGGGCGACTGTCTCTCCAACTTTAGTTGAACCAAGTATGGCTACGCCCGGTCCTTGCAAAGGTTAAAACGGAGTCTATTTGACAAACTATCGTTGTGGTTTTGATGCGTAGGTGAGATTGGTTCTTGCTTAAGCCCGTAGCAGCCACGTAAAATTTGCAACAACAAAGTAGAGGACGTCTAACTTGTTTTTGCAGGGCATGTTGTGATGTGATATGTTCAAGACATGATGCTGAATTTTATTGTATGAGATGATCATGTTTTGTAACCGAGTTATCGGCAACTGGCAGGAGCCATATGGTTGTCGTTTTATTGTATGCAATGCAATCGCGATGTAATGCTTTACTTTATTACTAAACGGTAGTGATAGTCGTGGAAGCATAAGATTGGCGAGACGACAACGATGCTACGATGGAGATCAAGGTGTCGTGCCGGTGACGATGGTGATCATGACGGTGCTTCGGAGATGGAGATCACAGGCACAAGATGATGATGGCCATATCATATCACTTATATTGATTGCATGTGATGTTTATCTTTTATGCATCTTATCTTGCTTTGATTGACGGTAGCATTATAAGATGATCTCTCACTAAATTATCAAGTAGTGTTCTCCCTGAGTATGCACCGTTGCCAAAGTTCGTCGTGCCCAGACACCACATGATGATCGGGTGTGATAAGCTCTACGTTCAAATACAACAGGTGCAAAACAGTTGCACACGCGGAATACTCAGGTTATACTTGACGAGCCAAGCATATACAGATATGGCCTCGGAACACGGAGACCGAAAGGTCAAGCATGAATCATATAGTAGATATGATCAACATAACGATGTTCACCGATGAAACTACTCCATCTCACGTGATGATCGGACATGGTTTAGTTAATTTGGATCACGTGATCACTTAGAGGATTAGAGGGATGTCTATCTAAGTGGGAGTTCTTAAGTAATATGATTAATTGAACTTAAGTTTATCATGAACTTAGTACCTGATAGTATCTTGCTTGTTTATGTTGATTGTAGATAGATGGCTCGTGCTGTTGTTCCGTTGAATTTTAATGCGTTCCTTCAGAAAGCAAAGTTGAAAGATGATGGTAGCAATTACACGGACTGGGTCCGTAACTTGAGGATTATCCTCATTGCTGCTCACAAGAATTACGTCCTGGAAGCACCGCTGGGTGCCAGGCCTGCTGCTGGAGCAACACCAGATGTTATGAACGTCTGGCAGAGCAAAGCTGATGACTACTCGATAGTTCAGTGTGCCATGCTTTACGACTTAGAATCGGGACTTCAACGACGTTTTGAACGTCATGGAGCATATGAGATGTTCCAGGAGTTGAAGTTAATATTTCAAGCAAATGCTCGGATTGAGAGATATGAAGTCTCCAATAAATTCTATAGCTGCAAGATGGAGGAGAACAGTTCTGTCAGTGAGCATATACTCAAAATGTCTGGGTATAATAATCACTTGATTCAATTGGGAGTTAATCTTCCAGATGATTGCGTCATTGATAGAATTCTTCAATCACTGCCACCAAGCTACAAGAGCTTCGTGATGAACTATAATATGCAAGGGATGAACAAGACCATTCCCGAGCTCTTTGCAATGCTGAAAGCTGCGGAGGTAGAAATCAAGAAGGAGCATCAAGTGTTGATGGTCAACAAGACCACTAGTTTCAAGAAAAAAGGGAAAAGGGAAGAAGAAGGGGAACTTCAAGAAGAACAGCAAACAAGTTGCTGCTCAGGAGAAGAAACCCAAGTCTGGACCTAAGCCTGAAACTGAGTGTTTTTACTGCAAGGAGACTGGTCACTGGAAGCGGAACTGCCCCAAGTATTTGGTGGATAAGAAGGATGGCAAGGTGAACAAAGGTATATGTGATATACATGTTATTGATGTGTACCTTACTAGAGCTCGCAGTAGCACCTGGGTATTTGATACTGGTTCTGTTGCTAATATTTGCAACTCGAAACAGGGACTACGGAATAAGCGGGCACTGGCAAAGGACGAGGTGACGATGCGCGTGGGAAACGGTTCCAAAGTCGATGTGATCGCGGTCGGCACGCTACCTCTACATCTACCTTCGGGATTAATATTAGACCTAAATAATTGTTATTTGGTGCCAGCGTTGAGCATGAACATTATATCTGGATCTTGTTTAATGCGAGACAGTTATTCATTTAAATCAGAGAATAATGGTTGTTCTATTTATATGAGTAATATCTTTTATGGTCCTGCACCCTTGAAGAGTGGTCTATTCCTATTGAATCTCGATAGTAGTAATACACATATTCATAATGTTGAAGCCAAAAGATGCAGAGTTGATAATGATAGTGCAACTTATTTGTGGCACTGCCGTTTAGGTCATATCGGTGTAAAGTGCATGAAGAAACTCCATACTGATGGACTTTTGGAACCACTTGATTATGAATCACTTGGTACTTGCGAACCGTGCCTCATAGGCAAGATGACCAAAAACACCGTTCTCCGGTACTATGGAGAGAGCAACAGATTTGTTGGAAATCATACATACAGATGTATGTGGTCCGATGAATATTGAGGCTCGTGGCGGATATCGTTATTTTCTCACCTTCACAGATGATTTAAGCAGATATGGGTATATCTACTTAATGAAACATATGTCTGAAACATTTGAAAAGTTCAAAGAATTTCAGAGTAAAGTTGAAAATCATCGTAACAAGAAAATAAAGTTTCTACGATCTGATCGTGGAGGAGAATATTTGAGTTACGAGTTTGGTGTACATTTGAAAAATTATGGAATAGTTTCGCAACTCACGCCACCCGGAACACCACAGCGTAATGGTGTGTCCGAACATCGTAATCGTACTTTACTAGATATGGTGCGATCTATGATGTCTCTTACTGATTTACCGCTATCGTTTTGGGGATACGCTCTAGAGACGGCCGCATTCACGTTAAACAGGGCACCATCAAAATCCGTTGAGACGACGCCTTATGAACTGTGGTTTGGCAAGAAACCAAAGTTGTCGTTTCTAAAAGTTTGGGGTTGCGATGCTTATGTGAAAAAGCTTCAACCTGATAAGCTCGAACCCAAATAGGAGAAATGTGTCTTCATAGGATATCCAAACGAAACTATTGGATACACCTTCTATCACAGATCCGAAGGCAAGACTTTTGTTGCTAAATTCGGAAACTTTCTAGAGAAGGAGTTTCTCTCGAAAGAAGTGAGTGGGAGGAAAGTAGAACTTGACGAGGTAACTGTACATGCTCCCTTACTGGAAAGTAGTACATCACAGAAAACTGTTTCAGTGACACCTACACCAGTTAGTGTGGAAGCCAATGATAATGATCATGAAACTTCAGATCAAGATACTACTGAACCTCGTAGATCAACCAGAGTAAGATCCACACCAGAGTGGTACGGTAATCCTGTTCTGGAAGTCATGCTACTAGATCATGATGAACCTACGAACTATGAAGAAGCAATGGTGAGCCCAGATTCCGCAAAGTGGCTTGAAGCCATGAAATCTGAGATGGGATCCATGTATGAGAACAAAGTATGGACTTTGGTTGACTTGCCCAATGATCGGCAAGCAATTGAGAATAAATGGATCTTCAGTAAGAAGATTGACGCTGATGGTAATGTTACTGTCTACAAATCTCGACTTGTCGCAAAAGGTTTTCGACAAGTTCAAGGGATTGACTACGATGAGACCTTCTCACCCGTAGCGATGCTTAAGTCTGTCCGAATCATGTTAGCAATTGCCGCATTTTATGATTATGAAATTTGGCAGATGGATGTCAAAACTGCATTCCTGAATGGATTTCTGGAAGAAGAGTTGTATATGATGCAACCAGAAGGTTTTGTCGATCCAAAGGGAGCTAACAAAGTGTGCAAGCTCCAGCGATCCATTTATGGACTGGTGCAAGCCTCTCGGAGTTGGAATAAACGTTTTGATAGTGTGATCAAAGCATTTGGTTTTATACAGACTTTTGGAGAAGTCTGTATTTACAAGAAAGTGAGTGGGAGCTCTATAGCATTTCTAATATTGTATGTGGATGACATATTACTAATTGGAAATGATATAGAATTTCTGGATAGCATAAAGGGATACTTGAATAAGAGTTTTTCAATGAAAGACCTCGGTGAAGCTGCTTACATATTAGGCATTAAGATCTATAGAGATAGATCAAGACGCCTAATTGGACTTTCACAAACAACATACCTTGACAAAATTTTGAAGAAGTTCAAAATGGATCAAGCAAAGAAAGGATTCTTGCCTGTGTTACAAGGTGTGAAATTGAGTAAGACTCAATGCCCGACCACTGCAGAAGATAGAGAGAATATGAAAGATGTTCCCTATGCATCAGTGATAGGATCTATCATGTATGCAATGCTGTGTACCAGACCTGATGTGTGCCTTGCTATAAGTCTAGCAGGGAGGTACCAAAGTAATCCAGGAGTTGATCACTGGACAGCGGTCAAGAACATCCTGAAATACCTGAAAAGGACTAAGGATATGCTTCTCGTATATGGAGGTGACAAAGAGCTCGTCGTAAATGGTTACGTTGATGCAAGCTTTGACACTGATCCGGACGATTCTAAATCGCAAACCGGATACGTGTTTACATTAAACGGTGGAGCTGTCAGTTGGTGCAGTTCTAAACAAAGCGTCGTAGCGGGATCTACATGTGAAGCGGAATACATAGCTGCTTCGGAAGCAGCAAATGAAGGAGTCTGGATGAAGGAATTCATATCCAATCTAGGTGTCATACCTAGTGCATTGGGTCCAATGAAAATCTTTTGTGACAATACTGGTGCAATTGTCTTGGCAAAGGAATCCAGATTTCACAAGAGAACCAAGCACATCAAGAGACGCTTCAATTCCATCCGGGATCTAGTCCAGGTGGGAGACATAGATATTTGCAAGATACATACGGATCTGAATGTTGCAGACCTATTGACTAAGCCTCTTCCACGAGCAAAACATGATCAGCACCAAGGCTCCATGGGCGTTAGAATCATTACTGTGTAATCTAGATTATTGACTCTAGTGCAAGTGGGAGACTGAAGGAAATATGCCCTAGAGGCAATAATAAAGTTATTATTTATTTCCTTATTTCATGATAAATGTTTATTATTCATGCTAGAATTGTATTAACCGGAAACATAATACATGTGTAAATACATAGACAAACAGAATGTCACTAGTATGCCTCTACTTGACTAGCTCGTTAATCAAAGATGGTTATGTTTCCTAACCATAGACAAAGGAGTTGTTATTTGATTAACGGGATCACATCATTAGTTGAATGATCTGATTGACATGACCCATTCCATTAGCTTCGCACCCGATCGTTTAGTATGTTGCTATTGCTTTCTTCATGACTTATACATGTTCCTATAACTATGAGATTATGCAACTCCCGTTTGCCGGAGGAACACTTTGGGTGCTACCATACGTCACAACGTAACTGGGTGATTATAAAGGAGCATTACAAGCGTCTCCAAAGGTAGATGTTGGGTTGGCGTATTTCGAGATTAGGATTTGTCACTCCGATTGTCGGAGAGGTATCTCATGGCCCTCTCGGTAATGCACATCACTTAAGCCTTGCAAGCATTGCAACTAATATGTTAGTTGTGAGATGATGTATTACGGAACGAGTAAAGAGACTTGCCGGTAATGAGATTGAACTAGGTATTGGATACCGACGATCGAATCTCGGGCAAGTAACATACCGATGACAAAGGGAACAACGTATGTTGTTATGCGGTCTGACCGATAAAGATCTTCGTAGAATATGTAGGAGACAATATGGGCATCCAGGTCCCGCTATTGGTTATTGACCGGAGACGTGTCTCGGTCATGTCTACATTGTTCTCGAACCCGTAGGGTCCGCACGCTTAAGGTTACGATGACAGTTATATTATGAGTTTATGCATTTTGATGTACCGAAGGTTGTTCGGAGTCCCGGATGTGATCACGGACATGACGAGGAGTCTCGAAATGGTCGAGACGTAAAGATTGATATATTGGAAGCCTATGTTTGGATATCGGAAGTGTTCCGGGTGAAATCAGGATTTTACCGGATTACCGGGAGGTTACCGGAACCCCCCGGGAGCCATATGGGCCTTATTGGGCTTTAGTGGAAAGGTGAAAGGGGCTGCCCATGATGGGCTGCGCGCCTCCCCCTCCCCTAGTCCCACTAGGACTAGGAGAGGTGGCCGGCCATGGCCGGCCACCTCTCTCTCTCTTTCCCCCTTGGGAATCCTATTTGGAATAGGATTGGGGGGGAGTCCTACTCCCGGTAGGAGTAGGACTCCTCCTGCGCCTCCATAGGGCTGGCCGCACCCCTCCCCCTTGGCTCCTTTATATACGGAGGCAGGGGGCACCTCTAGACACAAGTTGATCCACGTGATCTATTCCTTAGCTGTGTGCGGTGCCCCCAGCCACCATATTCCTCGATAATACTGTAGCGGAGTTTAGGCGAAGCCCTGCTGCTGTAGTGCATCAAGATCGTCACCACGCCGTCGTGCTGACGGAACTCTTCCCCGACACTTTGCTGGATCGGAGTCCGGGGATCGTCATCGAGCTGAACGTGTGCTCGAACTCGGAGGTGCCGTAGTTTCGGTACTTGATCGGTTGGATCGTGAAGACGTACGACTACTTCCTCTATGTTGCGTCAACGCTTCCGCAGTCGGTCTGCGTGGGTACGTAGACAACACTCTCCCCTCTCGTTGCTATGCATCACATGATCTTGCATGTGCGTAGGAATTTTTTTGAAATTACTACGAAACCCAACATGCATATGACCTCTTCTCCTTCCCACACACCTTAATGCTGTCACAGGTACATGTTCGTGGGAGAATCCCTTGGTTCTCATAGTCTGCATTCATTTGCAGAATTCTTACAGCATCATATAAATTCACCCGAAGCAAGTTCCTGTTTGTCCAGCAAGCGAAATCTTTGAAGCCTTTGAACATGTTGAAGCCTTTCAGTTTAAAGTTCATGGCTTCAGAGAAATCAGCAAGGAAGGGTGGCAGAAAGCGTCGTGGAGAAACATCTAGAGATCTGCCAGATGACCTCTCAAAACTGTACAAGACAGATCCTGAAGAGGATTACAATCAGCGCAAGACCCGAATCCAATGGATTCGAAGATATTGGGCAGAACAATGGTTCAAATACCAATTTGTAACCCAGGAATATGCTGAGAAAAATGCCATCAAGAGACCGTGGGGAGACATCCTATACAAGAATCTTCAACCCAGGTCCAGAGATGAAGCCATTGAACAAGGCTTCTATCCCTGCATGGTCCGTGGGCCACAGCCTGTTGATGCACACCCATCGTCACTACTATGGTGTCGTGACGACATTCTGTTCAAGCGCAACTTCCAGTTTGCCCAGAACTCAGCGAAGCAAAACAAGAAGGCATTAGGACTAGACTTCAACCCTGGTCCCTCAGCTCCAAGGGCTGATGGCACACGTGATGCAGAACCCAATGTCGTCGGTCCTTTCTACAACCTTGAAGGCTTCATCACCCATATCTTGGTTCAAGGGACTGCAGTGAATGAGCCTGCAGCCGACGCTGAATCAGATGAAGCGCCTGCAGCACCGAAGCCAAAGAAGTTGAAGAAGCCTAAAGCTTCAAAGCCTGCCCCTTCACCAAAAATCTCACGGGCGAAGCCACTGGCAACTGCACCTCCTGAAGATAGTGTGCAGTCTAAAGATTTATCACGCATCTCCAAGCCCAGAAGGTCAAGATGCCTCTGCCACACACCGGCCAAGAGCTAACAGCTGCTGCCATTCTGCGCAATGGTGCCATTGATCTGTCAAGTGATGAAGATCTTGCAGATGACGCTCTTGAGCAACTCATCAAGAGCAAAGAAGAAGCAGAAATCTTCAATGATCTGCCTCTCTTTGATGTAACCATCATCCACAACTTCATTGATGAATGGTTTGACACGCCAAACATCAGTTTCGAAGATCTGCAGTTACCCATTGGCCTCAGTGTCGCCTTCCATGGTGCCATTGCTTCAGAGTTAGCTATCGCCTAGCGCATTGTTGAACTTTCTGAAGCCAGGAAGAGGAAACATTCTGAAGCCTCTCGTATTGCCCCCTCCAAGAAGAAGAGGAAGACCAAGAAAGATCGGGCTGCTCCCACAGAGCCTTTGATAGTTGAACCCATTTCCATGGTTCGTCCTGACGCTGAACGCCAGCTGACAATCCATGAGCCTGCTTTCACAGAGGCTCGTGAAGCTGAAGACTTTCCAGCAGCTGATCCCATCGCTGCTGAAGACATTGGTCAACATGACCATGTAGAAGATGGTGCAGTCCTTCCTCAGCTCGAGCACAGCGAACTCATCAGCATTGGGCGTCCTCTGACGCCAATCGCTTAGGATGCTTCATGGGATGATCGCCCACAAGAGGAAGAAGACTTTGAGGCCCAGCCAACTCCAACTACACAGGCGTCGCCTGCGTTGCGCACGCTTCGCAAAGGACCAAGGCCTCCAGTCTCTGCATCTGAAGCTGAATCTGCTGAAGACATTCCGGCTGCATCAGCCGATGAAGAAGAAACCCCAAGCGCTGCTACACCCCCGTCTCACCAAGAAGCTGTTCTCGAGGAGAACGTGACTGTGACCGACCCTCCAGCTCATCAAGTGGAGGTTGAACATCTTGAGGCTGCCACCACCAACACCACTGAAGCCACTGACGCTGTCATGGCTGAAGCTAATGTGGAGCCCTCACCAACAAAAGCACCAGAAGTCAGTGAAGCCACTGATCCCGCCACTTCTGTTCCTGAGTCTGCTGCCGGTCCCCAGTTCGACTATCATGTTGAGCACAGGCCTCAGGTACAGAAGCCAATCCCAAGATTGCCAAGGTTCCCAGGTCCTGCATCAGCACCTGGCTCCTTCAATATCAATGGCTTCAGAGCAGACAACACATTCTTCAATAGCTCTAGGAACCCCTACTCAAGGGAAAGGATATCATCTGATCGGTTCTGGAGCTATCAGCAGCGAAGCTATTACTCCTGCATTCTATACAATCAAGGTCGCATCTTCCCCCACAAGCGCCTTGACATTGAAGCTATAGCTGGTCTGCCCTGTCTGGAAGAAGCTCTGGATTGCTTCAAAGAAGTTGGATTGCTGCCATTCGTCACTGACCAAGAGCATTGGAATGAAGAGTTGCTGCTCCAATTCTATGCCACACTTCACATCCGCGGGTATAGCAGAGATCCGAAGACTTGGGTCCTGGAGTGGATGACAGGAAACGTTCATCATGAAGCCAAAGCCTTTGACATCATTGAGCTCACTGGTTTGCCCACTCCTGGCGATCTCTACGAGCATGGCTGTCAGCTTCATAGTGAAGTGAAAGTGCAACTATCCCTAGGTGGTTTTGGTAATTCATAACAACATATAGCTCATTGAGCTAATGCTATTCCAAGATAATTATTTCAGGAAAGCTCAATGATTGGCATGGCATGGATGTGAAAGTGGAACCCTCAAAATGCTAAGGACAAAGGATTGGCTCAAGCTCAAAAGCTCAAGACTCTTCATTTTATATTTTAGTGATCCAAGATCACATTGAGTCCATAGGAAAAGCCAATACTATCAAGGAGGGATGAGGTGTTGCTTAATGAGCCTCTTGCTTCATGTGCTTAGTGATATGCTCCAAAACCCTCAACTACTTTCGCATATCCACATATGACCTAAACCCTAAGCCAAACTCGGTCCTACCGATTCTTCCTATCCGGCGCCACCGAGTTTCACTTGTCATTAGCCACTGCCAGACCCTAGCAATTCGGTTCTACCGATAAGGATCTCGGTCTCACCGAGATGGGATTGCAAACTCTCTGTTTCCCTTTCGTAACTTTTCGGTCTCACCGAAAGAGCGAATCGGTCCCACCGAGATTGCAATGTAAACTCAGTGTTTCCCCTTTGTAACTTTTCGGTCTCACCGAGTTCCACTCGGTCTCACCGAAAGAGCAAATCGGTCCCATCGAGTTTACCTGACCAACTCTCTGGTTAGCTAATTACCAAATTCGGTCTCACCGAGTTTGTGTAATCGGTCTCACCGAGATTACGTTATGCCCAAACCCTAACCATATCGGTCCTACCGAGTTGCATGTCAGTCCCACCAAAAATCTCTAACGGTCACTAGGTTTACATTTTTGGTCCGACCGAGTTTGTTGATTCGGTCCCACCGAGATTGGAAAACTGTGTGTAACGGTTGGATTTTGTGTGGAGGCTATATATACCCCTCCACCTCGTCTTCATTCGAGGAGAGAGCCATCAGAACACACACACCATTCCAACTCATATGTTCTGAGAGAGAACCACCTAATCATGTGTTGAGACCAAGATATTCCATTCCTACCATATGAATCTTGATCTCTAGCCTTCCCAAGTTGCTTTCCACTCAAATCTTCTTTCCACTAAATCCAAATCCTATGAGAGAGAGAGAGTTGAGTGTTGGGGAGACTATCATTTGAAGCACAAGAGCAAGGAGTTCATTACCTACACACCATTTGTTACTTCTTGGAGAGTGGTGTCTCCTAGATTGTCTAGGTGTCACTTGGGAGCCTCCGACAAGATTGTGGAGTTGAACCAAGAAGTTTGTAAGGGCAAGGAGATCGCCTACTTCGTGAAGATCTACCGCTAGTGAGGCAAGTCCTGTGTGGGCGATGGCCATGGTGGGATAGACAAGGTTGCTTCTTCATGGACCCTTTGTGGGTGGTTGCTTCTTCGTGGACCCTTCGTGGGTGGAGCCCTGTGTGGACTCGCGCAACCATTACCCTTGGGTGGAGCCCTGTGTGGACTCGCGCAACCGTTACCCTTCGTGGGTTGAAGTCTCCATCAACGTGGATGTAGGATAGCACCACCTATCCGAACCACGGGAAAACATCCATGTCTCCAATTGCGTTTGAATTCTCCAAACCCTTCCCTTTACATTCTTGCAAGTTGCATGCTTTACTTTCCGCTGCCTATATACTCTTTGCATGCTTGCTTGAATCATGTGATGATTGCTTGACTTATCCTAAATTAGCTAAAATCTGCCAAGAACTAAAATTGGGAAAAGGTTAAGCTTTTATTTGGTCAAGTAGTCTAATCACCCCCCTCTAGACATACTTTCGATCCTTCAAGTGGTATCAGAGCTTTGTTCTCCATTTGCTTTGATCTCCATAGCTTTTGGTGGTCATAGCCTTGGTTGCACAACCTAGGAGAGTATGGCGTCTAGCGAGGGAAATATCACCGTAGGGGTCCTTACTTTGATGGTACTAATTTTGCTAGTTGGAAGCATAAAATGAAAATGCATATTCTTGGACATTACCCCGCCGTTTGGGCTATTGTGTGTGTTGGTTTGCAAGGTGACTTCTTTGATGGGAGAGAACCAAACCGTGAAGCTACCGCGGATGAGTTGAAGATGTTGCAATACAATGCTCAAGCTTGTGATATTCTCTTCAACGGATTGTGCCCAGAAGAATTCAACAAAATCAACCGTCTTGAGAATGCAAAGGAAATTTGGGGCACTTTGATTGATATGCACGAAGGTACCGACTCCGTCAAGGAATCCAAGTTGGATGTGCTTCAAAGCCAACTTGACAAGTTCAAGATGAAGGATGGTGAAGGTGTCGCTGAAATGTACTCTAGGCTTGCTTTCATCACAAATGAGATTGCCGGCTTAGGAAGTGAAGAGATGACCGATAGATTCATCATCAAGAAGATTCTAAGAGCCTTGGATGGAAAATATGATACCGTGTGCACATTGATCCAAATGATGCCCAATTACAAAGATCTCAAACCAACGGAGGTGATTGGAAGAATTGTTGCTCATGAGATGTCACTTAAGGATAAAGAGGAACTTCACAACAAATCAAGTGGTGCCTATAAAGCCTCATGTGGAGCCCCTACATCATCAAGTGAGGAACAAGACTTCAATGAAGAATTGAGCTTAATGGTGAAGAACTTCAACAAGTTCTACAAGAGTAGAAGCAAAGATAGAAGCTTCAAGTCAAGGTCCTACAATGACAAAAGATCTTCTAGTCGAGAGCAAAACTGCTACAATTGTGGAAGACCCGGACACTATTCCAATGAGTGTACGTCTCCCTACAAGAGAAGAGAAGATTCTCCAAAAAGAAGAAGCAAAGGATCACCACCAAGAGAGAGAAGGAGTAGAGATGATCGTTATGAACGAAGATACTCATGGAGAAGCAAGGATTCGGAAAGGAAGGAAAAATCATCAAGGAGCTATACAAGACGAAGACATCAAGCTCATGTTGGTGAATGGGTATCCGGCTCCGACTCCGACAGCTACTCCGAAAGAAGTTATCACTCCGACTCCGAAGATACTCAAGATGAAGGTGTTGCCGGTCTAGAACTTGTGTCAACCAACTCCTACGACATATTTGACTCACCAAATGAAGGAATTGGAAGATGCTTCATGGCCAAAGGTCCTAAGGTAACACACCCCGAGTATGTTGATTTCAATAGTGATGAAGATGACTTGTTAGGTGATGATTTGCTTATTGACAACTCTAGTGATGAATACTATGATGAAATGTCAATTAAACATGCTAATCAAGATAAAATGAATGACAATGATAAGGAGAAGATTGAGGCCCTAACTAAAGAACTAAACACTCTTAAGTTAGCTCATGAAACCATCTTCGAAGATCATCGAGAACTTTTAAGAGCTCATGATAAATTACGCTTTGAGAAGCTCAATCTTGAGCAAGAGCATGAGTTCTTAAAAGCAATCAATGATGATCTCCGCAAGAAAAGTTCTTCTTACATTGCCAACCGTTTACTCTTATCCACTTACATGCCTCAAGTCAAGTCTAGTAACAAGAAAGATTCTTCCTCTAGCAGTAACAATGATCATGTTAAATCCGATATTGTTGCTTCTAGTAGTTCTCTTGATTCCACTAATGATTCTCTTAGCCAAGTTACACTTGAGCAAGAAAATAGTTTATTGAAGGGAATTATAGAGAAAGGAGTGTACAAAAGCCTTGCCGGGAGTAAGCAATTCGAGGAAATTGTGCGCAAGCAAGGAATGCACCGGAAGAATCAAGGTGTTGGTTTTGAGCAAAAGTTCAATGCCAATGGAGTTGAGTGGGAAGAAGATAAATACCCCAAGACAAAGTTTATTCCTCAACAAGAGAAGTATGATACTTCTTTCAAGGGGACACAAGCTCAAGATGATCTTCCACCACAAGACTACAAGCAAAAAGGCAAGGACAAGCTTCAAGAGGAAATTGATGCATTTGAAGAAGCTCCAAAGACCTTAGTCAAGTGGATTCCCAAGACTACTTCAAGTTCCACTTCATCAAGTACGACTACAACTCCAAGGATTCCCATCAAGATGGTGTGGATCCAAAAGAAGAAGAACTAGAGAGTTCTCGAGGGTGACTCCGCCAACATACTTCACTCTTATCATTTTGGCAAGAACAAGTGCAATCAACTTCCACATCTTGCACTAGTTCAAGGAGTCACAAACCCTCTTGTTGGTAAGACAAGGGACAAGGTAACCTAAAAGTTTTCATGGACATCATCTTGTGTGTGCATCACTCTATGTCTATGGATATCCTTGTTTGTTCCTTGTGGTACTAACCCATGTAGGTATTGAAAGTGCAATTCACTCAAATGGATAGCTCCAAGAGATCTACATCAACATTGAGCATCCACATCTTCAATATCTACATGAAGTCATCATCGACAAAACCCAAGGTTAGTTCATCCCTCTTAGGGGGGATATCACATCTAGGGGGAGCTTTACTCTAAGACTTGAGCTAAAGCAAGTCTAAAGATGTGAACAAAACAATGCTTTATGTAAAAGTGGTAACCCCACTTGAGCTTAAACGATGAGTATGACCTATGATCAAGTGTTCTCACTTGACTCCTAAGTCAATATACTCATATATAGATGACCTAGTCATCGCAAATTGCTTGATAGATGCTAGAATTGGTTGTGCATGCCTTGTCACATATTTCATTTGCCATCTTATTGTGTGAGCATGCTGGTTGCATATTTTACTCATTCGCGGACATCCACTTGTTGTTTTGATTGTTCGGCTTTATTTCTTTTTGCCAAGTGGATGGACAAGAATGCCTAAGAACCTCCTCTAGCTATCTATGCTTTTCTCGTCTCAAACTCTATTCATGCTGCATCACAAAATTTGATCAAGTCAGATTCGAACCACTCTGTGTGAGGAGCGCTCGGAGTCCCTGATTCGTCATAGACTTAAACTTCCAAAACCTCTTTATGATTCTCGGTCTGACCGATACTCCACTTTCGGTCCTACCGAGATCATTAAGTTGATCTAGGTTTTCGATCTCGGTGCAACCGATTTGAACCTTTCGGTCACACCGAGTTTCAGTAACTGCTTGCAGTTATGAATCTCGGTGCCACCGAGTTGTTCCACTCGGTCACACCGACAGGGTCGGGCTATATATAGTCACGGGCAAAATTTTGGAAATTTCTCCGAACCCCTTCGCCCGCGCGATAGCCTGCTCTGCCTTCGTGGTCTCCGGATCGTTTTCTCACCGCCAACCGCCTCCAGTCGCTGGTCTTCGTCGCCGTCAACGGGAATTCTGCCCCGCCGTTGCCGCCGTAGCAAGTCCCCGCCGAACTAGGGTATGGACTTGATCTTTGTGCTATTCTCCAATCTGATTCCTAGCACATTGTGATCTTCATGATTCTTGCCACGATTGAAACACTCCTATATAGTCAAAACGCTCATAGATTAGGTTTGATTCGAAAATTTTAGGGTTAGGTTTCCGCCGAAACCATCTCGGACCCACCGAGTTGAAAAACTCGGTCCCACCGATTTGGCTTATGCCATTGCACAAGTGAGACTCGGTCTGACCGAGAATTACTTATCGGTGTGAACGATTTTGGAACTCAGTGAAACCCTAGCAGTCTCGGTGCCACCGAACTGTGACTCGGTCCAACCGAGTTCACTAGTTTAGGTTCCAAAACTGCTTCGGTATCACCGAGTTTGAAAATCGGTAGATCCGAGATGATTTCAGTGGGAAACTAAAACTAAGTTTTTGGATCATTCTTTTGCAAAAATCTCTGCATTTTGTGATGCTCATCCTTTCTACCTCATCTATAATCTGTTCACAGGGTCAGCAGTCAGTTTGCAGCATGTCTGATCAAAGTGATAGCCAAAACATGTCAGAGCAGCAGGTGCACATGAGTGAGGGCACTAGTCCCTCAAGTTCTTCAGATGAAGGCAGCAGGAGCACCCCTAGCAACTTGCCAAAGGCTGCCACCAGACAGAGGAAGAAGAGGACTTCAGACTCTGAAGATGAAGACTATGTGGCAGAGGAAGAGGCCACTTCCAAGAGAGTTGAGCCAGCTCAAGGCACAAAGCCAGGGCTAAAGATCAAAAGGCCAGCAGGCAGGCAGCCAATGTCAAAGGCCAGAATGTCAACTGAGAAGCCCATAGAACCAGTTGCAGCTGAGGGCAAGAAAAGAAAGGAAAGGGTGAAGAAGACTGTGGCTAGAGTGCTTGGCAAAGCTTCCATCATGGAAGAGGAAGAAGAAGAAGAGGTAGCTGCACCAGCACCCAAGGCACCCAAGCTAATGGGAGATGCCATAAAATCAGGGGGAGCTGCTTCCAAGGCCAAGCCAGCTCCAAAGCCAAAGCCAAAGAGGAACACAAGAAGCATTCCTACAGCTGAGAAGAACAAGGCCCCAGTGCCTGAGACCGTTGCTGAAGAAGAGGATGAAGAGCAAATTCTGAGAAAGCTAAAGCCCAAGATCACATACCACAACGATGCTCATCCTGTGGCTGAGGACATGAAGCTCAGGAGAGATTCAGGGCTGAGGAAGTGGAGAGAAGCAGACCCATATGCTTCAAGGAGAAGGACAGCAGTTGACTACAGGTTTCACACCAAGGAGCAGCAGGATTTCTATGAGACTATTTTGCTAGATAAGAAGCCAATTGTCTGTGACATGAGATGGGTCGACTGGACCTACATGAGGGAGAAGGAGGAACACTACCCAGGAGTATATGACAGCTTTAATGCTTGTGGAGTTGCTGACTTTGTTGGGCAGAAGCTCACAAAGTGGAACGAGGAACTGATCATGCAATTCTACTCCACGGCACACTTTTATCCAGATGGGAGGATCACATGGATGTCTGAGGGTACGAGGTACCAATCCACTGTTGAGGAATGGGCAAAGTTGATTAATGCCCCAGAGGAGCATGATGATGACATGGACATATATGCCAAGAAGAAGATGGACCACAACTCAATGTCCAATATGTACAAGGAGATCCCAAATGAAGCACTTAATACTTTCAAGTTTGGCTCAGTGCATTATCTTCTGTCAGGTCTGCCTACGATCAATTGGATACTAAGGCACACCCTACTGCCCAAGTCTGGAGATCACAAGATGATCAGAGGCCATGCTATCAACCTGCTTCATGTATTTGATGTACCTCAGAAGTTCAAGGTGATGAGCCTAATGGTGGAAACAATCAAGAGGACTGCAGCAGACCAGAAGAGGAGTTGCGGATATGCCCCTCAGATCCAAGAGCTCATCAACTCCAAGATGGGCACGGGCATATATTTATTGGACAAGGAACACCTGCCCATCCGTCCAGATTTTGAGGACAATGAAGTTGTCATGACTGAAAATGAACCGTCATCTGCCCAAGCATTTGCAAAGAAGGAGAAGGCAAGGAAGGAGAAAGCTGCCAAGATGCCAACTCAAGAGGAGGCATCTGAGTACTTCTTGAAGACCAAACAAGAGCAGCTTGGTTACCTCATGGCATCCACCCCGCGGATTGAGAAAGGACTAGCCACCCTAACTCAAAACCAGGCAAGCCTAGAGAGAATCATGGAACAAAAGTTCTGTGACTTGGATGTCAAGGTAACGGAGATTCAGACTGCAGTGGAGCAGCTCCAAGATGATATGCAGGAGAGGAGAGGCAGGACTACCACTCATGCCTTTGCCAGAGTGCCACGAGGCCCGAGGTCATCTGCCGTGCCAGTTGCTGACACCAGAGCCACCACTTCAGCACCAGCTACAGCCTCAGTTCCACCAGCTCCAGCATCTACCTCAGCTCCAACTCCAGCGTCTACTTCAGCATCTACCGAAGCCTTCGTCCTTGGAGTGATCCGGACTCCACCACCACCAGAAGATCAAGCCTGAGCGTCGATCTAGTGCTATGCATTTTCTAGGAACTTTTTGGTAACTTATTGCCAAAGGGGGAGAAGATGTATAGATCATAGGCTTCGAGAGAGAGAGTGTTGCTTTTCTCTCTTGCTTTATTTGGTGGTTTTTCAAACTTGTTTGCTTTTGAGTGCTTGAGATACTACGTCATTATTTGTGAGACATTGATGATCACGTGTTTGATCATAAGCTACACTTAATGCTTGCTTAATACTATTATCTTATCTATCTTATGTGATCATTCACTATTCTTGGTGATGAGTGCATGTATTTCATTCTTATCATTTTAAGCGCTCCACCAAGATGTATGTGACATGGAAGAGTAACCCATGACTCTAACTCCTTGTGCATTTGCAGTCCAAAGCAAATTTTAAATATGCACAAATTTAGGGGGAGCTCTTACTTATCACATACTTTTCAAAGCGACGATATATTTCATGCTTATTATCATTTGTCGAAGCTTTGATCTATATGTTGTCATCAATTACCAAAAAGGGGGAGATTGAAAGTGCAACTATCCCTAGGTGGTTTTGGTAATTCATAACAACATATAGCTCATTGAGCTAATGCTATTCCAAGATAATTATTTCAAGAAAGCTCAATGATTGGCATGGCATGGATGTGAAAGTGGAACCCTCAAAATGCTAAGGACAAAGGATTGGCTCAAGCTCAAAAGCTCAAGACTCTTCATTTTATATTTTAGTGATCCAAGATCACATTGAGTCCATAGGAAAAGCCAATACTATCAAGGAGGGATGAGGTGTTGCTTAATGAGCCTCTTGCTTCATGTGCTTAGTGATATGCTCCAAAACCCTCAACTACTTTCCCATATCCACATATGACCTAAACCCTAAGCCAAACTCGGTCCTACCGACTCTTCCTATCCGGCGCCACCGAGTTTCACTTGTCATTAGCCACTGCCAGACCCTAGCAATTCGGTTCTACCAATAAGGATCTCGGTCTCACCGAGATGGGATTGCAAACTCTCTGTTTCCCTTTCGTAACTTTTCGGTCTCACCGAAAGAGCGAATCGGTCCCACCGAGATTGCAATGTAAACTCAGTGTTTCCCCTTTGTAACTTTTCGGTCTCACCGAGTTCCACTCGGTCTCACCGAAAGAGCAAATCGGTCCCACCGAGTTTACCTGACCAACTCTCTGGTTAGCTAATTACCAAATTTGGTCTCACTGAGTTTGTGTAATCGGTCTCACCGAGATTACGTTATGCCCAAACCCTAACCATATTGGTCCTATCGAGTTGCATGTCAGTCCCACCAAAAATCTCTAACGGTCACTAGGTTTACATTTTCGGTCCGACCGAGTTTGTTGATTCGGTCCCACCGAGATTGGAAAACTGTGTGTAACGGTTGGATTTTGTGTGGAGGCTATATATACCCCTCCACCTCCTCTTCATTCGAGGAGAGAGCCATCAGAACACACACACCATTCCAACTCATATGTTCTGAGAGAGAACCACCTACTCATGTGTTGAGACCAAGATATTCCATTCCTACCATATGAATCTTGATCTCTAGCCTTCCCAAGTTGCTTTCCACTCAAATCTTCTTTCCACTAAATCCAAATCCTATAAGAGAGAGTTGAGTGTTGGGGAGACTATCATTTGAAGCACAAGAGCAAGGAGTTCATTACCTACACACCATTTGTTACTTCTTGGAGAGTGGTGTCTCCTAGATTGGCTAGGTGTCACTTGGGAGCCTCCGACAAGATTGTGGAGTTGAACCAAGAAGTTTGTAAGGGCAAGGAGATCGCCTACTTCGTGAAGATCTACCGCTAGTGAGGCAAGTCCTGTGTGGGCGATGGCCATGGTGGGATAGACAAGGTTGCTTCTTCGTGGACCCTTTGTGGGTGGTTGCTTCTTCGTGGACCCTTCGTGGGTGGAGCCCTGTGTGGACTCACGCAACCATTACCCTTGGGTGGAGCCCTGTGTGGACTCGCGCAACCGTTACCCTTCGTGGGTTGAAGTCTCCATCAACGTGGATGTAGGATAGCACCACCTATCCGAACCACGGGAAAAACATCCGTGTCTCCAATTGCATTTGAATTCTCCAAACCCTTCCCTTTACATTCTTGCAAGTTGCATGCTTTACTTTCCGCTGCCTATATACTCTTTGCATGCTTGCTTGAATCATGTGATGATTGCTTGACTTGTCCTAAATTAGCTAAAATCTGCCAAGAACTAAAATTGGGAAAAGGTTAAGCTTTTATTTGGTCAAGTAGTCTAATCACCCCCCTCTAGACATACTTTCGATCCTACATGAAGCTATTGAGAGCATCTTTCAGAAGACTGAACCTAATATGAGTCAGATGCTCAGTATGATGAAGCCATTGCCCCAAGATGCTACTTATCCCACGGAGTTCTTCGTTGAAGACCTTGAGTATCTGCCAAGAACCATTTATCACATCATAAGGCGAACTCTCTGGCCAATCAAAGGACACTCTCCACATGCCAAGCTTGAAGGTGCAATGAATACTTTGGTCTTCTATATTCTTCATGGAAAATGCTTCAATGCACAGGACTTCTTCATTCGCCAACTTGCTGCATCAGGCTCTGATTTGTTTGGCTTGAAGTTCTATGCCCCATGGGTCATGCGGCTGATCAAACTTCACTCCACTATCTCATATCAGCCATCTGCTCGCAATCATCGGATTTTTCTGCCTGATGTGGATATGTCGATTGAAGCCATCTATCCTGAGCCTGCCAAGGAACACCTAAGTCTTCAGAATGCAGAGCATTAGAGTTTTTCTCAGAACATTGAAGGAGTTGAAGCAGTCGCTCATGTGTATCCTTTGGCTGGCACTACACGTGCACCACATCCTGCTGTCACTGAAGCCACTGACAGTACAACTGCTCCATGACCCAAGAAGCGCACTCGTGTTCTCAATGACCGAGAGCTTCTTGTGGCTCTTCATCAGAAACAGGATAGGCATCATGACTGGCTGAAGCATCAGATGCAAAGCCTCTTGGTGGATGTTAATCGCATTCAAAATCTTGCCACCAAGAATGCTTTTGTTGCCCATGAAACCTCTCGCCGCACATGGAAAGGGCTAACGCTGATGTGTTCTGAAGATGATCTTCAAGAGGATGGCTTCACTGAGCGATTCAAGTTTGACTCCACACCTCCTCGAAGGGCAGTGCTGCGACGAACTCCATCCCTTGAAGACTCTGAGTTCTCTTCCTCTGCTGCAACTGTGACTGCCAGAGTGATCGAGGATGAAGACGATGCTACTTCACCGCCACCTCCTTCAGCATGCTTCGACTCTGCTCCAAGCTCTTCAGCACCGCCAAACACCACCAACGACCCTGCTGCTTCACCTACTCCTCATGGGAACGAGTAGATGCTCTATGTCTTCAAACCTTTTTGGTCCTTACTGACAAAAGGGGGAGAAGCATATGAGGTTGATAGTCTTCAAGCGGGTCCATATGGGCGGGTGCTTTATATTTTGCTTCGTGCTTACAACTCTCGTTTTGCTACATTTGGTTCTTTGAGTTGTAACACTTAAACTCGATGGTCGTCTGCTACTTCTCTGCCACCTTGTGTTGCGATAATAAATTCCGCATGTGCGACGATAAATTCCACACTTAGATCATTCTGCATACGTCCATTTTCCATTATGCATGTCATTATCTTCATATACTTTCACATGCATAGTGGATTGTCATCATAAGTTGAAGTGGATCTCCACAAGTACAACCTGCCATGTGCATTTGCATTCCAAAAGAAAATTACTTATATGCACATCTTCAGGGGGAGCCCTTGCAACTTATGAAGACAATTCCTTATCCTTTACAATTTCACAGATTATATTCCCCGTTGAAAACTTCAACTAGTTTGTCATCAATCACCAAAAAGGGGGAGATTGTAAGTGCATCTAGTGCCACCCCTAGTTGGTTTTGGAGTATTGACGACAAACCTAGTTGAGGGACTAATGTGTTTGTGAGAATTGCAGGATAACACAGGTAGAAGTCCCTCATTGATTCGGTTTTCCTACCAGAGATGACCCCTAAAAATGTATGAAGACATTGAAGTCAAAGGTGGTATATGAAGATATTCACATTGAAGACTATGACAAGAGAAGACACCACATGAAGCCTATGGAGCTCGAATACTTAGATCTTTCGTAGTTCTTTTTCTTCTGTGTTGAGTCATAGGAACCACCGTACTGTTAAGTGGGGTCCAAGAGAACCAGTCAGAATGACTGAAGTGATGCTTAGACAAAACCTATGTCTTCGAGTGAAGACTTTGAGAGCGAATCTTGTCCAGAGTCGGGCAAGTCAGCTTTGCTTGAAGCCCAAGTAAATTTGCCGTGTGAGTTTGAAATCTGACCGTTGGAACACGTGTCAGTTCCTTAGTGACCTAGGGTCATTTCGGACAAATCAGGTCGGGTTGCCAAGTGGCTATAAATAGCCCACCCCCTACAACCATAAACGGTTGGCTACTCAGATTCAGAGTACGGCTTTTGTCGTTTGAGAGCAACCCACCTCGAAGCCTTTTAGAGAGAATTCCTTGCGAGGATAAAGCCCTAACCACCCACAGCCAAAGAGAATTAGGCATCACTTAAGTCTTCTTGTCTGTGTGATCTGAAGACTTATTACACTTGAGGACTGTGCATCCTCCAGCCGGTTAGGCGTCGCGTTCTGAGCATCCAAGAGACATTGTGGATTGCCGGTGAACGAAGTCTGTGAAGGTTTGGGAGTCTACCTTGAAGACTTACCAGAGTGATTGGGCGAGGTCTGTGTGACCTTAGCTCAAGGGGAATACGGTGAGGACTGGGTGTCCTGAGCTGCGTGTTCAGGACTGGGTGTCCGGGACTGTGTGTCCTAAGGTTTAAATACCTAGCCGCCCTAACCAGACGTACAGTTGTCACAGCAACTGGAACTGGTCCAACAAATCATTGTCTTCAGCGAGTCATTGGTTTCATCTTCCCTTCCCTTTACTTACTGTTACTCCTTGTGAAGTCATTGTTTGTTCGCGCTATCTTTTGTCTTCACTGAGTGACTGCGTGTTCTGTGTGGCTTCACAATATCTTCCTACCTGATCCTTACTACATTGCTGCTATTAGTCATTGTGCTTTCACTGTATTGAATACTTGACTATGGCTTGCCTAATGTAGTCTACCTTCCGCTGCAGGGTAATAGGTTTATTTCTATCGTTTGTCTTCATAACATCCACGTTTTGAAGACTTTCATAAAAATCGCCTATTCACCCCCCCTCTAGTCGATATAACGCACTTTCAATTGGTATCAGAGCAAGGTGCTCCCTTGTTCTGTGTGATTCGGTTTAACCACCTAGAGTTTTAGCTATGTCGACTGCGGGGATAATTAAAGTCTCTGCTGCGTGCCCCGTCTTTGATGGAACTGAATATCCCTACTGGAAGAATAAGATGCGCATGCATCTTGAAGCCATTGCCGTCGACCTATGGTATGTCGTCAAGAACGGCGTTCCCAAGGCTAGAGAAGGTGTCATCGCTGCTGATGTCAAGAAGTTCGTTCAACTGGACTCTACTGCCAAGAATATCATCTGTGGTCATCTGACCAAAGGACAGTATGGCCGTGTGAGTGCTTTGGAAACATCTAAGCTGGTCTGGGACTGGCTCTCCAAGGTCAATGAAGGCGTCTCAAGCCAGAGAGATCAGAGAATCAGTGTCCTTCGCAACCTCTTCAACCGCTTCAAGCAAAATGACAATGAGAATGTCTAGCTCACATTTGACCGACTCACTGACATCACAAATGAGCTTCAAGCCCTCGGCGCTACTGAGATCACCAAACATGAAGTCGTCAAGACACTACTGAGATCACTTGATAGTTCGTTTGACACCCTAGCCCTGATGATTCAAGAACGTCCTGATTTCAAGACACTCGAGCCGTCTGACATACTTGAGAGGCTCAACACACATGAGTTTCAGCTTTCTGAGAAAAGAGATATCTACGGTCCAAACTGTGGGTGAACTCGTGCCTTGAATGCAAAAGCTGTCTCCTCATCTGAAGAAGAATCTGACAGCAGTTCGGATGATCCTGAAGACATTGGAAGGGAACTTGCTATGCTTGTGAAGAAGTTCCAAAAATTCACCAAAAAGAAAGGTTTTAGAAAGTCTTCCCGATCAAGCTCAAGGAATGATGAAGCTTCTGCTCACGACTACAAGAAGAAAACATGTCACAAGCGCAAGAAACCTGGACACTTCATCTCTGAGTGTCCACAGTGGGACAATGAGAACAAAAAGAAGAAGAAGAGCAAGGAATATGACTCTGACGACAAGAAGAAGAAGAAATACTCAAAGTCTTCTTCCAAGTCTTCCTCAAAGTCTTCATCACACAAGAAGAGCTCATCTGGCAAGGCACGTGCGTTTGTTGGCAAGGAAATGGATTCAGAGGAGGAGTCCGCTTCTGAGGAGGCGGAGGTGGAGTCTGAGGAGAAGTCCGATTCAGGCGTCGCAAGTCTGGCTACAGCATACGTTGCCAAGTCCATCTTCAACACTGAAGACAATGACTTCATCACCGACACCGATGCAAATGACAAGGACTACTCCACTTCTACCTACTGCTTCATGGCACGTGGTGCCAAGGTAAACACACGCACTACTCACTATCAAACATCTAGTGACGATGACTCTGATTGTGGTTCAAAACCCAGCTACAAAACACTTGCTAAAATTGCAACTGAACAACAGAAAGCTATGGAACATATTCAAAAATTGTTAGACAGAAGCGATGATCTGTTAGGTGCTGAAATGACTCGATCTGAATCCCTAATTGAAGACATAAAAAATCTTCACGTTAAGTATCAGGAACTTGAAAGTCGTCATGAAACTCTCTCAACAACTCATGAAAAGCTTTCCTATGATTATCTTCAAAGGAAGCAAGATCTTGAGAAATTGAGAGCGACTCATGAAGATCTTCAAAAGGAAAACGAGTCACTTCGTGCCAAACAGATCAGTTCCGCTCAGGAAGGATTTGAACCACCATGTCTTAAATGCATTGAGCGTGATAATGCTACTTCTGTTGCTGAATGTTCTACTGCTACTACTGTTGCAATATCTTCAACTGTTGATGTGGTAACTAACCCCTCTGCTGAGGATACCACTGCTATTGCTGATGAGAATGGTAGGTTGAAGACATTGCTTGAAACAGGGATGTACAAAAGTCTTAAAGGGCATCAGACACTATGTGATGTCCTCAAAAAGCAGATTCTGAACTGAAACCCGAGGAAAGAGGGTGCTGGGTTCGTAAGGAAAATGAATGCTGATGGCTCTTACTGGAAACCTGAGCAGTACCCCAAAACCACATGGGTTGCTGCAAAGGAACCTTCAGCAGATCCATCCAATCTATCTGGCTTCACTTGTGCTAACCCGATTATCATTGATGAATCCCTTGATGCAAACTATAAACTGTTTAAGAATCAGAATGGTGAAGTGTTTGCCAGGTACATTGGTACTAACTGCAGGAATGGACCGCCTATGAAGAAGATCTGGGTTCCGAAAAGGTGTCTGGAGAAACTTCCTGTGAATGTCATCATGACACCTCATGTGAAGAAGACAAACATCAGACCAAAGGCTTCATACGGTCCAAAGGCTTCATACAGACAGAGGACTCACCTGAGTCGCACTAACGCAAATGTTTTGCATGGAAACCATACTCAGGCATATGAATATGAGAGCGGTTCATCAAACCGCCATGTTCATAAGACCAAGAACTATTCTGCTTATTCTTATGAGTACTATTGTCCACCTGCAAGACTGTTTGCTAGGGCTCCAAAGCCAAAGTTCTCAGATGCTGCACTTAGACTTATTGCTTCTAAGCCACCCTTGAAGATGTGGGTGGCTAAGAAAGCTTAACTCTCTTTTGCAGGGAAAGGTCTCCAGCAGAAAACCAAAATCGTCTGACGCTATTGCTGGGGACCTTAAACATCTTGTAAGGTGCAAGATCAAATGCCCGAATGGTCTTACTATTTACTTCGTTCCTGAATCGCTTGCCACTCTCCCCATTAGTCCTAATCTGGATCTAAGCTTTCATAACCCACTGGTTCGTCAAATGTTTTTGCTTCACAATGCTCTTTGTGAAGCCTATCCCCCTAACTGCATTGTAGGGTACGACACCAGCGTCTTCAGAATGGATTATTGATAGTGGGTGTATAAATCACATGACTGGCAAAAGAAGCCTTCTTATGGACTCAACCTTATGTCCATCCGACAAGAGCCACATCACATTTGCTGACACTGGTAAAAGTAAGGTATTGGGTCTAGGTAGAGTTGCAGTCTCAAGGGATCAACACATGGATAAAGTCATGCTTGTTGAATCCCTTGGCTTCAACTTAATGTCTGTCTCAATGCTTTGCGATTTAAACAGGATCGTAATATTTGGAAAATATCGTTGCCTTGTTCTAATGGAATCTGACAAGTCTCTAGTATTTGAAGGGTATCGAAAAGATGATTTGTATGTGGTAGATTTCTCAGCAGGACCACAGCTTGCCGTATGTCTTCTAGCAAAAGCTTTAGAATGCTGGCTCTGGCATCGGAGGCTTGGGCATGCTGGCATGAGAAACCTCCACACCCTGGCAAAGAAGAAGCATGTCATAGGCATCGAGGGCGTCAAGTTCAAGAAAGATCACTTATGCGGTGCCTGTGAGGCAGGAAAGATGACGAGGGCCAAACATCCCTCGAAGACAATCATGACCACTACTCGACCCTTCGAACTGCTTCACATGGATCTTTTCGGTCCACTCATTACTCAACTCTTACTACTACTGCTTGTCTCTATGGCTTTGTCATTGTTGATGATTATTCTAGATATACTTGGGTGCACATAATCCTTTACAAGACTGAAGTGCAGGATGTTTTCAGACGCTTCGCCAATCGAGCAATGAACAACTATGGCGCCAAGATAAAGCATATCAGAAGTGACAATGGCACTGAATTCAAGAACACTGGCCTTGATACATATCTTGATACCTTGGGCATCACACATGAGTTCTCAGCCCCGTACATGCCACAGCAGAATGGGGTCGTCGAACGCAAGAACAGAACACTCATTGAGATGGCCAGAACGATGCTAGATGAATACAAGACTCCAAGAAAATTCTGGCCTGAAGCCATTGATACTGCATGCCATACAATCAATCGTGTTTATCTTCACAAGCTTCTGAACAAGACATCTTATGAGCTCCTTACTGGCAAGAAGCCAAATGTCAGTTACTTCAGAGTATTTGGCGCCAGGTGCTGGATCAAGGACCCACATCACACCTCAAAGTTTGCACCAAAAGCACATGAGGGTTTTATGCTTGGATATGGAAAGGATTCGCACTCCTACAGAGTCTTCAATCTCTTTCATTACAAAGTGGTTGAAACAGTGGATGTGCGGTTCGATGAGACCAACGGTTCACAAAGAGAGCAACTGCCAAATGTGCTAGATGAAGTTCCATCCGGTGAATCAATCAAGCTAATGGGAACTGGAGAAATTATACCTTATGAAGCTCATCCTGAAGAAGAACTTATCATCTCAGCACCTGATCAACATGAAGACAATGCTTAGCCTGAAGACATTCCTTCTAACAACAACAATGATCAGCAAGAGCAAAATCCTCGCCCTATACATCCTCGCGTTGCCAATGAAGTGTAGATTGAAAGAATAATTGATAGCATCAATGCACCCGGTCCACTCACTCGTTCAAGGGCAACTCAGCTAGCAAATTTCTGTGGGCACTTCGCATTCGTCTCAATAACAGAACCCAAGAAAGTTGAAGAAGCCTTCATGGAACCTGAATGGATTCAAGCTATGCAAGACGAGATTCAACAGTTTGAGCTGAATAATGTATGGGAACTGGTCAAGCGTCCCGATCCTCGAAAGCACAACATAATAGGCACCAAATGGATATACCGCAACAAGCAAGATGAGCAGGGTCAAGT
The DNA here is from genome assembly GCF_002162155.2 of Triticum dicoccoides. Taxonomy (NCBI): domain Eukaryota; kingdom Viridiplantae; phylum Streptophyta; class Magnoliopsida; order Poales; family Poaceae; genus Triticum; species Triticum dicoccoides. Next base: position 64,513,290 of record NC_041380.1, on the reverse strand, counting down.
TGTCAGAAACAAAGCTCGTCTTGTTGCTCAAGGATATACTCAAGTGGAAGGCATTGACTTCGATGAAACATTTGCTCCTGTGGCTAGACTTGAAGCCATACGCATACTGCTGGCCTATGCAAATCATCACAACATACTTCTTTATCAAATGGATGTGAAGAGTGCCTTCCTCAATGACAAGATTGAAGAAGAAGTGTATGTTGCACAACCTCCTGGCTTTGAAGATCCAAAACATCCTGACATGGTATACAAGCTCAACAAGGCACTGTATGGCCTCAAACAAGCCCCTCGGGCCTGGTATGACACACTCAAATACTTCCTGAAGAGCAAAGGCTTCATACCTGGTTCTCTCGACCCCACTCTCTAAAGGAAATATGCCCTAGAGGCAATAATAAAGTTATTATTTATTTCCTTATATCATGATAAATGTTTATTATTCATGCTAGAATTGTATTAACCGGAAACATAATACATGTGTGAATACATAGACAAACAGAGTGTCACTAGTATGCCTCTACTTGACTAGCTCGTTGATCAAAGATGGTTATGTTTCCTAACCATGAACAAAGAGTTGTTATTTGATTAACGAGGTCACATCATTAGTTGAATGATCTGATTGACATGACCCATTCCATTAGCTTAGCACCCGATCGTTTAGTATGTTGCTATTGCTTTTCTTCATGACATATACATGTTCCTATAACTATGAGATTATGCAACTCCCGTTTATCGGAGGAACACTTTGTGTGCTACCAAACGTCACAATGTAAAAGGGTGATTATAAAGGAGCTCTATAGGTGTCTCCAAAGGTAGATGTTGGGTTGGCGTATTTCGAGATTAGGATTTGTCACTCTGATTGTCGGAGAGGTATCTCTGGGGCCCTCTCGGTAATGCACATCACATAAGCCTTGCAAGCATTGCAACTAATGAGTTGGTTGCGGTATGATGTATTACAGAATGAGTAAAGAGACTTGCCGGTAACGAGATTGAACTAGGTATTGGATACCAACGATCGAATCTCGGGCAAGTAGCATACCGATGACAAAGGGAACAACATATGTTGTTATGCGGTCTGACCGATAAAGATCTTTGTAGAATATGTAGGAGCCAATATGGGCATCCAGGTCCCGCTATTGGTTATTGATCGGAGAAGTGTCTCAGTCATGTCTACATTGTTCTCGAACCGTAGGGTCCGCACGCTTAACGTTACGATGACAGTTATTATGAGTTTATGCATTTTGATGTACCGAAGGTTGTTCGGAGTCCCGGATGTGATCACGGACATGACGAGGAGTCTCGAAAGGGTCCGCACTCCACCCCCCTTGGCCGCCGCCCCCCTTGGAGATTGCATCTCCTAGGGACGGCGCCCCCTAGGGGTCCTATATATGGTGGGGGGGAGGGAGGGCAGCCACACCCTAGCCCCTGGCGCCTCCCTCTCCCTCCCGTGACACTTCTCCCTCTCCATGAGCTTGGCGAAGCCCTGCCGAGATCACCGTTGCTTCCATCCCCACGCCGCCGTGCTGCTGGATCTCCATCAACCTCTCCTCCCCCCTTGCTGGATCAAGTTGGAGGAGACGTCTTCCCAACCGTACGTGTGTTGAATGCGGAGGTGCCGTCCGTTCAGCGCTAGGTCATCAGTGATTTGGATCACGACAAGTACGACTCCATCAACCCCGTTCTCTTGAACGCTTTCGCTCGCGATCTACAAGGGTATGTAGATGCACTCCCCTCTCCCTCGTTGCTAGATGACTCCATAGATTAATCTTGGTGATGCGTAGAAAATTTTAAAATTCTGCTACGTTCCCCAACAGTGGCATCATGAGCTAGGTCTATGCGTAGTTTCTATGCACGAGTAGAACACAAAGCAGTTGTGGGTGTCGATATTGTCAATTTACTTGCCGTTACTAGTCTTATCTTGATTCGGCAGCATCGTGGGATGAAGCGGCCCGGACCGACCTTACATGTACGCTTACGTGAGACTCGTTCCACCGATTGACATGCACTAGTTGCATAAGGTGGCTGGCGGGTGTCTGTCTCTCCCACTTTAGTCGGATCGGATTCGATGAAAAGGGTCCTTATGAAGGGTAAATAGAAATTGGCATATCACGTTGTGGTTTTGGCGTAGGTAAGAAACGTTCTTGCTAGAAACCTATAGCAGCCACGTAAAAACTTGCAACAACAATTAGAGGACGTCTAACTTGTTTTTGCAGCATGTGCCGTGTGATGTGATATGGCCAAAAGGATGTGATGAATGATATATGTGATGTATGAGATTGATCATGTTCTTGTAATAGGAATCACGACTTGCATGTCGATGAGTATGACAACCGGCAGGAGCCATAGGAGTTGTCTTAATTTATTTATGACCAGCGTGTCAACATAAACGTCATGTAATTACTTTACTTTATTGCTAAAGCATTAGCCATAGTAGTAGAAGTAATAGATGACGAGACAACTTCAAGAAGACACGATGATGGAGATCATGGTGTCATGCCGGTGACAACGATGATCATGGAGCCCCGAAGATGGAGATCAAAAGGAGCAAATGATATTGGCCATATCATGTCACTATTTGATTGCATGTGATGTTTATCATGTTTTACATCTTATTTGCTTAGAATGACGGTAGCTTAAATAAGATGATCCCTCGTAATAATTTCAAGAAAGTGTTCCCCCTAACCGTGCACCGTTGCGAAGGTTCGTTGTTTCAAAGCACCACATGTTGATCGGGTGTGATAGATTCTAACGTTCAAATACAACGGGTGTAAGCCAGATTTACACGCGCAATACACTTAGGTTGACTTGACGAGCCTAGCATGTACAGACATGGCCTCAGAACACGGAAGACCGAAAGGTCGAGCATGAGTCGTATAGAAGATACGATCAACATGAAAATGTTCACCGATGTTGACTAGTCCGTCTCACGTGATGATCGGACACGACCTAGTTGACTCGGATCATGTTTCACTTAGATGACTAGAGGGATGTCTATCTGAGTGGGAGTTCATTGAATAATTTGATTAGATGAACTTAATTATCATGAACTTAGTCTAAAATCTTTACATTATGTCTTGTAGATCAAATGGCCCACGCTAATGTTGCCCTCAACTTCAACGCGTTCCTAGAGAAAACCAAGCTGAAAGATGATGACAACAACTATACGGACTGGGTCCGGAACCTGAGGATCATCCTCATAGCTGCTAAGAAAGATTATGTCCTAGAAGCACCGCTAGGTGACGCACCCATCCCAGACTAAGACGTTATGAACGCTTGGTAGTCACGTGCTGATGATTACTCCCTCGTTCAGTGCGGCATGCTTTACAGCTTAGAACCGGGGCTCCAAAAGCGTTTTGAGAGACATAGAGCATATGAGATGTTCGAAGAGCTGAAAATGGTTTTCCAAGCTCATGCCCGGGTCGAGAGATATGAAGTCTCCGACAAGTTCTTCAGTTGTAAGATAGAGGAAACTAGTTCTGTCAGTGAGCACATACTCAAAATGTCTGGGTTGCATAACCGCTTGACTCAGCTGGGAGTTAATCTCCCGGATGACGCGGTCATTGACAGAATCCTTCAGTCGCTTCCACCAAGCTACAAGAGCTTTGTGATGAAATTCAATATCCAGGGGATGGAAAAGACCATTCCTGAGGTATATTCAATGCTGAAATCAGTGGAGGTGGAAATCAAAAAGGAACATCAAGTGTTGATGGTGAATAAAACCACTAAGTTCAAGAAAGGCAATGGTAAAAAGAACTTCAAGAAGGACGGCAAGGGAGTTGCCGCGCCCGGTAAGCAAGCTGCCAGGAAGAATTCAAAGAATGGACCCAAGCCTGAGACTGAGTGTTTTTATTACAAGGGAAGTGGTCACTGGAAGCGGAACTGCCCGAAATACTTAGCAGACAAGAAGGCCGGCAACACTAAAGGTATATGTGATATACATGTAATTGATGTGTACCTTACCAGTACTCGTAGTAGCTCCTGGGTATTTGATACCGGTGCGGTTGCTCACATTTGTACTCAAAGCAGGAGCTGCGGAATAAGCGGAGACTGGCGAAGGACGAGATGATGATGCGCGTCGGGAATGGTTCCAAGGTCGATGTGATCGCCATCGGCACGCTACCTCTACATTTACCTACGGAATTAGTTTTAAACCTCAATAATTGTTATTTAGTGCCAGCTTTGAGCATGAACATTGTATCAGGATCTCGTTTAATTCAAGATGGCTACTGTAAGTGCATCTAGTGCCACCCCTAGTTGGTTTTGGAGTATTGATGACAAACCTAGTTGAGGGACTAATGTGTTTGTGAGAATTGCAGGATAACACAGGTAGAAGTCCCTCATTGATTCGGTTTTCCTACCAGAGATGACCCCTAAAAATGTATGAAGACATTGAAGTCAAAGGTGGTATATGAAGATATTCACATTGAAGACTATGACAAGAGAAGACACCACATGAAGCCTATGGAGCTCGAAGACTTAGATCTTTCGTAGTTCTTTTTCTTCTGTGTTGAGTCATAGGAACCACCGTACTGTTAAGTGGGGTCCAAGAGAACCAGTCAGAATGACTGAAGTGATGCTTAAACAAACCTATGTCTTCGAGTGAAGACTTTGAGAGCGAATCTTGTCCAGAGTCGGGCAAGTCAGCTTTGCTTGAAGCCCAAGTAAAGTTGCCGTGTGAGTTTGAAATCTGACCGTTGGAACACGTGTCAGTTCCTTAGTGACCTAGGGTCATTTCGGACAAATCAGGTCGGGTTGCCAAGTGGCTATAAATAGCCCACCCCCTACAACCATAAACGGTTGGCTACTCAGATTCAGAGTACGGCTTTTGTCGTTTGAGAGCAACCCACCTCGAAGCCTTTTAGAGAGAATTCCTTGCGAGGATAAAGCCCTAACCACCCACAGCCAAAGAGAATTAGGCATCACTTAAGTCTTCTTGTCTGTGTGATCTGAAGACTTATTACACTTGAGGACTGTGCATCCTCCAGCCGGTTAGGCGTCGCGTTCTGGGCATCCAAGAGACATTGTGGATTGCCGGTGAACGAAGTCTGTGAAGGTTTGGGAGTCTACCTTGAAGACTTACCAGAGTGATTGGGCGAGGTCTGTGTGACCTTAGCTCAAGGGGAATACGGTGAGGACTGGGTGTCCTGAGCTGCGTGTTCAGGACTGGGTGTCCAGGACTGTGTGTCCTAAGGTTTAAATACCTAGCCGCCCTAACCAGACGTATAGTTGTCACAGCAACTGGAACTGGTCCAACAAATCATTGTCTTCAGCGAGTCGTTGGTTTCATCTTCCCTTCCCTTTACTTACTGTTACTCCTTGTGAAGTCATTGTATGTTCGCACTATCTTTTGTCTTCACTGAGTGACTGCGTGTTCTGTGTGGCTTCACAATATCTTCCTACCTGATCCTTACTACATTGCTGCTATTAGTCATTGTGCTTTCACTCTATTGAATACTTGACTATGGCTTGCCTAATGTAGTCTACCTTCCGCTGCAGGGTAATAGGTTTATTTCTATCGTTTGTCTTCATAACATCCACGTTTTGAAGACTTTCATAAAAATCGCCTATTCACCCCCCCCCTCTAGTCGATATAACGCACTTTCAGCTACCCATTTAAATCCGAGAATAATGGTTGTTCTATTTATATGAGAGATATGTTTTATGGTCATGCTCCGCTGGTGAATGGTTTATTCTTAATGAATCTCGAGCGTAATGTTACACATATTCATAGTGTGAATACCAAAAGATGTAAGGTTGATAATGATAGTCCCACATACTTATGGCACTGCCGCCTTGGTCACATAGGTGTCAAACGCATGAAGAAGCTCCATGCAGATGGACTTTTGGAGTCTCTTGATTACGAATCATTTGACACGTGTGAACCATGCCTCATGGGTAAAATGACCAAGACTCCGTTCTCAGGAACAATGGAGCGAGCAACCAACTTATTGGAAATCATACATACTGATGTGTGCGGTCCAATGAGTGTTGAGGCTCGCGGTGGCTATCGTTATGTTCTCACACTCACTGATGACTTGAGTAGATATGGGTATGTCTACTTGATGAAACACAAGTCTAAGACCTTTGAAAAGTTCAAGGAATTTTAGAGTGAGGTTGAGAATCAACGTGACAGAAAAATCAAGTTCTTGCGATCAGATCGTGGGGGAGAATACTTGAGTCACGAATTTGGCACGCACTTAAGGAAATGTGGAATAGTTTCACAACTCACGCCGCCTGGAACACCTCAGCGTAATGGTGTGTCCGAACGTCGTAATCGCACTCTATTGGATATGGTGCGATCAATGATGTCTCTTACCGATCTACCGCTGTCATTTTGGGGCTATGCTTTAGAGACTGTCGCATTCACTTTAAATAGGGCTCCGTCAAAATCCGTTGAGACGACACCATATGAATTATGGTTTGGGAAGAAACCTAAGCTGTCGTTTCTAAAAGTTTGGGGATGCGATGCTTATGTCAAGAAAGTTCAACCTGAAAAGCTCGAACCCAAGTCGGAAAAATGCGTCTTCATAGGATACCCTAAAGAAACTATTGGGTATACCTTCTACCTCAGATCCGAAGGCAAGATCTTTGTTGCCAAGAATGGATCCTTTCTAGAAAAAGAGTTTCTCTCAAAAGAAGTAAGTGGGAGGAAAGTAGAACTCGATGAAGTATTACCTCTTGAACCGGTAAGTGGCGCAACTCAAGAAAATGTTCCTGAGGTGCCTGCACCGACTAGAGAGGAAGTTAATAATGATGATCATGAAACTTCAGATCAAGTTGCTACTGAACTTCGTAGGTCCACAAGGACACGTACCGCACCATAGTGGTATGGCAACCCTGTCCTGGAAATCATGTTGTTAGACAACGGTGAACCTTCGAACTATGAGGAAGCGATGGTGGGCCCAGATTCCGACAAATGGCTAGAATCCATGAAATCCGAGATAGGATCCATGTATGAAAACAAAGTATGGACTTTGACTGACTTGCCCGATGATCGGCGAGCCATAGAAAATAAATGGATCTTTAAGAAGAAGACAGACGCGGATGGTAATATAACCATCTATAAACCTCAGCTTGTCGCTAAGGGTTATCGACAAGTTCAAGGAGTTGACTACGATGAGATTTTCTCACCCGTAGCAAAGCCGAAGTCCGTCTGAATCATGTTAGCAATTGCCGCATTCTATAATTATGAGATATGGCAAATGGACGTCAAAACGACATTCCTTAATGGTTTCCTTAAGGAAGAATTGTATATGATGCAACCGGAAGGTTTTGTCGATCCTAAGAATGCTGACAAGGTGTGCAAGCTCCAACGCTCGATCTATGGGCTGGTGCAAGCATCTCGGAGTTGGAACATTCGTTTTGATGAGATGATCAAAGCGTTTGGGTTTACACAGACTTATGGAGAAGCCTGCATTTACAAGAAAGTGAGTGGGAGCTCTGTAGCATTTCTCATATTGTATGTGGATGATATACTGTTGATGGGAAATGATATATAATTCTTGGAAAGCATAAAGGCCTACTTGAACAAGTGTTTTTCAATGAAGGATCTTGGAGAAGCTGCTTACATATTAGGCATCAAGATCTATAGAGATAGATCGAGACGCCTCATTGGTCTTTCACAGAGTACGTACCTTGACAAGATATTGAAGAAGTTCAATATGGATCAGTCAAAGAAGGGATTCTTGCCTGTATTGCAAGGTACGAGATTGAGCACGGCTCAATGCCCGACCACGGCAGAAGATAGAGAAAAGATGAGTGTCGCCCCCTATGCCTCGGCCATAGGGTCTATCATGTATGCTATGCTGTGTACCAGACCTGATGTAAACCTTGCCGTAAGTTTGGTAGGAAGGTACCAAAATAATCCTGGCATGGAACACTGGACAGCGGTCAAGAATATCCTGAAGTACCTGAAGAGGACTAAGGATATGTTTCTCATTTATGGAGGTGACGAAGAGCTCGTCGTAAAGGGTTACGTCGATGCTAGTTTCGACACAGATCTGGATGACTCTAAGTCACAAACCGGATACGTGTATATTTTGAATGGTGGGGCAGTAAGCTGGTGTAGTTGCAAGCAAAGCGTTGTGGCGGGATCTACTTGTGAAGCGGAGTACATGGCAGCCTCGGAGGCAGCACAAGAAGCAATCTGGGCGAAGGAGTTCATTACCGACCTAGGAGTCATTCCCAATGTGTCGGGCCCGATGACTCTCTTCTGTGACAACACTGGAGCTATTGCCCTTGCCAAGGAGCCCAGGTTTCACAGGAAGGCCAGGCATATCAAGCGTCGCTTCAACTCCATTCGTGAAAGTGTTCAAAATGGAGACATAGGTATTTGTAAAGTACATATGGACCTGAATGTGGCAGATCCGTTGACTAAACCTCTCCCTAGAGCAAAACATGATCAAGACCAGAACTGTATGGGTGTTCGATTCATCACAATGTAACTAGACTATTGACTCTAGTGCAAGTGGGAGACTGTTGGAAACATTGCTGAGGAAATCGTTAACTGGTAGCTGCTCGGTCGGCTGGTGAGTAGGGGATTAATAGGCTAATCGGCAAGTTAATCGTCCATTTAATCAATTAATCGGACGATTTATCAGGAAATCGGCTACTCGGGGACCCTATGAGTAGGGATTAATCGGCAAGTTAAGTGGTTAATCGGATGAATTCTTGAACAGGGGTTGGAAATATGCCCTAGAGGCAATAATAAAATGGTTATTATTATATTTCCTTGTTCATGATAATTGTCTATTGTTCATGCTATAATTGTGTTATCCGGAAATCGTAATACATGTGTGAATACATAGACCACAACACGTCCCTAGTGAGCCTCTAGTTGACTAGCTCGTTGATCAAAAGATAGTCATGGTTTCCTGACTATGGACATTGGATGTCATTGATAACGAGATCACATCATTAGGAGAATGATGTGATGGACAAGACCCAATCCTAAGCATAGCTCAAAGATCGTGTAGTTCGTTTGCTATAGCTTTTCCGAATGTCAAGTATCATTTCCTTAGACCATGAGATTGTGCAACTCTCAAATACCGTAGGAGTGCTTTGGGTGTGCCAAACGTCACAACGTAACTGGGTGACTATAAAGGTACACTACGGGTATCTCCGAAAGTGTCTGTTGGGTTGGCACGAACCGAGACTGGGATTTGTCACTCCGTGTGACAAAGAGGTATCTATGGGCCCACTCGGTAATGCATCAACATAATGAGCTCAAAGTGACCAAGTAGTTGATCATGGGATCATGCATTATGGTACGAGTAAAGTGACTTGCCGGTAACGAGATTGAACGAGGTATTGGGATACCGACGATCGAGTCTCGGGCAAGTAACGTACCGATTGACAAAGGGAATTGTATACGGGATTGATTGAATCCTCGACATCGTGGTTAATCTGATGAGATCATCGAGGAGCATGTGGGAGCCAACATGGGTATCCAGATCCCGCTGTTGGTTATTGACCGGAGAGTCGTCTCGGTCATGTCTGTGTGTCTCCCGAACCCGTAGGGTCTACACACTTAAGGTTCGGTGACGCTAGGGTTGTTGAGATATTAGTATACGGTAACCCGAAAGTTGTTCGGAGTCCCGGATGAGATCCTGGACGTCACGAGGAGTTCCGGAATGGTCCGGAGGTGAAGATTTATATATAAGAAGTCAAGTTTCGGCCATTAGGAAAGTTTCGGGGGTAATCGGTATTGTACCGGGACCACCGAAAGGGTCCCGGGGGTCCACTGGTTGGGGCCACCTATCTCGGAGGGCCCCATGGGCTGAAGTGGGAGGGGAACCAGCCCTTAGTGGGCTGGTGCACCCCCCATGGGCCTCCCCCTGCGCCTAGGGTTGGAAACCCTAGGGGTGGGGGGCGCCCCACTTGGCTTGGGGGGCACTCCACCCCCCTTGGCCGCCACCCCCCTTGGAGATTGCATCTCCTAGGGCCGGCGCCCCCCTAGGTGTCCTATATATAGTGGGGGGAGGAAGGGCAGCCGCACCCTAGCCCCTGGCGCCTCCCTCTCCCTCCCATGACACTTCTCCCTCTCCCTGAGATCGTCGTTGCTTCCACCACCACGCCGTCGTGCTGCTGGATCTCCATCAACCTCTCCTTACCCCTTGCTGGATCAAGTTGGAGGAGACATCTTCCCAACCGTATGTGTGTTGAACGCGGAGGTGCTGTCCGTTTGGCGCTAGGTCATCGGTGATTTGGATCACGACGAGTACGACTCCATCAACCCCATTCTCTTGAACGCTTCCGCTCGCGATCTACAAGGGTATGTAGATGCACTCCCCTCTCCCTCGTTGCTAGATGACTCTATAGATTAATCTTGGTGATGCGTAGAAAATTTTAAAATTCTGCTATGTTCCCCAACACCACCGTCATCGTCGGCCGCACTGGCTTGCCCGGAGACCTACTCTGGTGGCGGCGAGGGGGGATCTAGCAGGGGGCGCCGGCGCGCGCTAGGGTTTCGTCGCCGCCCGAGTCGCCCCGAGCGGAGCGACGCGGGGGCTGGGGGGTGGGCTTTGGATCTACTTTTTCCAACCAGATAGGAATACTCTCTACGTGTACACAACCTTAGGGGTAGTTTGGTCTTTTCTGATGCTTACAAATGGAAAAGAAAAGAGAAAATCAATAAAAGAATGGAAGTGGCATGGTAATCAAAGAGTCGACCAGCCGAGTGGCAATTTTGCGAAGCCAATCTTTGAAGTGGCAATTTTGCGAAGCCACATATAGAAAGTGGTAAATATCCAATTTTCTCGTCGGAATTGGCCTGGTTGGTTGCTACTGGCCAGGGTTCAACCTCACCTGCGACCGCAGCAGCAGTCTGCCGCAGTTGTTCCTCGACAGCGAGCGCGAACTCATTCGCGTCCAGGAGATCTTTCTTCAAAACAACACAGTGCGCGTCCTCCGTGACGACACGATCAAATTGATGACCAACATGCCTGTCATTATCATTTATGACAGTGACTTTGACTGCATCTTCACGGGTCTTGGAGACACGCCCTACTCACTTTCGACCAACGGCAACGAGCTCATCCTCATAGGTGCAACGTTCAGGCGTCTGTTCGGACAAGGCAGCCAGCAGGACCGAGTAAATAGCATAAAACTACTACTTTACATGTTAGGGTTTCAAAAAACTACCGGTTTTAAATTTTTCGCTGATAACTACCAACTCAGGGGTTGCCTGTTTCAAAAAACCCAAATTGTTGAGTCTTTATCAGTTGATACCGATTATGACAAGTCGGGCCCGCATGTAAACACACCGTTACTTTGACCTTAGTTTGACCGTTAACTTACATGTGGGTTTCCTCTTCCTCTTCTCTTTCTTCTTCCTCTCCATATCTTCTATTCCCTCCCCCTGTGTCTCCCGTCGCGGCCATCTCCCCTCCAGAGCCAGCGACCTCCCTCCCCTCCAGAGCCGGCGACCCCCCTCCCTTCCCAGGTCGGCGACCCTCCCCCATCCCTCCCGAGCCGGCGACCCTTCCCCCCGAGCCGGAGCTCCTGGTGGTGACGAGGCCGGCCTCGTCCGCGAGTCATGGTGTGGCGGCGGCCCCAGGCGAGGCACGGGAGCCGCGAGTCATGGCATGGCTGTGACGCAGGTGAGGCACGGCATGGCGGCTGTTGCGGGCGCGGCTCGGCGCTGCAGGTGATGCCCGGCATGGCGGCCGTTGCGGGTGCGGCTCGCCCGCCTCAGCTGGTGCACAACATGGATTCCGCCGCTGTTGGCGCGGCTCGCCGGCCGGAGGCAGAGCGCTCGAGATCGAGCTCCTGCCATGGTGGGTGCGCCTTCTCTGGATCTAGGGACCTGATTGCTTTTTAAAAACTTCCATGGACTCGATCGCTTTTTCAAAAAACTTCCAGGGACCCGATTGCTTTTTCAGGCATCGACATGTGGGCCCTGCATATCAGTTAACGGTCAAACACACGGCCAAATAGACGGAATGTTTAGGTGCGGGCCCGACCTGTCATAAACAGGTTTAATTTTTAAGCAATGGACATTTAGGGTTTTTTGAAACAGCCGACCCCCGAGTTGGTAGTTATCAGTGAAAAATTTGAAACCGATAGTTTTTTGGAACTCTAGCCTGTAAAGTAGTACTCCCTCCATTCCATAATGTAGTGCTTCCTCTATCCACGTGCTTCAACTTTGACCGTAAATTTAACTATCAAGACTGATTGCGGCGGGAACAAAAATTATATCAGTGAATTCGTATTCGAAAGAAGTTTTCAATTATATAACTTTTTCTCCCACCGCAATTGGTCTCATTGGTTAAATTTATGATTAAAGTTAGACATCGAAAAGCGCGGGCGCACTATATTTTAAAATGGAGGGAGTAATTTTATGCTATTTACTCAGCAGGACCCCATCAGCGGTTGCACCTCCTTCTGCCCCGTCAACAGATCAACCGGCAGTTACGCCAGGCAGGTACCGTCTGGCGGCAGCGACAGGTACTGTTATGGCATCGGCTGCTGCCAGGCGCGCATCTCCATGTCCACGGACAACATGCTTGCATCGTGGATGGTCAACACAATCGGCGAGGACCATGCAACGCAGGGCAAGAATTCGTCGCGTGCGACCATTCTGATCGCGGAGGAAGGATGGTTCGACCAGCGGCAGGTCTCCGACATGCTGGCCCGAGATTTTCAGCACCACCGTAGCGGATTGAGATCTGTGCTGCATGTTCCCGTTATTTTACAATGGGAGGTCGTGCAAGGCTTGCCGGGGCGGCCGGCTGACGCCAAGTCACAGCATCCGACGACGGCGACTTGTCCCGTGGAGGTAGCCAGAGGTCTCTGCAAGAGCACGCACAGCGATTGCAAATGTGGGAGCAGAGGCCATTTGTGCCAGTGCAGCAATGGCTACGTAGGCAATCCTTACAACAAAAAGGGATGCAAAGGTAACATATCTCCATCTTGTACTATCTCATGTAGTATATGCCAGCAGGCGAATTTACCCTTTTTTGTTTCTTCCTCCCAGGTGTCCGGAAGTCTTTAAATACAGGTGAATTGCACTGCAACTTAAACAAATTTTCTCTCCCCTTTTCACCTATATTTTTACATGCAGGTTGGAGAAGATGATTGACTAGCAGCCATATGCATGTCTTTTCAGGTATATACATCATTATGGGAGTTGCTATTGGGGCTGCTGTCATACTTTCGTTCTTCATTGCTATCTTCATTTCAAAGAAAATTAAGCACCGGCGGGCACAAATGTTGAAGCGGCAGTTCTTCTTGAAGAATCGTGGACAGTTGCTACAACAGTTGGTATCTCAAAGAGCCGATATTGCGGAAAGAATGGTTATAACCTTGGAAGAGATTGAGAAGGCCACAAATAATTTTGATAAAACATGTGAGCTTGGTGGCGGAGGGCATGGCATGGTTTACAAAGGGATCTTATCGGACCTCCATGTTGTGGCCATCAAGAAACCAAAGAAAGTGATTCAAAAGGAGATTGATGAGTTCATTAATGAGGTTGCAATCCTATCACAGATCAACCATAGAAATGTAGTAAAACTATATGGTTGCTGCCTTGAAACAGAAGTCCCCTTGTTGGTTTATGAGTTCATATCCAACGGTACACTTTATGAGCATCTTCATGTTGAGGGGCCAAGATCTTTGTCATTGGATGATAGGTTGCGGATAGCAACTGAAACAGCTAAATCTCTAGCATACCTTCACTCGACAGCTTCAATACCTATCATCCACAAAGATATCAAGTTTGTTAACATACTTCTCGCTGACAGCAAAGGTGGCTGATTTTGGTGCTTCAAGATACATTCCCGTGGATAGGTCAGGAGTAACAACAATGGTGCAAGGTACAATTGGATATTTGGACCCCATGTACTTTTATACACAAAGGCTCACAGAGAAGAGTGATGTTTATAGTTTTGGTGTCATTCTTATAGAGCTGTTGACTAGAAAAAAGCCATTTGCATACATTTTATTGGATGGTAAAGGCCTCGTTGCACATTTTTCTGCTTTACTTATTGAAAGCAATTTGTCACAAATACTAGACCAACAAGTTATTGATGAAGGAGGCAAAGAAGTGGAAGAAGTCGTTGCGCTTGCTAAGGCGTTAAGAGGAAAGGATCGTCCGACCATGAGACAAGTAGAGTTGACGTTGGAAGGCCTTCCAGTATCCAAGAAGAACATGTTAGAGGCCAAGGAATTTGAAAGGAATGATATAATGATAAACCACCCATGGGTTGGAGATGAAAGAAGCAGTGAAGAATCGACAAGACAATATAGCATGGAAGAAGAGTACATGTTATCCTCAAGGTATCCTCGATAGCTCTGTATACACACGAGTACAACACAGACTCAATTTCTATCTGTATTCATTTAACCTAGCTTTGTGCCCTTGGTTCATTTGCTCAAATGGTTAAAAGCTATGTAGCCCGTATTACATTCTCGCTCTGTATAAACTTTTTGTTAGTCAGTCTAGTTGACTGTGAACTTGTTTTCAATGGTTAATTGAAACTCGTTGTCAATGGTTACACTACTTTTGATCTTTTTTTTTATTTGTGGAAGAATCATTATTTGTATTCTTGCTCTTTTGTAAACTCAAAGTCAGTCTTGGTTATAAACCTTCTTTGGACCTGCTACTCTGCTTTCAGTAATAGCTGAGCGTGACCTCTTTGGACTGATCTACTACTCTAGAGCAGCATCTAGAGCCAAATTGATGTGCTTACATAGCTCTTCTTTCCCCGTTTGCCTCCCCTCCATTCCTCCCGTTCGTCTCCCCCTTCGGATCCCCACTGCCCTCCCAATCTTCACCTCACGCCCGCCTCCCCTCCCGTCGCCGCCGGATCCTTGCTGGGCAAAGCCTGTGTGGGGGATGATGGCGGCGGTGGGGGCATCCCTTCGTCCCAGCTTGAAGGCGTGTTTGTGACGGTGGATCTTGAGTGGGTGCCTCGGGATGACGTGTGTGTGGCCATGGCGCCGGTCACGCAGCGATGTGACCTTCTCTACCTTTGGCTATCTTCATCGTCGGTCCAAAGGGATCTGGTCGATGGGTGTTGCCTCGCGGTGGCTTTCCGGCGGTGGATCAACTAGAGGAGGAGATAGTGGCCTAGCTACTGAAGTGGGTGAGGATGCCACCATCGTCGGCAGTGCCCGTGGGTGTCGTTTTCCTCGTTGGAGGCGATGGTGGGGCGTCCCTCGCTCCATTGTTTTCGGGAGAAACCTCAGATCTGGAGGAGGCTACCATTGACGGCGGGTTTCCACTACGATGCGTCGTCCACCAGCCTGCTCGCCTTCACTGTGGTCCTCCTCGCCCGGCGCCGGCGTCAGCGCGTGCGCGTGGAGACCTTCAGGTCCGCGACCGGCAGGTGGGAGACAAGGGAGCAAGCCGCGAGCGGCACCGCTCGCTGCCTCGGCACGACATCCCATGGCATCCATGCCGGCAACTGCTTCTACTGGCTCAGCCGGCGCCGGGGCCGCATCCTCCGCTACGATGCAGCCCGTGAATGCGCCCCCGTGGGCGGACCGGTCGAAACGGAGGGTGGGACGATCATTGGGATCCGTCGGCGGCAGGCTCCGGATGTGGGTGGTAGATGCTTTGTGATTTATGAATGCCACGTGTTATTCATCAGGATGGGTCTCGCGTGGGACCTGGTCTCATAGAATTCTTTTCCTAACAGAGGCAAAGCGTCTCGCGGGAAGAAAATCTTATACGACCCGGGTCTCACGCTTCAGATCGGTAGACCCACTCTGATCTATCTGGCGTTATGAATCTTGAAGCAGCTAACTCCCTCGTCTCTTCCAATGCCAAGTCCCGATTCGTACCGGGCAATTTGCTGCTACTCGGCGCTCGTGCGGAGATGCCTTTTGCCGTCAGCGTCCGACACCGTTTCTCGCTGCCCGGGCTCGAGGCACAGCCGGCGCACCGACCCGGCTGCTCACCTCCATTAGCAGCGGCCAGGAGGATTGCAGTCCTAGTTCTGCAAACAATTGCAACGCCTCCAATGTCAGCCATCAGCATGACCTCTTCCTTCTTGGCTATCAAATAAAAAACAAATCACATTAGGGAAGAGAGTTAGCTGCGAGTTTTTAGATCACAAGTTAGATCTTGGATTTGCACAATGAAAAAAATGAAAAAAATAGCGCGCTATATCGCTGCTAATAGCACGCTATAGCATATAGTGAATTGTCTCGCTAAATAAGTCAATGTACAATGCCTCGCTAATAGCATATTTTCAGGGGCCACGCTATTTTCTGTAGCGCGCTATTTTTTTCATTGGATTTGCATACTCGCTTCTGACTTTGGAATTCATGATTTTACCACCGGCATCTTCCAACTGACATCATGACATTATTCGAAACCAGTGCTTGTGCCTGAGCGTGGCCGTGGCATACGAGGAGCGGGCATCTGGCCGCGGTGGAGCGCCGCCGATTCGGCGACGAGGAGCAGGGTCGTCGCGGGTAGGGACGAGCAGCAAGGTCGCGGCCTTGGAACTGAAGATTGGGGAAATTTTAGTGGGCTAGTTGCTTTGAGATTCGTAACGCCGGATGTCAAAGATCAGAATGGGTCTACCGATTTGAAGCGTGAGACCCGGATCGTATAAGATTTTCTTCCGGGTATCGCGGCATGAAGAGAGTCATCAGCGTGTGGTTGATGGACGAGGCAGCAACGAGGCCGCCGGTGTGGCGGCGTGTGCACGAGGCGGTTCTGGGCGAGATGTGGGAGTACTATTTAAATAGGAAAAAGTCTAAAACAAACCTTAAACTTGTAAACCAAAGTTAAATCGAACCCCAAACTTCAAATCCCTGAAATCAACAATTTTAAAATAATCAACAATTTTAAAATCTCGATATCCTTAAAAGAAAAGACAGTTTTTAAGAATTGCGAACATGTTTGCAAAAGTGTAAAGAAATTTTGGAAATACGGTTTTTTTAAACACAAAGTTCAAATGTGACCATTTTGAAATCCCTGAATATATTTTACACATGAACCATTTTTAAACGTGATTTTTCAGTAACAATTTTTAAACCTGAACAAAATTTTGAATTGAGAACAATTTTCGAAAAGATGAACATTTTTAAACATAATCATATTTTGAAAAATAGGAATAAATTTTGAATCCTGAACAATATTTTAGAATGTGAACATTTTCTAGAAAACTTAATAATGGGGAAATAATCGTACTTTAATTATTTTTCTAGGTTTCAAAATAGATTGTATTTTCAACAATTTGTCCTTTTTTGCCAAAAAGGGATCACACTTTAAAGAATGTTTGGGGCTTTAAAAAATGGTTTATGTTTAAAATGTCATGTTTCTCAAAAACTGTTTGTAAAACAAAAAAAATGTTCAAATTTTTAAAAAACGTTTGGAATTTTAAAAATTGGCTGTTTCTTCGAGAATATTCGGATTTCCAAATTGTTGACAATTTTCAAGAAAATATTTCAAACAATTGTGGAAAATGTTTTCAAATCTCGACGTTGTGTTGGTTTAAATATTTTCGCGCTTTCCTTATCTCTGCAACGGCAATCAGTTAGATTGGCTAGCAGGGCGTCTGTACTAGTGTTAGGTTGGAGGTTCGATTCACAAGGCTCTTTTTTTTTCAACGTTTTGATGTGGCGCGGTTTTGGAAAAAATATTGCAAAATAAAAAACACGCTTCGCCCTGTCTGATGGGCCGGCCCAGTCTGGCCGCAGCAACGTCAACAATCCCTGTCTGGGAACGCACTTAAGGTTTAAAATAGACCGAGATTAGCTAGTTCGGTGTGCTAATTTCAGGAATTTAAAGTTTAGGGTTTAATTTAGCTTTGGCCTATAAGTTCAAGGTTTGTTTTAGACTTTTTTTATTTAAATATGCCGTGGTACCACGAGAAGCCGGTGGACTTCGCCGGTGCGTGCGGCGGGTCTGTGGTGGTGGAGGAGAACCACGGCCTGCGACGGCATGACCTTGAGACTGCCGGCAACGTGCGTCTCGCCACCCTACAAACTGGCAGTTGCCGGCTCCGCGCGCTATACCGCCGGTTCCATGTGTTCCCCTTTTTCAAGTGAGAAGAAGATAACACTTGGCGTAATCACATCGCAACCTGCATCAGTGGCTAGTCGTAATTGCTTCTTCTACTATCTACTACTCTTACAAAAAAAAGAGAGGGACAGATCCAAACAATCACACCCATTCATTAATAAAATCTAATGATTTTTAATCATTCTATGTTTAATACTACCGACCACGCCCTTATTGGATCGCTAACCCGCCCCTAATCAATCGCTAACCCGCCCCACCGTTAAAAAAGAAGAAGAAAACCGTGCGCACGATCTCTCCCTCGTCCGCAGGACCTCTCGCCCGCTCCTTCTCCCGTGCCGTTCGCCGCCTGCGGTTTGCCGTCCATCACGCCCTTCGCCGCGGGAGAGCCGGAGCCGCCGCCCGTCACGCGCTGCGGGAGCCGACGCAGGTTGCCGCCTGTCGCGCCCTTCGCCGCGGGAGAGCCGGAGCCGCCGCCCGTCGCGCGCCGGGGGAGCCACCGCAGGTCGCCACCCTTTGCCGCGGGAGAGCCACCGCAGGTCGCCACCCTTCGCCGCGGGAGAGCCGGGGCCGCCGCGATCGTGAGCAGCCGCCCGCCCATCCTCCATCCCCACGCGGGCGCACCTTCCTTCAGCTCCTCCTCGCGCCGCCCCTCTCCTTTGCCCCAGCCGCCAAGACCCCGCGGTCGCTTCACCGGGTTGCGGCGCCGCCCCGCCCGATAGCCTCCCAGCGGCCGCCTGCCGCCATCCGCGCAGACTGCTTAACCGACGCCCGCGGCCGCTTCACCGGGCCACGGCGTCGCCCGCCCATCCCTGCGTGTGCGATGGCTGAAAATTTCGATCTGCGATGGTGCACGGAGATCAAGCAATGACGGCAACATCATCGAGCTTTGCAGGT